>NW_026652281.1:92193000-92633438 GCF_009828535.3 Hylobates moloch
TCCCCCACACCACCCCCTACCAAACAGATCAACACTCAAACAAAAAAAAAAAAAAAAAAAAAATGGCTACAGGACAGGCGCGGTGGCTCACGCCTATAATCCCAGCACTTTAGGTGGCCAGGTGGGTGGATTACCAGGTCAGAAGTTTGAGACCAGCCTGGCCAACATGGTGAAACCCTGTCTCCACTAAAGATACAAAAAATTAGCCACACGTGATGGCACGTAGCTATAATCCCAGCTACTGGGGAGGCTGGGGCAGAAGAATTGCTTGAACTCGGGAGACTGAGGTTGCAGTGAGCCGAGATCCGCCATTGCACTCCAGCCTGGACAACAGGGTGAGACTCCATCTCAAAAAAAAGGGGGGGGGCTACAGTGCTGGAACCCAACTCCCCAGTTCCTTGAATCCTACAAGTGTGCTACGATTTGGATGTTTTGTCACTGCCAAATCTCATGTCGAAATGTGACTTCCAATATTGCAGGTAGGGCCTAGTGGGAACTTTGGGGTAATGAGGACAGATCCCTGAAGAATGGCTTGGTGCCATCCCATGGTGAAGAGCGAGTTCTTACTCTGGTAGCTCACTCCAGAGCTGGCTGTTTTAAAGAGCCAGGCATCATCCCTTTTTCTCTCTTGTTTCTTGTCTCTCTACGTGACGTGCCCGCTCCCTGTTGGCCTTCTGCCAGGAATGCAGGCTTCCTGCGGCCCTCACCAGAGGCAGATGCCTGCACCACACTTATGCACAGCCTGCAGAAACTTTACAGAAATCGCTTGAAATCCAGAGGCAGAGGTTGCAATGAGCCAAGACTGCACCACGGCACTCCAGCCTGGGCAACTGAGACTCTGTCTCAAAAAAAGAAAAAGGAAACAGCAAACTGGCCCCAGTGTGTGGCTCACACACCTTGCGCAGCACTGCCCAGCACATCCCCACAAGGAACCATCAGGCTTGGTCTGCCCAGGGTCACTGGCAGGACACTCGCTGATCCCTGAGAGCTCCCTGTTGTGACTTGGCTCTGAATCTTTGGAAATTCCTCCCAAGCTCAGGCTGAATTTGTTCCTCTTTCAAATTTCAGCCCTTGACAACTTCCAACCACTAAAGTGACTGGGAATATGGAAGGAAATGCCCGGCGTGTTCCTGGCAAAATGAAGTGTGTGTGATCAAGGGTTCCACAAGAATACTTCACGCCTGCCCACGCAGGAATGATGGCGGATTCTGCAGTTTGGAGGGTGCAGTGGTGCTCATTAGGAAGGAGTGAGGCCCTGGCTGACTTCTAATTAAAGTGAATGATTAGTTCCCTCGGCTCTGTGGAGGGAATGCTACTTGACATTCAGTCAAAGAGGAAGATGATCCTCCTGACCTAGAGGTCAGGACCATGCTTGCCCACTGCTTCCCTGTGAAGAGGAGATTTCAGAAGGCAGCCTGTGCCTAGGGCATGGGTTTTGGTGTCAGGCAGTCCTGGTTCACAGCCCACCTCACCACGTACTGGCTGTGTGGCCTGAGTGCATCACTGAAACTCTCAGAGCCTCCAGTTCCTTATTTGTAGAAAGCAGATTATATCTCAATGCAGGGATTAAATGACAGCATGGTCTGGCCCCTGGCTAGGGCTGAATAAATAGTATCAATTATGATCATTCTCTCTACACTGGCTTATATGGACAATAAATCCTGTTAAATCCCAAAGCTAAGAGAAACCTTATAGGTTTGAAAGGATTGCTGTGGACTGGATGCTGGGAATGGGATTGCAACCTGGCTGATCCTACCAGGAGGAGTGTGGATGACCTTCTGTGGAAAGTGCTTTTCAATAAGATGCTGCCCTCACATTTGACCAGACATAAAAGCTTTTCCCATCCTTCATATCATCTGATCACACAACCTCAGGAACAAGAGCCACAGGCCTCAAGACTGGGACAGCAAATATGCAGGGCCTGGAGTGCTTATGTTGTCTGACAGATTAGTTAAGTAACCTACCCATTGCCACATAGCTCAGTATTAAAGGGATGAATGAACCTATGCTAAACCTGGCCTGTGGCCCTGGCCACAGCTAGTAGATTATGATGCCACTGGATGCTAAATCTTGCCTATCTCAGTTCAAAGACACAAAGACTCCTTGGAATGGATGAATGTTGCTCTTGGCTTGACAGATGAGAACTGAAACCCAGAGATGTCACAGAGCTGTGCAGGGAGACATTCCTGTCCACAGAGTGCACTTCCTACTGCTGCCTCTGTGTTAGGTTTTCAGTGTCCCTATCTTTCATGTGATTTGGTGGCTGAAGGTGGTGGGTGAGTCAGCATGCATGAGTGCAAATCCCGCCTCTGTTACTTTTAGGTGCATGACACAACCTCTCTGTGGCTCAGTCTCCTCCACTGTAGGAGGGGCATAATACTAACCTCTGGCTTATAGGATTAAAGGATTTAATACATATCAGGAACTTAGAATGGTACAAGGGATGGGCAGTCTACAATATTAGCTATTGCTTTTTTTGATCATTTTATGGAGCATAGGGGATATTTATTTATTTGCACACAAAGGCCTGGAGTGCTCAGCTGTGTATCCTGTTATTCCCATCTACCACATGCCACGTGTCTTGTGGTCCAAAGAGAGCCTTTCACTGTTCCCACAAAATTGTAATCAACACTAGGGATATAAAGCTATGAGGAAGATTCTGTGCTTCATGTCAGATACAGAATGACTGCCCTGTTACCACCTGCACCATCTTTTAGTTAATATTTTACACAGAAATGATTAATATTTTCTTACACGTGTTTTTATAAAGAGCAAATTCTTTTCCACCAGAAAAAATGAAAATCAATCTTGTCCCACACGTGGAAGATAGCACCAAATTAATATGTGTGTGTATCACACTTACAGATTGCTTTTACCACTGTCCATGGTAGAGCTGGTAGCTTCCTGTTGCTTATTTAGGGATTTTTTTTGGGTTGTTTTTCTTTTTTTGAGACAGAATTTCCCACTTGTCACCCAGCTGTAGTGCAATGGTGCAATCTGCTACCTCTCCTTCCCAGGTTCAAGTGATTCTCCTGCTTCAGCCTCCCAAGTAGCTGGGATTACAGGAGACTGCCACCACACCAGCATGATTTTTGTATTTTTAGTGGAGACGGGGATTTGCCACGTTGGCCAGGCTGGTCTTGAACACCTCGCCGCAGGTGATCCATCTGCCACAGCCTTCCTAAGTGCTGGGATTACTGGTGTGAGGCACCTTGCCCGGCCCCTGTTGTTTAAAAGATTTCCAGCAGTACAGAAGTGTTGACGACATACCTGGCCCAAAAGAAGGCTTTATCATGGACACTTTCCTTTAAGAAGCTGGCTGGATTTAAATCAGTGCACAACTTTTTTATCTCTGTGACCACCAGCCAGTTACTTGAACTCCTTTCCTTATAGTCCTCTGATTAGCAAAACCGGTTCATAAATAGTATTACCCTTTAGGATTGCTGTGAGGATTCAAAGAACGAAAGAGATTAGAAAGGGACTGGTATAGACTCAATGTTATGCAATAGTCAGCTATACTGAAGAGAAATAACGGCATGTCTTGCTTTTTAATTGTGTGTTTTTTTTAAAGACGTTGACTCTCTATGTTGTCCAGGCTGGACTCCAACTCCTGGGCTCAAGTGATCCTCCCGCCTCAGCCTCCTAAGTAGCTGGGACTACAGCTTCCTGCCACCTCCCCCATCTTGCTTTTTAATTTAAAGCACGGTCTGCATATCACCTTAAGTAATCTCTCTTTGGGGACATCTCACATGTCCAGAACTGCCAGCCGGTATGGTGGTGGCCGGTTAGGCTGTGGGGAGCATGGAGACTTACATGCAAAGGAGGACCTGGAAAAATGTGCCGCCCCCACATCTTCTCAGGCGAGGAGAACGGACGGGAGAGAGTGGACGACCGTGTTCCCCGTGTTGCTATGTGTGGAGGAGCGGGTCCGAGGGAACTAGGTGTGGACGGGGACAGGCAAAGCGAGTGACGAGGAGAAACGAAAGCCACATCGGTGGCGGGTGCTCTGCACACAAATCGCTCGCTACCGCACGCTCCCCGCTCCGCACACAGCCGATCCCGGGACGGGAGCAAGAGGACTGCACAAGGGCTCTGGGACAGGCCGAGCTGAAAACGGTGGGAGGGGTGGAGAGGAGACGACAGCGACGCCAAGGCTGGGGTCCCGGAACACGCGGGGAGACAGCTGGTAAGCAACCTCGGGGAAACTGGGAAAGCCGGCCAGGACCTCTGGGACGCCAGCCGCACAGCCCTTTCCCGCGCGAGCGGTCGAAAAAAGGGGGCGGTCCCGCCGTGCGCACCACGCAGAACTCAGGGTATGGTGCGCCCGGCTCTTTTGCTGCGCACAGCCCGGCCCCGGATCGCGGGCGGCGCGCACTTAGAGGGGCGGGTGCAAGCGCAGGGCGGGACCTCTAAGCCCGGCCCCACCTCCGTCTGAAAAAAGGAGCAGCCGGCTCCAGGACTGCGGCGCGCATTCCAGCTGCCTGCCTGCCTATTGGCGTCTTCGGTGGGAGCTCCAGCATCTCCTTGGCTCGAAATGGACCCCAACTGCTCCTGCGCCACTGGTAAGGGAAGCCCGTCTCTTCGCCCTGGAATCCCCATTTCCCAGCCCCAGTACAAAGGGTCTCTGGGTTTGAGGAGGTTGCATTTTAAGTTCTGAGCGGAAGGGGACTCCTTCGCTTCCTTAGGTGCTTTCTGCCTAATCACGCCCCTGAGAGCACTGCCCCCCTCCCGGGCCTCTAAGTCAGAGTTAAGGATACTGAGGCTCAAGGCAGTCCTGCTCCACATCACCCAGTTGGTCAGGGTCCTGCTGGCTGGTCTCCAGTGGTCTGTCCAGGCTCCGAGCAATCAGGGTGGATGGGGAGCTGGAGACATTGACTCTTCAGGGTTCAGGACAGAAGGTTCTGGCTCGCAGTCTCAATATTCCTGGGTTGTGTGTGCACCTGGGACCTTCCTGGTGGGTGAAATAGGAGGGTGCTTGCCCTTCCCAGCGTTAGTGGAGAGGACATGGGGCTTCTGTTCTCTGTCCTGAGTGGGAAAGGAGCTCTGAGGGCTGACCCTGCACAGAGGAGGGGGCACTGGAGATTCATTGACCCACTGCTGTACCTTCTTCATCTCACTCACTGCCCACTGCGTTTTTCTCTTCCTTGCAGGTGGCTCCTGCACGTGCGCTGGCTCCTGCAAGTGCAAAGAGTGCAAATGCACCTCCTGCAAGAAGAGTGAGTGTGGGGTCATCTCCAGGAATCTGGGGCTGTGGCTAAGGTTGGGAGGGAACTCAAGGCTGGCCCTGAGTGCGTCCTTCTGGGGAACTGGGCTTTCTTTGCCCTCATTGTCCGTGTCATTCCCTCTCCAGGCTTTCTGCCCTGAGTTCAGATGGGGCAGGGAAGCATTTTTCTCTTGGGACACAAACCCCAACTGTACCCCCTATGGTTTCAGAACAGAGCTGTGCCAGACGAAAAAACCATCCTCTGGATCTGGGTTCTGAGCTCCAGCCAGGCTTGCTATTAGGGCAGAGAGGTGCCTGGTCAAGTCAGCTGCCACCTCTCACTCTCGCCTTCTTCCCCAGGCTGCTGCACCTGCTGCCCCATGGGCTGTGCCAAGTGTGCCCAGGGCTGCATCTGCAAAGGGACGTCAGAGAAGTGCAGCTGCTGTGCCTGATGTGGGGACAGCTCTGCTCCCAGATGTGAATAGAGCAACCTGCACAACCTGGATTTTTTTTCATACAACGCTGAGCTATTTGTTGCATTTCTTTTTATATTAAATATGTGAATGACAATAAAACAATTTTGACTCGAATCTTACTCTGTTCTTCTTTGTGTGTCTTGGAAAAAATGGACTGGGTAGGGGGTTAAACCAGGAGTTTAGACACCAGGCTCTGGATGAAAATATGAGTCAATAACAATGTGAACACCTTCAGGCCAGCTACTGAGTTTACACTTTTATAAAATGGTATTGCACTGTGCACACCATATGGGTGGGAGTCATACATGATCGCTTCCTGTCTCATGTCAATGTGGCACTGAAACTTCATTCCTCATTTTTATTTTCTGATTTTCTTGCCCAACTTCAGATCCAAATTGGATTTTAGGCTTAAAAGTAGTACAGCGCTGGAACCCAACTCCTCAGTTCCTTGAATCCTACATGGGTGCCATGATTTGGATGTTTTGTCACTGCCAAGTCTCATGTTGAAATGTGGGGCCATGAGGACAGATCCCTAAAGAATGGCTTGGTGCCATCTCATGGTGAAGAGTGAGTTCTTCCTCTGGTAGGTCACTCTAGAGCTGGCTGTTTAAAAGAGCCAGGCACCATTCCCTTTTCTCTCTTGTTCCCTATCTCTCCACGTGATGTGCCTGCTCCCCCTTGTTCTTCTGCCAGGATTGCAGGCTTCCTGTTGCCCTCACCAAAGGCAGATGCCTGCACCACACTTATGCACAGCCTGCAGAAGCTGAAGTCATAACAAACTTTTCTTTATCAATTACCTAGTCTCAGGGATTCCCTTATAGCAATGCAAACAGGCTAAAACAATGGGGCTTTTGAAGCACTATGGTGAAGGGACAGTTTTTGTTTCCTATCCATCACAGGCTTAAACCTTGTTAAATGTAATAGTAACAATTATGGAGATAATGAAATACAACATAAAATACAAAAGTCATTTTTTAGATTCAATGAGAAATCATTCAATAAATAGCCGGGTGTGGTGGCTCACGCCTGTAATCCCAGCACTTTGGGAGGCCGAGGCAGATGGATCACAAGGTCAGGAGATCCAGACCATCCTGGCTAACACGGTGAAACTGCGTTCCTACTATAAATACAAAAAAATTAGCCGTGGTGGCAGGCACCTGCAGTCCCAGCTACTCAGGAGGCTGAGGCAGGAGAATGGCGTGATCCAGGGAGGCAGAGTTTGCAGTGAGCCAAGATCGCACCACTGCACTCCAGCCTGGGCGACAGAGCGAGACTCCGTCTCAAAAAAAGAAAAAAAAATTCAATAAATAAAGAAATAACAGGAAATGAAAGATGTACAAACTTTGAACATATGATTATGTGCATTGCAGACCAGAAATAGCAAACTAGACCAGTTGTAGTGGCTCAGGCCTGTAATTCCGGCACTTTGGGAGGCTATAGTGGGTGAAACACGAGGCTAGGAGGTCAAGACCACCCTGGCCAACATGATGAAACCTCATCTCTACTAAAAATATAAAAATTAATTGGGCATGATAGCATCCGACTGTAATCCCAGATACTCGGGAGGCTGAGGCAAAAGAGTCACTTGAACCCTGGAGGCAGAGTTTGCAGTGAGCCAAGATTGTGCCACTGCACTCCAGCCTGGGCAACTGAGACTCTGTCTCAAAAAAAGAAAAGAAAGGAAACAGCAAAGTGGCCCCAGTGTGTGGCTCACACACCTTGAGTGGCACTGCCCAGCACATCCCCACAAGGAACCATCAGGCTTGGTCTGCCCAGGGTCACTGACAGGACACTCGTTGACACCTGAGAGCTCCCTGTTGTGACTTGGCTCTGAATCTTTGGAAATTCCTCCCAAACTCAGGCTGAATTTGTTCTTCTTTCACATTTCAGCCCTTGACAACTTCCAACCACTAAAGTGACTGGGAATATGGAAGGAAATGCCCGGCGTGTTCCCGGCAAAATGAAGTGTGTGTGATCATGGATTCCAAATTAAATACTTCACGTCTGCCTATACAGGAATGATGGTCGATTCTGCAGTTTGGAGGGTGCGGTGGTGCTCATTAGGAAGGACTGAGGCCCTGGCTGACTTCTAATTAAAGCCAATGATTAGTTCCCTCGGCTCTGTGGAGGGAATCCTATTTGACATTCAGTCAAAGAGGTAGATGATCCTCCTGATCTAGAGGTCAGGACCATGCTTGCCCGCTGCTTCCCTGTGAAGAGGAGATTTCAGAAGGCAGCCTGTGCCTAGGGCATGGGTTTTGGTGTCAGGCAGTCCTGGTTCACAGCCCACCTCACCACGTACTGGCTGTGTGGCCTGAGTGCATCACTGAAATTCTCTGAGCCTCCAATTCCTTATTTGTAAAAAGCAGATTATATCTCAAAGCAGGGATTAAATAACAGCATGGTCTAGCCCGTGACTAGGGTTTAATAAATAGTAGCAGTTATAAGCATTCTCTCTACACTGGCTTTTTTGGAAAATGAATCCTGTTAAATCCCAAAGCTAAGAGAAACCTTATAGGTTTGAAAGCATTGCTGTGGATTGGATGCTGGGAACGGGACTGCAACCAGGCTGACCCTGCCAGGAGGAGTGTGGATGACCTTCTGTGGAAAGTGCTTGTCAGTAACATGCTGCCCCTACATTTGAGCAGACATAAAAATCCGTTCCCATCCTTCATATCATCTGATCACACGACCTCAGGAACGAGAGCCACAGGCCTCAAGACTGGGACGGCAAATATGCAGGGCCTGGAGTGCTTATGTTGTCTTCCAGATTCGTTAAGTAACCTACCCAATGTCACATAGCTCAGAAGTAAACGGATCAATGAACCTGTGCTAAACCTGGCCTGTGGCCCTGGCCACAGCTGGTAGATTATGATGCCACTGGATGCTAAATCTTGCCTATCTCAGTTCAAAGACACAAAGACTCCTTGGAATGGATGAATGTTGCTCTTGGCTTGACAGATGAGAACTGAAACCCAGAGATGTCACAGAGCTGTGCAGGGAGACATTCCTGTCCACAGAGTGCACTTCCTACTGTGCTAGCCTCTGTGCTAAATTTTTGGTGTCATTATCTTTCATGTGACTTAGTGGCATAGAGTGGTGGCTGAGGGTACGATGCTGCCATCAGCATGCATGAGTGCAAATCCCACCTCTGTTACCTTTAGCTGCATGGCACAACCTCTCTGTGGCTCAGTCTCCTTCACTGTACAAGGGGTATAATACTAACCTCTGGCTTATAGGATTAAAGGATTTAATACATATCAGGAACTTAGAATGATACAAGGGATGGGTGGTCTATAATATTAGCTATTGCTTATTTTGTTTATTTTATGGAGCATAGGGGATATTTATTTATTTGCACAAAAAGGCCTGGAGTGCTCAGCTGTGTATCCTGTTACCCTCATCTACCACATGAGCATGTGTCCTGTGGTCTAAAGAGAGCCATTCAGTGTTCCCACAAAATTGTAATCAACACTAGGGTTATAAAGCTATGAGGAAGATTCTGTGCTTCATGTCAGACACAGAAGAATGACTACCATTTCTGTTACCACCTGCACCATCTTTTAGTTAATATTTTACCTTGAAAAGATCAATACTTTTTAAACATATTTTTATGAAAGCAAATTATTTTCCACCTGAGAAAATGAAATTCAATCTTGTCTCACACATGGAAGATAGCTTCCAAATTAATGTGTGTGTTTGTAAGTGTGTGTGTATTACACTTATGGATTGCTTTGGCCACTGCCCATCGTAGAGCTGGTAGCTTCCTGTTGTTTATTTGAGGGTTTTTGGTTTGTTTTTGTTTTTGTTTTTGTTTGTTGAGACAGAGTTTTACCCCTGTCAGCCAGCTGGAGTACAATGGCCCAACCTGCCAACTCTGCCTCCCGGGTTCAAGTGGTTTTCCTGCTCAAGCCTCCCCAGTAGATTGGATTACAAGCAACTGCCACCATGCCAGGATAATTTTTGTATTTTTAGTGGAGACAGGGTTTCGACATGTTAGCCAGGCTGGTCTCCAACTCCTGACCTCGGGTGATTCATCCGCCTCGGCCTTCATAAGTGCTGGGATTACAGGTGTGGGCCACGGCGCCGGTCCCCTGTTGTTTAGAAGATTTCCAGCAATAGAGAAGCGCTGACGACATACCTGGGTCAAAGGAAGGCTTGATCATGGACACTTTCCTTTAAGAGGCTGGCTATATTTAAATAAGGGCACAACTTTTTATCTCTGTGACGACCAGCCAGTTACTTGGACATTTCCTTTTATTAGCAAATTAGTCCTCTTATTAGCAAAACGGGTTCATAAATAGTATTTCCCTTTAGGATTGCTGTGAGGATTCAAAGAATGAAAGAGATTAAAAAGGGACTGGTGTAGACTCAATGTCATGCAATAGTCAGGTATACTGAAGAGAAATAACTGGATGTCTTGCTTTTTAATTTTATTATTTTAGAGATGTTGACTCGCTATGTGGACTAGGCAGGACTCGAAGTCCTGGGCTCAAGTGATCCTCCCGCCTCAGCCTCCTAAGTAGCTGGGACTACAGCTTCCCGCCACCTCCCTCATCCTGCTTTTTAATTTAAAGCTGGATCAGCACATCACATGAAGTCATCTCCTTTTTGGGGATATCCCACATGTCCAGAACTGCCAGCTGGTATTGTGGTGGCCGGCTAGGCTGTGGGGAGCATGGAGATTTATCTGCAAAGGAGGACCTGGACAAATGTGCCCCCACATCCTCTCAGGCGAAGAGAATGGACGGGAGAGAGAGGCCGACCAGTGCTCCTGCTGTTGCTGTGTACGAAGGAGCGGGTCCGAGGGACCTAGGGACAGGGACAGGGACAGGCAGGGCAAGGGACGAGGAGAAACGAAAGCCACATCGGTGGCGGGTGCTCTGCACACAACTCGCTCGCTACCGCACGCTCCCCGCTCTGCACTCCGCCGATCTGGGGACAGGAGCAGGAGGCTGTGGCTGCACTCAGACTTCGGGACAGGCCGAGCTGAAAACCGTGAGAGGGGTGGGGTGGAGAAGACCGAAACGCCAAGGCTGGGTTCCCGGAACGCGCGGGGACTAAGGTGGAAGACAACTTCGGGGAAACTGGGAAAGGCGACCGGAACCTCGGGGACGCCCCGTACCCCGGGCGTAAACTCACTCCCGCGTTAGCGGGCGCCAAATTGGGGAGGGGGTGGTCGTGGTCCGCACCCAGCGGAGCTCAGTGGACTGTGCGCCTTGCCTTTCTGCTGCGCAAAGCCCAGCCCAGGTCATCACCTCGGGCGGGGCGGACTCAGCCGGGCGGGCTCAGGCGCGGGGCGGGGCCTTTGCGTCCGGCCCTCTTTCTCCTGACCATAAAAGCAGCGGCTGGCTCTTGGGCTCTACCCGGCCTTCCACGTGCGCCTTATAGCCTCTCAACTTCTTGCTCGGGATCTCCAACCTCACCGCGGCTCGAAATGGACCCCAACTGCTCCTGCGCCACTGGTAAGGGATGCTAGGTTTCTGGTTGTTAGGATATCTATTTCCCCGCCGCAGGATAGATGTCCCTAGGAGTAGAGGTGTTTTTGAGTTCTAGCTAAGTGGAGTCATTTGTTTCATTGATCTAGTGCTTTTCCACTCAGCGCCTTCATCACCGCTAGAACATTCCTATTCTAATACCTCCCATTTCAGAGGCGAGAGGACTCAGGCTCATAATTCTCCTGCTCCATGTCACCCAGGTAGTCGGGGACTGTTAGGCTGAGCCCCAGTACTCGGTGCAGTTCCTGGAGTGGATGGGAGACAGGGGTTATTGGTTTTTCAGGATTAAGGACATAAAGCCCATCCTAGCCTCTACAGATATAAGTAAGATTACACTTCATGGTGCCCTGAGTCGGACAAGAGCTGTCTATCAGGCCTAGCAATGCACTCAGCTGGGAGCATTTGTTGACCAACTGCTGTTATCTTCTGTATCAAATTCACTGCCTTTTTCTCTTCCTTGGAGGTGGCTCCTGCACCTGCACTGGCTCCTGCAAGTGCAAAGAGTGCAAATGCACCTCCTGCAAGAAGAGTGAGTGTGGGGCCATCTCCAGGAATCTGGGGCTGAGCCAAGTCAGAGGCAGGAACCCAGAGCTCGGCAGGCAGGAGTAGGCCAGTGATAAATTTCCCACATCCCCTTCCCCAGCAACTGGTTCAGGATCAGAGCCAGATTTTTAGACATGATGGATTCCCAAGTTTCATTCTTAAAATAGACAAACTGAGGCCAAGACAGTGCACCAGCCTGACAAGCACAGACATGACACCTAAGGACTTTTCTCACCTAAGTGTATGGTTCTGGGGAGCCAGCCTTCCTTTATCTTTGATAACCCCAGTCACTGCCTCTCCAGTCTTCTGCCAGGTCTGGGGCTCAGATGGAGATAAGCTTTTCACAGAAGACCCTCACTCGAAAGATCCACCACTTATCTCCCATCTCCGACAGTGCATGCCATCCTGAACTAAGTGTCCTCTGGGGCTGGGGACAGAGCTTGGGCCAGGCTTCTTTGGGGGCAGGGAAGTCCCCAGTCAAGTCTGGTCTGACCTCTCACTCTCCCTTCTTCCCCAGGCTGCTGTTCCTGCTGCCCCATGAGCTGTGCCAAGTGTGCCCAGGGCTGCATCTGCAAAGGGGCATCAGAGAAGTGCAGCTGCTGTGCCTGATGTTGGGATGGCCCTGCTCGAAGAGGTAGAAAGAGCGACCTGCACAAACTTGGAATTTTTTTCCATACAACCTTGACCCATTTACTGTATTTTTTTAAATGAAATATGTGAATGATAATAAAAGTTGTTGACTTAATGCTGGCTCTGGTTTTCTCTGTGTGCCTTGGAAATAAGGGACCCCATACCCAACAGAGCTGGGATGGTGGATTGCATAGAGAGTCCAGAGACCTGGGTGCTGGGACCTTGTCCTATTATCTTACACACTGAGTGCCTTAAGGTAAATCAGGTACCTACCTCAGGTCAGTTTCTTAAATAAAAATGTAAGAGCATGATGACAGATGATATAATGCCACAGGAATCTGTCACAGACAAGCTTTGGTAAGATAAAATCTATTAGTATGGCAAAAAGAAAAAAACACCAAATCCATTTTTTATATTGAACAGGACAATTTCAATAAATATATGGAAGACAAAATAGGAAAAATAAAATTACACTACACATTTGTTCTAGGATGTATATTTCAGACTGGAAACAGTTCACAGACTGGCCCCAGTATGTGGGTCACACATCTTCAATAGCACCAGCCAGGACATCCCCACATGGAACCATCAGTCTTGGCCTGTCCAGGGTCACTGATGTGACTCTTGGTATCTCTGAGAGTTCCATGTTGTGACTTGTCTCCGAATCTTCAGAAGTTTCTCCCTAGGTCAGGCTGAAATCTGTTCCTCCTTCAATTCCAGCCCTTGGTTAATTCAGGCAAGCAAAGTGACTGGGGGAGTGGAGGAAATTACCCAGGATCTTCCCAGCAAGACGGAGTACAGAGAAGGATTAGTTCCAGATGAAGTACTTTGAGTCCGCCTATGCGGAGGTGATGGCATATTATGCAGTTTCTAAAGTGTGGTGGTGTTCACTAGGAAGGAGTAGGGGGCCCCAGGTAACTTGTAATTAATGGCAGCAATTAGTTCCTCTGGCTATTTGTTGCGGGAATTGCTATTTGATGTTCAAAGAAGAAAAGGGGTCAAGTGAGCCAGGAATCAGGACCATGCTGGCCTGCAGGTGCCCCTTTTGAAGAGAGGGTTCCAGAAGGCAGCCTGTGTAAAGAACATGGGGTTCAGGGTCAGGGCAGTCTTGTTTAACTGCCCACTTCACCACCTACTGGCTGTGAGACCTAGGCAGGTTGCTCAACCTCTCTGAGCCTCCATTTCTTCCTTTGTAGAACTGTCTGTCACAATTCAGAGCTAGAAGGGACCTTGGTTAGTTAGTGCAGCTGTGCCTCTGATGGGTGAGATGGCATGTTGAGGCTGAGAGGTCACAGAGCTATGCAGAGGGATTGACTGCTAGCTCAGTGTCCTTCCCATTGCTGTCTCTGTGTCAGATTTTCAGTGTCCTTGGGTTTTACATGACATGGTGACATAGGGTGGTTGCTAAGGGCACCATGATGCAGTCAGCATGCATGAGTGCAAATCCCAGCTGCGTCACTTATATGTGAGTGACACAACCTCTCCGTGGCTCAGTCTCCTCAACTGTGAATTGACATAATAATAGAGTCTGCTGGTAGGAGCAAATCACTTAAAACATGTAAAGAACTTAAAATGGTGCCTGGCTTGTGCTGAGTAGTCTCTAATAGCTTTGATTTTAATCTTTATGCATAGCATAGGGATATTTTTCTACCTCTAGACAAATAAGCCAGGCCTGGTGAGCTTAGCTGTGTGTCCCATGTTGTTCTCATCAATAACAGGAACACATGACCTGTGGCCCAGAGAGGGTCCTCCACTAGTCCACAAATATGGATCCATATTGGATATATAAAGCCACAAGCAAGACAGTCCCTGTTTGCATAACAGATGCAAAAGGATTCCTGCCATTTCTGCTATCACCTGCGCTGTTATTTTCCTTAACATTTTCTCTTAAGTAATCATATTTCTTTAATATATTTAAAGGAAAAGCAAACTCCTTGACACTACTGAGAAAAAGAATCAGTCACACTTGCAGATATGGAAGGTAGCCATAAAATTACATGTATATCCCTTCTGTCACTTCCAGAATTGACCTGGACGTTTGTTTATGTTTAAAGATTTCAAGCAGTAAAGAGGTGCTGAAGACATACCCAGGCCAAAGGGAAAGTTTGCCCTTGACCTCTTTCCCTTGAAAAGCTGACTGGATTGAGACCTACAGTACCACTGTTACTGGTGCAGGGCGTCCAGGTTCTTAGCACCTTGAACAAAGAATTTGACAAAATGTACAAAGTAAGGGAGGGAGGAAGCAACAAAAGCAGAGATTTATTGAAAACAAAAGTATACTGCACAGGGTGGGAGCTGGCCCAGCAAGTGGCTCAAGGGCCTGGTTATAGAATTTTCTATGGTTTAAATATCCTCTAGAGGTTTGTCATCGGTTACTATGTACATGAAGTAGTGGCCCGCTATCAGTCTGACTGATTGCAGAAAGCAACCAATTAGAAGCTGAAGTGAAGTCACAAAGTTACTCCTGTGCAGATGAAGATGTAGCCCAAGACCAGCCCAATTGGTTGCCATAAGGGACAAATCAGCGGTACTTTCAATTTCTCATCTGCCATGCAGAGAAAGTGGGGAGGAGCTGCAAACGAAGTAGCCTCTGGTCCTTTTGTTACTTGGGTATGGAAAGTTGGGGTTTTCCTTTTGGTTTAGTTCTAGAAAGACTGTGAATCAGCCTTAGGTTCACTGCCTCCAGAACCTATTCTCTTGCCTCGGCACTTCCACCCTCTGTCCTGGGCTAGTTACTTAACTCCTTGTGTTGTCGTTGTCTGATTAGTAAGATGCTGTCATAAAGAGTATTCCCCTTGAGGGTTGCTGAGACGGTTCAAATAGCCAAAGTGACTAAACAGGGTCTGGCCGAGACCAAAAGCTCTGCAATAGTCAGAAATTCTGAAAGGGAAATAAGCACTTTCCATGCTTCTTAATTTAATGCAGAGTCACCACATCAGGGAAAAGATCCCTCCCTTGGTGATGTCCCAAGCTTTGGATGTCCTTAGTCTTGGTGGGCCAGCTAGGCTGTGGGAAGCCCAAAATAAGTTAAAGCAAAAGAGGACTTAAACAAATATGCCCATCGCCCCCTCAGGAGTGGAGAATGGAAGGGAGGGTGGCAGGGCCCTATGTCCGGCCTGTTGCTGTGAAGAGGACAAACGAGGCCAAAGGACCTGGGTGACTATGCAGGTGGGTCGAAGGTCACATGGGAGGCTGGTCCTCTGCACACAACTCCCTCGCTGCGCTTCCCGCCTCGGTCCTATCTAGGGACGTGAGCACTAGGCTGGGGTAGCACATGGACTTCCACAGAGGCGGGACTCCCACAGAGGTGGGACTCCCACAGAGTCACTGGTGCGGGGTGCAGGGATGGAGATACCGCGACCACCTGAAGCTGGGATCCCGGACCGCCCAGGGCAAGAATGGAGTGCAATCTCCGGGAAATTCGGGAGGGCCGGGATTATAGCAGGGACGCCGCGTACCGCCAGGAGCACAGCCCCTCCAAAGCGAGCGTGAGCGGAGGCGGCCAAAGGGCCGCCCCCGGGGTGCGCACAAGGCACGTTAAGGAGGATCCTGCGCCCGGCCTGCCCGGTGCGCACAGCCCGGCCCTGAACCCAGGGCGGCGCTGACACTGAGCTGGGCGGTTGCGAGACCTGGGGCGGGGCCTCTGCACCCAGCACCCTGCCCTGACTGTAAAGTCAGGCAGCCTGCTCCTGGGCTCTGTTCCGCCTCCCACTGGTTCGCCTGTTTTTTCGCCTCTGGCTTAGGAACTCCAGCCTCACCTGATCTCCAAATGGACCTCAGCTGCTCCTGCGCCACTGGTAAGGGACGCCTGGTTTCGGATCTTAGGATCTTCATTTTCATACCACAGAATAGAACATCCCTGGGGCAGGAGGCAGATGCATTTTGAGCTCTTCCTAAAGTGGACTCCTTTGCTTTGCACTTCTCCAGCTGTCTCCCCGCCAAACGCCTTCATCACCACTGAGAACATTGCCGTCTTTCCAGTGCCTCCCATTTCTGAGGCGAGAGGACTGAGGCTGAAAACTGCCCGGCTGCAGGTCACCCTCAAGGCCAAAGGTGTGCTGAACTAGGACCCAGTGCTCTGTCCAGCATTGAGTTGCTTGAGGTGGATGGGAGGCACACAACACTCACTGCTCACTGCCTGTTTCTTCCTTGCAGGTGGCTCCTGCACCTGTGCCAGCTCCTGCAAATGCAAAGAGTACAAATGCACCTCCTGCAAGAAGAGTGAGTGTGGGGACTTCCCTGCGAATCTGGGGGCTGGGCAGAGTCAGAGGAGGGATCCCAGATCTCCGCAGACAGGAGCAGACCAGTGACGAACTTCCCACATCCCCTTGCTTCAGCAAATGACTTAGGATCACAGCTGGAAGGACACTAGAGATGGTTAATTCCCAATCTTTATTCTTACCAGGGGGAAACTGACACCAAGAGAGCACACCAGCCTGCCAAGCACAGGCCTGATACCTGAGGACTTTCTTCACTTAGGTATATTATTCTAGGAGACTGTCCTTCCTTTCACGGCAAACAGCATGTCACTCCCTCTCGAGTCTTCTGCCCTGTCCTGGGCACAGGAAGGGTGGGTACCTTTTTCATGGCAAGACTCTCACCGCAAAGATCTCCTGACAGAGCAATGCCATCCTGAACTAAGCGTCTTTTGGGGCTGGAGGCACAGCTTGAGCCAGGCCTCTGTTGGGGCAGGGAGATCCCTGTTCAAGCCTGCTCTGATCTCTCACTCTCCCCTTCTTCCCCAGATTGTTGCTCCTGCTGCCCTGTGGGCTGTGCCAAATGTGCCCAGGGCTGCATCTGCAAAGGGGCATTGGAGAAGTGCAGCTGCTGTGTCTAATGTTGGGACAGCCCCGCGCCCAGATGTAAATAATGCAACCCCTACAAACCTAGTTTGTTTTTTTTTTTTTTAAACACAAACCTAACCCATTTACTATGTCTGTTTTCTTAAGTGAAATATGGGAATGATAATAAACATTATTGGCCTTATTCTGCCTCTGATTTTTTGAGGGGTGTCCTGAAATAAGACATCTCAGACCCAGCAGAGCTGGGATCATCCTATATGCTGAGTGCCTTAAGGCAAGTCGGGTCACCTGCCTCAGGTCTGTTTCCTAGCTAAAAATGTAAGAGCATCATGCCAGATGATAGGAGGGCACAGGAATCAGTCATGGACCTATGCTTTGGTGAGATAAATAGATTGAATAAGTATGAAAAATAAAAATACAAAGTTCATTTTTTATATTCAACAAGGAAATCTCAAAACAACATAAAGAACAAAATAACAGGAAAAATAAAATACTAATGCTGCACATCTGTTGTAAGGTGCAGTGATGTTCAGTAGGAAGGCGGAAGGCCCTGGGTGTCTTGTACTTCATGGCAACTGTTAGTTATTTGGCTATTTGGTGAGGGAATTGCTATTTAATGTTCAAAGAGGAAGAGGAGTCACATGGCCCAAGAGTAAGCATCATGCTGGCCTAAAGGTGCTTTGTGAAGAGGGGATTTCAGAAGGTAGCCTGGCCAGGTACAGTGGCTCACACCACTTCAATGGCTCACGTCATGCTCTGCTCAAGCCAAGGCAGGAGAATTGCCTGAGGCCAGAAGTTTGAGACCAGCCTCGGTAACATAGTAAGAATCTCTCTCTATGTAAAACAAAAAATTAAAATAAAACAAGAAGAGAAAGCAGCCTGGGCAAAGTGCAGGCATTTTGGTGTCAGACAAGCAGGTTCACAGCCCACTTCATCCCTTACTGGCTGTGTGACCTGGGCAAGGCGCTTAACCTCTCTGAGGCTTCATTTACTCATTTGTAGAAAGAAGGTTATATCTCTACATTGGGTTGAAATGTGATAGTGGCCTAGCACCTGGCTAGCACTCAATGAAGAGTGCTGTTATAATCATTTGTCCACATGGACTTTCCAGACAGAGAATCCTGTTAGAGCCCATCAAGCTCCTTGGGAAAGAGCCAGTTCCTTGGAAGCATGACTGTGGACTGGAAGTTGGGAATGGGTTTGGAGTCTTGCTGATCTGGTCTTAAGGATATGTGGATGACCTCCTGCACCAACTCTCCAGCATAAGACACTGCTCCAGCATTTGGACAGAAAACAAGCCTTTCCCACCCTTCAAGTCATTTGATCTTCACACAAACCAGACAGACAGTGTGTGCAGAGGCTTCCTATGCAGGGGAGCACTGTCCTCTAGAGTAGTTAAGAACCCGCCCAAGGTCACACAACTCAGCACTACAGGTATAGATGAACTTAAGGTACAGCTGTCCTCATGCCCCCTCCAGAGCTGGCAGATCATTGTGTAAGTGGATGCTAAGCTCTACCTGTCACAGTTCTTAACCGGAAGGACCCTGGTTAGTTGACTCGATTGTGCCCTGACCGGATAGATGGCACACTGATGCTCAAGGAGGTTAAGAGCTATGAAGAGAGATTGACTGCCAGCTCATTACTCTTCTCTCTGCTGTCCCTGTGCCAGGTTTTTCATGTCCTTGTGTTTTACATGACATAGTGACATAGGGTGGTGGTTGAAGGAATGATGTTGCATAAGTGTAAATTTCAGGTGTGTCATTTATACCAGGGCGACACAACCTCTCTGTGGTTCAGGCTCCTACCCTTTTCCCGTGCATAATTACAGGGTCTGGCTGGTAGGAACAAATCAGCTAATTCATACAGAGAACTTAATATAGAATTTGGCATGTCTCAAGTAGTCTGTAATAGCTATGATTTTATTCTCTTTATTCATAGCATAGGGACATTCTAGTACTTCCAGACAAATAAGCCAGTCCTGGTGGGCTTAGCTGTATGTCCCATGTTGTTCCCATCAATAACATGAGCATATGACCTGTGGATCAGAGAGGAACCCCTACCCATCCACAAATAGGGATCCACACTGCATATATAAAGCCATGAGCAAGACAGTCCCTGTCTGCATAACAGATGCAAAAGGATTCTTGCCATTTCTGTCAACACCTGCGCTGTTATGTTCCATAACGTTTTCTTTTAAACAATCATATTTCCTTAATGTATTTATGGAAAAAGCAAACTCTTTGACACTACTGAAAATAAGAATCAGTCTCACCTTGCAGACATGGAAGGTAGCCATACAATTATATATATATCCCTCTGTATCACTTTTGTTGCTTTCTGGATTAACCTTGACATTTGTTTTTGTTTAAAGATTTCAAGCAGTAAAGAGGTGCTGAAGACATAGTCAGGCCAAAGGGAAGTTTCATCATTGACCTATTTGCCTTGAAAAGCTGAGCGGATTGAGACTCGCGGCACCACTTCCACCCTCTGTCCTGGGCTAATTACTTATCTCCTTGTGTTGTCATCTGATTAGTAAGATGCTGTCATTAAGAGTATTTCTCTTGAGGGTTGCTTTTCATGCTTCTTAATTTAATGCAAGGGTGAGCACATCAGGGAAAAGATCCATCCCTTGGGAACATTCCAAGTTTTGGGAAGCTCCATCCTTGGGCTTAGTGGGCCAGTGAGGCTGTGGGAAGCCCCTAGAAGTTAAAGCAAAAGAGGACTTGGACAAATGTGCCCATCACCTTCCCAGGAGTGTGGAATGGAAGGGAGGGAGGCAGGGCTGTGTGTCTGCTCTGTTGCTGTGAACAAGACAAACGTAGCCAAAGGACCTGGCTGGCAATGCAGGTGAGGCACAGGTCACATGGGAGGCTTGTCCTCTGCACAACTCCCTCGCTGCACTTCCCGCCTCGGTCCTGTCTAGGGACATGAGCACTAGGCTGGGGTAGCACACAGACTCCCACAGAGGCGAAACTCAGGTCACTGGTGCGGGGTGCTGGGTTGGGGACACCGCGACCACCTGAGGCTGGGTTCCCGGACCGCTCAGGGGCAGGAGTGGACCCCAATCCCCTGGAAATTCGGTAGGGCTGGGATTATAGCAGGGACGCCTCCTACCGCCGGGAGCACAGCCCTTCCAAAGCGAGCAGGAGTCAAAGGGCCGCCCCCAGGGTGCGCACCGGCAGCGCTAGGGAGGATCCTGCGCCGGACCGGTCTGCTGCGCACAGCCCGGCCCTGAACCCTAGGGCGCCTCTGACACTGCGGGAGTGGGGGCCAGACCTGGGGCGGGGCCTCTGCGCCCGGCATCCTCCCTAACTGCAAAGCCAGAGGTGGCTCCTGAGCTCTGTTGCCCCTCCCACCAGCTTGCCTGCTTCTTCGCCTCTGGCTTAGGTGCTCCAGCCTCACCTGGTCTCCAGATGGACCTCTAACTGCTCCTGCGCCACTGATAAAGGATGCCGGGTTTCGGGGCCTTAGGATCTCCATTTTCATGCCAGAGGATAGAATGTCCCTTCGGCAGGAGGCAGGTGCATTTTGAGCTCTACATAAAGTGGATTATTTTACTTTGTACTTCTGGTGCTTTTTCTCTTACCAATCACCTTCATTATTATCACTGAGAACATTACCGTTGTCCCAGCGCCTCCCATTTCTAAGGCGAGAGGAATGAGGCTCAAAACTGCCCCTGCTCCAGGTCACCTATAGGCCAGAGGTGCTGAGCTGGGACCCAGTGCTCTGTCCAGCATTTGAGCTGGCTGGGCTGGTAGGGAGGTGGGAAACATTGCTTCTTCAAGATTTCCCACTGAAGTCCCCGTGTGCTATGAAAAAGAGGGCGCCTGCCGATCCGAGCCTTTGTGGAGAAAAGGTGGGGCTGGGCTTCCATGTGCCTGAGTGGAACAAGGTACCAGGTTTCCCGTGCACTGAGCAAGAGGATGCTGAGGGCCTGCTCCTAACCCTGCACCACGCTCACCACTCACTGCCTTTCTCTCTTTCCTGCAGCTGGGTCCTGCACTTACGTCAGCTCCTGCAAATGCAAAGAGTGCAAATGCACCTCTTGCAAGAAGAGTGAGTGTGGGGCCTTCCCTGGGAATCGGGGTGCCGGGCAGAGTCAGAGGAGGGAACCCAGAGCTCAGCAGGCAGGAGTAGGACAGTGACCAGCTTCCCACATCCCCTTTCTGGCAAGTGATTCAGGATCACAGCTGGAAAAACACAAGATAGTTGATTCCCAACTTTCATTCTTAAAATGGGGAAACTGAGGGCATGTGTGTGCACCAGCCTGCCAAGCACAGACCTGGCACTTCAGGACTTTCCTCACTGAAGCATATGGTTCTGGGGAACTGGCTTTCCTTTGTCCCTGTAGCCCCAGTCACTGCCTCTCCAGTCTTCTGTCATCTCCCAGGTATAGGTTTTTCTGGGCAGCTTTTTCACTGGAATACCCTCACCCCAAATATCCACCAGTTGACTCCTAACAGAGCGATGCCACCCTGAACTAAGGGTCCTCTGGGGCTGGAGGCAGGCCTTGAGCCAGGCCTCTGTCAGGGCAGAGAGATCTCCGGTCGAGTCTGCTCTGACCTCTCACTCTCCCCTTCTTCCCCAGACTGCTGCTCCTGCTACCCTGTGGGCTGTGCCAAGTGTGCCTAAGGTTGCATCTGCAAAGGGGCATCGGACAAGTGTAGCTGCTGTGCCTGATGCCAGGACAGCCCTGCGCACAGATGTAGAAAGAGTGACCTATATAAACTTGGAATTTTTCCCATACAACCATGACCCATTTACTCCACTTGTCTCTCTTTTATTAAATATGTGAATGATAAAAGTTGTTGACTTATTCTGGCTCTGGTTTTCTTGAAAACCAGGTTCCCTGTCTCAAATCACTTTTTCAGCTAAAAAAGATTCCTTTAAGATTATAAAATGGTATTTTTACTATACCTTTCTGTGTTTAGCTACACAAATACTTACCATTGTGTTAAAATTGCCTACTAGTGTATAGGTTTGAAGCGTAAGAACAATAGGCTAAAGCAGACAGCCAAGGTGTGTAGCGGCCAGTATCATCTAGGTGTGTGTGAGTACATTCTACAATGTTTGCACAATGATAAAATTGCCTAAAGACACATTTCTTAGAATGCATACCTCTCATTAAGCTACACATGACTGTAATAGGGTTGGACTCATAGATGCCAATGTTTTAATGGATGTAAAGAACTCAGAATGGTGCCTGTATATGACCAGTTGTCTATAATATTAACCACTATTTTGTTATTATTATTCATGGCTGCTATGGCCTGAATGCTTGTGTCCCTCCAATATTCAGGTGTTGAAATCTAACTTTCATTGTGTTGCTGTTAAGAGGTGGTGCATTTGGGAAGTGACTATGGCATGCGGGCAAAGTGGCAAAGTGCTGGGATTACTGCCTTAATAAGAGAGGTCTGAGGGAGCTTGTTTAACTCTTTCCACCATGTGAGGACCCAGCAAGAGAGAGACATCCATGAGGAACGGGGCCCTCACAAGACTCCAGATATGCTGGTGCCTTGACCTTGGACTTCCACGCCTCCAGAACTGAGAGAAATATATTTTTGCTGTTTTAAGGTACCCAGTCTAAGGTATCTGGTGGTAGCAGCCCAAATGGACTCAGACAATAGCATAGTTGGCATTTTTACTCCAGACAAAAGAGCCAGGCCTGGTGTCCCTCCCTGTGTGTCCCCTGTCTTTCTCATCAGCCACATGAGCATTGACCTGTGGTCCGGACAGGGTCCTGCACTCTGCCCACAAAATAGGGATTCAAACCAGAAATATAAAGCCATGAGCAAGACAGTCCCTGTCCCCATCACAGAAATGGAAGGATGCCTGCGAGTTCTGCTACCACCTGCACCAATATGTGACTTAACGTTTTTCTTTCAAATGATTCCTATTTCCTTAGATATATTTATATGAAAAGCAAGCTCCTTACCACTACTGAAAAAAGAATCAGTTTAACTTCCAGACATAGAAGGTTGCCATGAAATTCTCCTTATTCATACCCCTCTGCATCTCTGTTTTGCTTCCAGGACTGACCCTGACGCTTGGTTTTGTTTAAAGATTTCAAACAGTAAAGAGATGAATATACCTAGGCCAAAGGGAAGCTTCATCACTGCCCTGTCTCCCTTGGGAAGCTGACAGGATTTGGACCTAGCAGTAACACTTCCTAGCCCTCTGACCACGGGCTAGTGGCTTGAAATCCTCGTATTGTCATTGTCCAGATTAGGAATATGGGTTCATAAATAGAATGTATGTCCCTTTTGGGTTGCTGTAAGGGTTCAAAGATGCAAAGTGACTAAACAGGGCTTAACATGGATTAATGTTATGTACAATAATAGGAATATGGAAGGAAATTGCTTTCTAATTTCATCCAGGATCTGCATGTCACCTTCGATGATCCCTCTTCTGGGGACATCCCACATTTTCCAAATTGCCATCCTGTAGTAGGGCGGCCAGCTAGGCTGTGGGGAGACCCTGGAGAGATTTACGCAAAGGAGGACCTGGACAAATATCCCCATTCAGCCTCTCAAGAGTGGAGAATGGAAGGGAGGGAGACAGAGCCCTGTGTCTCTGTCCTGTTGCCGTGCACAGGAGAAATGTGACTGAGGGACCGAGGTGGGGACATACTCAGGCAAGTTGGGAAATCCAAAGGTCACAGTCTCCACCAGTCCTTTGCACACAACTCTCTCCCTATGCTCCTGCTGCTGCTGATCCTGAAAGTTGAACACGAGGCTGGGGTTGCACACGGTATCCAGGGAGGGTAACTATGATAACAGTCCTGAGTCAGGCCAGGTCACTGCTCACGGCCCAGGCAGGGACCATGGGCAGTGCAGACTCAGCAGGGGTGAGTGCAAGGGCCAGGGCGGGGCCTCTGCACCCCACCACCTCCCCTGACTATAAAGGGAGCAGCCAGCTCCTGGGCTCCGTCACACCTTCCTCCTGCCCTACTGACTTCTCATATCTTGCCTAGGAACTCCAGGCTTGTCTTGGCTCCAAATGGATCCCAACTGCTCCTGCACCACAGGTATGGGACACCTGGCTCTGGGCCTTGAGATGCCCATTCCCGGCCACCGTACACAGTGTCCCTGGGTTTGAGAAGGTTGCATTATGAGATGTGAGTTGAAGGGAACTCCTTTACTTTTTCCAGTGCTTTCCTCTTGGCCAAGCTCCTGCGAGCATTTCCCTCCTCTGTGCTTGTAAGTCAGAGTTGGGGATTCTGAGGATCAAGGCTGTCCTGCTCCATGTCACCCACCTAGTCAGAGGGCTTCTGGCTGAGCCCCAATGCTCTGCTCTAACTCTGAGCAGCCGGGATGGGTGAGGGGTGGGGGACATAGCCTCTTCAGAGTTCAACACAGAAGGTTTTGGCCTCCAGCCCCAGTCTTCTTGGACTGTGTGTGGAGCTGGGACCTTCCTGATGGGGTATATAAAGGAGGGTGCTTGCCCTTCCCAGCCTGAGTGGAGAGGACATGGGGCTTCTGTTCCTCTGCTCTGAGTGGGAAAGGAGCTCTGAGGGCTGGCCTTGCAGAAAGGACAGCGCACTGGACACTCATTGACCCACTTCTGTACCTTCAGCATCTTACTCATGGCTCACTGCCTTTTTCTCTTCCTTGCAGGTGGCTCCTGCGCCTGCGCTCGTTCCTGCAAGTGCAAAGAGTGCAAATGCACCTCCTGCAAGAAAAGTGAGTGTGGGGTCATCTCCAGGAATCTGGGGCTGTGGTTAAGCTTGGGAGGGAACACAAGGTTGGCCCTGAGTGCACGCTTTTGGGAAGTGGTCTTCCTTCGCCCCTGTTGGCTGTGTCATTCCCTCTCCAGGCTTTCTGCTCTGAGCTCAGATGGGTCAGGGCAGACTTTTTCTATTGGGACACAAACCTCAAATGTACCATCAGAATAGAGCTGTGCCAACCTAAAAATGCATCCTCTGGGTGTGGGGGCTGAATTTGAGCCAGGCCTGCTGTTGGGACAGAGAGGTCCCTGGTCAAGTCGGCTGTGACCTCTCACTCTCCCCTTCTTTCCCAGGCTGCTGCTCCTGCTGCCCCGTGGGCTGTGCCAAGTGTGCCCAGGGCTGTATCTGCAAAGGCTCATCAGAGAAGTGCCGCTGCTGTGCCTGATGTTGGGAGAGCCCTGCTCCCAGACATAAATAGAGGAACAAGTACTAACCTGGATTTTTTTTTTTAAACTACCCTGACCAGTTTGCTACATTCTTTTTTCTATTCAATATGTGAATGACAATAAAACACTTTTGACTTGATTCTGACTCTCCTTTCCTTTGTGTGGCTTGGAAATAACAGTTGGAGTGGGGGACTGAACTGGGAATTTAAAGACCTGGTTCTGGATGGAAATGTGAGCCCCTAACAGTCTGAGTACCTTCAGGCAAGCCCGGTTACCTCCCTGAGCTCCATCTTCTGTAAAATGGAACTGCACTGTGCGGGATCACATGACGGGGTCGGGGGGACACGCATGATCACCTCGAGTCACGTCAAATGTGCAAATGTGGCACAGAAACTTCTCCATCTCTCATTTTTATTTTCTGCCCTGCCCGGCTTCAGTCCCTCATTAGATTTTAGGCTTGAAAGTGATGACGGGGTGGAATCCAACTCCTCAGTTGTTTGAGCTCTACACAGGGCCTCTCAAACTCCACAGTGAAGAGACAGTTTTTAATTCCCATCCATCCCAGGCCTAAACCTTTGTAAATAAAATAATATTAATTACAGATACAATGAAATCAAACACAAAATACAGAAACCATTTTAAGGTTCAACAGGAAAAATTTCAATAAGTATACACAGAAATAATAGGAAAACGAGAGATTCACAAATTTTGCCCATATTTTGCTGATGCGCATTGCAGACTGGAATCAGCAGACTGGTCCCAGGGTGTGGCTCACACACCTTGAGCAGCACTGCCCAGCACGTCCCCACAAGGAACCATCAGGCTTGGCCTGCCTAGTGTCACTGACAGGACACTCGCTGACCCCTGAGAGCTCCCAGTTGTGACTTGGCTCTGAATCTTTGGAAGCTCCACCCAAGCTCAAGCTGAATTTGTTCCTCTTTCTAAATTCCAGCCTTTGCCTGCTTCAAAACATCAAAGCGACTGGAGATTGGAGGGAAATGCCAGGCATGTTCCCAGCAAGGTGCAGTGTGTGTGATCGTGGGTTGCAGAAGAAGTTCTTCGTGTCTGCCCATGCAGGGGTGATGGAGGACTCTGCGGGTGGGAGGGTGTGGTGGTGCTCATTAAGGAGTGAGGCCCTGGCTGATTTATAATAAAAGCCAACCGTTAGTCCCCCTGGCTCTGTGGAAGGTATGCTATTTGATGTTCAGTCAAAGAGGAAAATGAATTTCCTGGCCTAGAAATCAGGACCACGCTTACCCACTGCTTCCCTGTGAAAAAGAGATTTCAGAGGGCAGCCTGAGCCTAGGACATGGATTTTCATGTCAGGCAGTCTTGGTTCACAGCCTGCTTCGCTACCAAAAAAAGAGTAAGATTCTCGTCTCTGAAAAAAAAAAGAAAAAAAGATGAAAAAATTAAAAATAAATAAATAATGAGGCTTATGATTATTCTCTCTACACTGACTTTCTTTTTACTTATTTTTTAATTAATCACTTTTTTTGAGATGGAGTCTCCCTCTGTTGCCCAGGCTGGAGTGCAGTGGTGGGATCTCGGCTCTCAACAACCTCCGCCTCCTGGGTTCAAGCGATTCTCCCGCCTCAGTCTCCTGAGTAGCTGGAATTACAGATGCATACCACCACGCCTGATTAAGCTTTGTATTTTTGTAGAGACAGGGTTTCACCCTGTTGGCCAGGCTGGTCTCGATCTCCTGATCTCAAGAGATGTGCCAATCTTGGCCTCTCAAATGCTGGGATTACAGGTGTGACCCACTGCACATAGCCTACACTACTTTCTTAGACAGATTCTGTTAAATCCCAACAACCTCCTGGAGAAAGGCTCATAGGTTTGGAAGCATTACTCTGGATTAGATGCTGGGAATGAGATTGCAGCCTGGTGATCCTGCCGGGAGGAATGTGGTATTGGATAAGATGCTGCTGCTTGGCATTTGTACAGACACAAACGCCTTTCTCACCCTTCATATCACTGGATCTTCACAGAACCTTGGGAATGAGAGCCACAGGCCTCGGAACTGGGACAGCAAATATGCAGGGCCTGGAGTGCCTGTGCTGTCTTCCAGAGTAGTTAATCAACCTGCCTAAGACCACGTAGCTCAGAAGTGAAGGGATGCATGAACCTATGTTACTCCTGGCCTGTTGTCCTGGTCACAGCTGGCAGAGCATGATCTGCTAATCACTGGATGCTAAACTCTGTCTACCCTGTTTCAAATCTATAAAGATGCTTTGGGATAGACCGATTTTGCACTTGGCTTGAGAGATGAGCATTGAAGCCCAGAGAGGTCACAGCACTGTGCAGGGGGAAAGTGACCGCCAACTGAATGTACTTCCCACTGCTGCCTCTCGGCCAGATTTTCAGTGTCCCCATCTTTCTTGTGACTTGGTAGCATAGAGTGGTGGGTGAGGGCATGATGCTGCCGTTAGCATGCATGAGTGCAAATCCCGCCTCTGTTACTTTAGCTGTGCCTCGTAACCTCTCTGTGTCTCAGCCTTCTCCCCTGTAAAAGGTGCAAAATAATGGCATCTGGCACGTAGGATTAAATAATTTAATACATGTAAGAAACTTGGAATGATGCCTGGCAAGTGGTGAGTAGTCTGTAATATTAGCTGTTGCTTCTTTAGAACAATCATTACACATAGCATAGGGGATATTTGTTCATTCACAGACAAAGCAGCCAGGCCTGGAGTGCCTAGCCGTGTATGCTGTCATTGTCATCTACCACTAAAACACAGGTCCTGTGGACCAGAGAGTCATTCACTGTTCCCACAAAAATGTCATCAACACAGGATTGTAAAGCTATGAGCAAGATGCTGTGCCTCATGTCACAAATAGAATGACAGCCATGTCTGCTGCCATGTGCACATTTTATCATTTCACATTGAAATGATTAATACTTTCTTAAATATATTTTTATGAAAAGCAAACTCTCTTCCACCACCAAAAATGAAAATCAGTCTTATCCATATGTAGAAGATAGCCAGAAAAGTATATATGTGCGCATATGTATGTATGTATGTGTGTGTATGTGTATATATATATATATACATATATATATATATGCATATTACACTTACGGATTGCTTTTGTCATTGCCCACGGTTGTGCTGGTGACTTGCCATTATTATTATTATTATTATTATTATTATTATTATTATTATTATTATTATTTTGAGACAGAGTTTCTCTCTGTCACCCAGGCTCAAGTGAAGTGGTGCAATTTTGGCTCATTGCAACCTCAGCCTCCCAAGTAGCTGGGATTACAGGCTTGTGCCACCATGCCTGGCTAATTTTTGTATTTTTAGCAGAGATGGGGTTTTGCCATGTTGGCCAGGCTGGTCTTGAACTTCTGGCCTGCAGTGATCTGCCCACCTCGGCCTCCCAAAGTGCTGGGATTACAGGCGTGAGCCATGGTGCCCGGCCTGACTTGTTATTATTTAAAAGATTTCAAGCCATAGGGAAGTTCCAGCAATAGAGAAGGCATAGCTGGGCCAAAGGAAGGCTTTATTTCAGAGAATTTCTCCTGAGAGGCTGGCTGGATTCAAATCAGTGCACAACTTTTTAGCTCTGTGACAATGAGCACGTTCCTTGAACTTTCTTTGTTGCAGGTGTCGTCCATTTATTGATATGGGTTCATGTGTAGTACTTCCCTTTACAATTGTGGTAAAGGTCCAAACAATGAAAATGATTAAAAGGAGCCTGGCACAGACTCAACCTTAAGCAATAGCTAGTAATATTGAAGGGAATTAACCACTTGTCTTACTTCTTATTTTAAGTTTTTATTTTTCTTTTTTTTTTTTTTTGAGAGGGAGTTTCACTCTTGTTCCAGGGTGGAGTGCAAAACTGGTGCTATCTCGGCTCACCGCAAACTCCGCCTTCAGTAATCCCGCTTCCCGGGACATCCCACATTTTCCAAACTGCCATCCTACAGTGGGATGCCCAGCGAGGCTGTGGGGAGACCCTGGAGAGATTTATGCAAAGAAGGACCCAGACAAATGTGCCCATTCAGCCTCTCAAGAGTGAAGAATGGAAAGGAGGGGGGCAGAGCCCTGTGTCTTCCGTGTTGCTGTGCACAGGAGAAACATGGCCAAAGGACTGAGGTGGGGGGACAGGGACAGGGACAGGTAATGCTAGAGATCCGAAGGTCACATCCTCGGCCTGTCCTTTGTACGCTACTCCCTTGCTAGGCTCCCTGCTCCCGCCAATCCAGACAGCGGAGCAAGAGACTGGGGTTGCACTGGGACTCCAGGAAAGGCTTAGCTGTTGACGAAGGACCGGGGCGGGGCCGGGGGGCGGGGCGAAGGCCAGGATCTCCAGGTACCCGGAACCCCAAGGGGCGGGTGTAGCAGGCAATCTCGGCGAAACTGGGAAGGGTGGGCAGGAGGGCAGAGAAGCCGCTCACCCTGGCACAAAGCGCCTCCCGCTTGAGCGGAATCCAAAGGGACGGTCCGCGGTGTGCAGCAAGCTGCGCTCAGGGGACTTTGCGCCCGGCCCGTCTGCTGCACACAGCCCACCCAGGACGCAGCGCTGCCTAGCGGGCGGGTGCAAGGACGGGGCGGGGTCTCTGCGCCCGGCCCCCTCCCCTGACTATCAAAGCAGCGGCCGGCTGTTGGGGTCCACCACACCTTCCATCTGCCCCACTGCTTCTTTGCTTCTCGCTTGGAAAGTCCAGTCTCTCCTCGGCTTGCAATGGACCCCAACTGCTCCTGCGCCGCTGGTAAAGAACGCCGGGTTCCGTGCCTGGGGATGCTCGATTCCCAGACACCACAGAGAGTGTTCCCGGGTTTGAGAAGGCCGTATTTTGAGATCTCAACTGAAGGGGACTCCTTGACTTAGTCCAGTGCTTTCCTCTTAGCCAAGCTCCTGAGAGCATTTCTTTCCTCTCTGTGCCTCTGTGTCAGAGTTGAGGGTACTGAGGCTCAAGGCTGTCCTGCTCCACCTCACGCGGTTGGTCTCAGGGCTGTTGGCTGAGCCCCAGTGCTCTGACCAGGCTTTCAGCAGCAGGATTAGATAGGAGGCAGGGGACATTGCCTCTTCGGGGTTCAGGACAGAAAGTCGAAGTCGCCGTCTTCCCAGGCTGTGCCTGGAGCCTGGGACTTTCCTTTGGAGTGCAAACAAGAGGCTTCTTGGCCTTCCCAGCATGAAGGGAGAGTACATGGGGCTTCTCTTCCTCTGCTCTGAGTGGGAAAGAAGCTCTGAGGGCTGGCCCTGCACAGAGGAGGGGGCACTGGAGACTCATTAACTCACTGCTGTACCTCCTGCGGGTCACTCACCGCTCACTGGCTTTTTCTCTTTCTCGAAGGTGGCTCCTGCACCTGCACCAGCTCCTGCAAGTGCAAAGAGTGCAAATGCACCTCCTGCAAGAAGAGTGAGTGTGAGGCCATATCCATGGTCTGGGGCTGTGGCTAAGGTTGGGATGGAACCCAAGGCTGGCCCTGAGTGCATGCTTCTGGGGAACTGGCCTTCCTTTGTCCCCGTAGGTTGTCACTGCCTTTCTAGTCTTCTGCCCTGTGCAGGGCACCTGGGCAGCTTTCTCATAGGAAGACCCACCCCAGATATTTCCCAGTTGTCTCCTGACAAAGCCATGCCATCCTGAACTGAGGGTCCTTTGGGGCTGGAGGCTGTGTTGGGGGCCTCTCTTGGGGAGGGAGGTCCCTGGGCAAGATGGCTGTGACCTCTCATGCTCCTCTTCTTCCCCAGGCTGCTGCTCCTGCTGCCCCGTGGGCTGTAGCAAGTGTGCCCAGGAATGTGTCTGCAAAGGGGCGTCAGAGAAGTGCAGCTGCTGCGACTGATGCCAGGACAGCCTTTCTCCCAGATGTAAACAGAGAGACATGTACAAACCTGGATTTTTTTTTTTTTGATACCACCTTGACCCATCTGCTACATTCCTTTTCCTGTGTAATATGTGAGTGATAATTAAACACTATAAACCTGATTCTGACTTCAGTTTCCCTTATGTGCTTCGGAAATCAGAGACTGGGGTGGGGGGTCGAACTAGGATTGCAGACTCCTGGGCTCTAGATAGCAATGTGAGCCCCTAACAATCCGAGTGCCTTAAGGCAAGCCAGGCTGCCTCACTGGGCTTCCTCTTCTGTAGAATGGAGTAACACTTCGTCAGGTCATTGGTGGGGATCTGGAATACAGGATCACCTTCATTCTCAAATGTGGCACAGAAACTTCTCAATGCCTCCTGTTCCTTCTCTGATTTCTCTGCCCAGCTTCAATTCCTCTTTGGATTCAGGTTAGAAAGTGACTACAAGGAATGGAATCAAACCCCTTAGTTATTTGAATTCTACACGGGGCTTCTCAAACTCCAGGGTGAAGGAGGGGTTTTTAATTCCTATCCATTCCACATCTAAACCTTGGTAAATGAAATAATACTAATGATGGAAGTCATGAAATTAAATTCAATATACAAAATCCAGCCGAGCAGGATGACTCACACCTATAATCCCCGTACTTTGAGAGGCTCAAAAGGGAGGATCATTGACACCAGGAGTTTGAGACCAGCCTTGGCAACATAGGGAGACCCTTGTCTCTAAATAAATAAATAAACACTTAACAAGGTGTGGTGGAGCAAGTCTGTAATCGTAGCTACTTGGAGGCTGAGGCAAGAGAATCCATCTAGCTCAGGAATTGAAGGCTGCAGTGAGCCATGTTTGCACCATTGCATCCCAGTCTGGGTGACAGAAGGAGACCTCATAAAAAAAATTACAAAATCCACTTTTCGACCTAAAGTTCCTATTGAACTTTAGGAAAAAGTTCAATAAATATAAAAGAAATACCAGGAAAATTATAACTTTATAAACTATGTATATGTTGATGGATGCCGTGCATGGCAGACTGTAAACAGCAGACAAGCCCTAGTGTGTAGATTACACACTTTGAGCAGCAGTGGTCATGACATCCTGACAAGGAACCATCAGTCCCGGCCAGCCCAGTGTCACCAACAGGACACTCGCTGACCCCTGAGTGCTCCTGTAGTGACTTGTGTCTGAATCTTTGGCAGTTTCTCCCAAGATTAAGCTATTTTTTTTCTTTAAATTCCAACCTTGATTAATTCAGGGCAGCAAAGTGACTGGAGATGTGGAGGAAAGCGTCATCTTGGCAATGCAGAGTCATGAGAATGACTGGGTCCAGATGAAGGATGCTGAGTGTGCTGATGCAGTGGTGATGGCATATTCTGCAGTTGGAAGGTGTGTTGCTGTTCATCAAGAAGGAGAGAGGAGTCACCCTGGTGACTGGTAGTTAGGCCAACAGTAGGTTGCACTGGCTACTGGTTCGAGAATTGCTATTTGATGTTCAATCACAGAGGAAGAGGAGTCAAGTGGCCCAGGAGTCAGGACCATGCTTGCCCGCAGGTGCCCTTTGTGAAGAGGGCATTTCAGAAGGCAGCCTGGGTCATGTGCAAGTCTGGGTGTCACATAACCAGATTCACAGCCCACTTCACACCTTCCTGGCTGTATAGCTGGCACAAATCACTTAACCTCTCTATGCCTCCATTTCCTCACTTGTAGAAAGCAGATTATAAATATATGTAGGGATTAAATGTGATAGTGCCCTGGCACCTGGCTTGGGCTTAGTAAACAGTGCTGTTATAATCATTTGTCCATGTGCACTTCCTGGAGATAGAATCCTGTTACACCCCATCAAGCTCCTTGGGTAACACTAATCTGCCTGGAGTTATATGTGGACTGGAAGCTGAGGATGGGTCTCTTGTTGATCTGGTCTCAAGGGCATGTGGATGACCTCCTGCACAAAATTCTCCAGGATGAGACACTGCTGCAGCATTTGGACAGAGAACAATCCTTTCCCACCCTGTTGAGTATAAAAAGTAGACTTTGTTTTTATATTTCATACTAATTAATTTTAGTTTATTTTGCCAAAGCTTAGGTCTGTTACAGATGCCCATACCATTATATCTCTTACATGCTATCCTCAACTGTTCCCTTCCTCCCTCTGAGCACCGTCGCCACGAGCTTTGTCTCTCCGGGGTCCGTGTGCAGCTCCATCCTCATGCTCACCTTCTATACTGGCTGTAGCAGGGAGCAGAGCTAGTGAGCAGTGTGCAGATGAGCCACAGTGGAGGTGACTTTTGCTTCTCCCTCGCCCTCCCCTCTCATTGTCTGTCCTTCTTCCCACCTAGGACCCTCAAACTCGTTTCCCCTGTAGACAGAACGTGGTGACCATGGGTTGGCCTCTCTCTCTGTTCCTTGGATGCTCCTCCTCTGAGGTGATGGCGGGCACATTTGTCAGTTTCCTCCTTTTCATATAGTTCTCCCAGACTACCCCAGGCCTGCCAGCCACCCCACTGCAGGATGGCAGTTTTGAAAATGAGGGATGCTCTCCAAAGAGGATGACTTTAGGTGACATGCAGACCCTGTGGTCAATCAAGGAGAGTAGTGGGTATTTCTCTTCAATGTTCTTATCATGTAACATTTAGAATGTTCCAGGCCTCTTTAAATCATTCGTTCTTTGAACACTCCCAACAATCCTAAAGGGAAATACTATTTATGACCCGTTTTACTAATCTGACAACTATAACAAGAAGTTGAAGTAACTTGCTCAACATCACAGAGCTGAAAACTTATCACTGATTTGAATCTAGCCAGCCTCTCAAGAGAAGCTGTCCATGATCAAGCCTTCCTTTGGCCCAGGTATGTCGTCAGCACTTTTCTATTGCTGGAAATCTTTTTTTTTTTTTTTGAGACGGAGTCTCCCTGTGTTGGCCAGGCTGGAGTGCAGTGGCTCAATCTTGGCTCACTGCAACCTCGATCTCGGCTCACCGCAACTTCCGTCTCCAAGGCTCAAGTAATTCTCTTGCCTAAGCCTCCAGAGTAGCTGGGACTACAGGAGTGTGCCAAGATGATGCTTGCCTCTGAGCTGGCGCAGGTGCAGGACCCACCGGCAGGGAAGAGAAAAATGCAGTGAGCAGTGAGTGTGGTGCAGGGTTAGGAGAAGACCCTCAGCATCCTCCTGCTCAGTGCACGGGAAACCTGGTACCTTGTTCTGCTCAGGCACACGAAAGCCCAGCCCCACCTTTTCTCCACACAGGCTCGGATGGGCAGGCGCCCTCCCAATTTTACTCCACAAGACCTTATGTCAGGAATCCCTAAGAGGCAATGCTCCCTGCCTCCCATCCACTTCAGGCAGGTCTAATGCTGGACAGAGCACTGGGTCCCAGCCCAGGACCCTACTGGCTATCTAGGGGACCCGGAGCAGGGCAGTTTTGAGCCTCGGTCCTCTCCCCTCAGAAATGGGAGGCACTGGGAAGATGACAACATTCTAAGTGGTGATGAAGGCACTTGGCAGGAAGAAAGCACGAGAAGTGCAAAGTAAGGGAGGCCACTTTAGGGAGAGCTAACATGCACCTCCCTCCTGCCCCGGGGACATTCTACCCTCTGGAATGAAAATGGAGATCCTAAGGCCCCGAAACCCCGTATCTCTTACTAGTGGAGCAGGAGCACTTGGGGTACATTTCGAGCAGAGGTGCAGCTGGAATTTCTAAGAGAGGGGCGCAGATGCAGTGGGGCAGGTGGAAGGCATGGTGGATTCTATGAACCGGGCGATCAATTTATAGTTAGAGGAGGGGGCCGGGTGCACAGCACCCCCTCCCCCACCCCCACGCGGAATCCGCGACGCCTGCGGTCCTAGGTTGGGATGTGCGCAGCAGGCGAGTAGGGCGCACCATCCCCTGAGTGCAGCCTGGTGGGCCCCCGGGGGCCGTCCCTTGGGCGCCCGCTTCTGCGGGAGGGGCTGTGCTCCCGGAGGTACTTGGCGCCCCTGCCACCCTGAGGGCTATTTTCTATTCCCAGGTGGTCGCGTTATCCCCATCCCCCGCCCTGCACCTTCGTCATCAGCTCTGCCTCTCCCGGGTCCGTGTGTAGTTCCATCCTCGTGCTCACCTTCTTCATTGGCGGGAGCTGGGAGCCCAGAGAGTGAGCCGTGTGCAGATGTGCGGCGGTGGAGGTGACTTTCGTTTCTCCTTCGCGTCCTCCCCCCCTCCCCCCGCACATTGCCTGTCGCTCTTCCCACCTAGGACCCTGAAACTTGTTCCCCCCGTACCCGGAACCTGGCGACCACGGATCAGCCTCTCTCTCTTCCTTCGATGCGATCGTATAACATTTAGATTTTGCCAGGCCCCTTTAAATCATTGCTTCTTTGAACCCTCCCAACAATCCTAAAGGGAAATACTATTTATGAACCCGTTTTACTAATCTGACAATTATAGCATAAAGTTTAAGTAACTTGCTCAACATCACAGAATGGAAAAACTGTCACTGATTTGAATCTAGCCAGCCTCTCAAGAGAAAGTGTCCATGATCAAGCCTTCCTTTGGCCCAGGTACGTCATCAGCATTTCCCTATTGCTGGAAATCTTTTAAACAATGTCAAGCCACAAGCTGAACCATAAGCTGTGACAAAAACAATCTATAACTGTAATATATATACACACACATACAACACACATTTATACATCTTCTGACTGTCTTCTATGTGTGGAATAAGACTGATTTTCATTTCTCGCTGCTGGAAAAGAGTTTGCTTTAAATGAAAATATATTTAAGAAAATATTAATAACTTTAATAATGTATGTTAAGTAAAGTACAGTGACTGGGAGGGCAGAAATGATATTCTTTTTGATCTGACATAAGGCATGGAATCTTGCTTATAGGTTTACATCCCTAGTGTTAGCGAATGTCCCTTTGACCACAGGATACATGTTCATGTAGTAGATGAGAATAACAAGATACACAAGTGAGAACATCTGGCCTGGCTGCTTTGTCTGTGAGTAAATAAATATCTCTCATGCTAAGTATAATGAGAAAAAAAAGCAACAGTTATTGTTGTAGATGACTTACCCCTTGCCAGGCACCATTCTAAGTTCCTTACATGAATTAAATCATTTAATTTTACAAGCCGTACTATTATACTCCAGTTGATAAGACTGAGACACAGATGTTGTGTCACACACAAAGTGGCAGAGGTGGGATTTGCACTCATGCAGGCTGACTGCAGCATCATGTCCTTACCCCATGCTTTATGCCACCAAGTCAACACAAAGATGAGGATGCTGAATGTCTGGCCGGGAGGCAGCTTTAGAAGCACATTGAGTTGGCAGTCAGATCGCTGTGCATAGCCATGACCTCTCTGGGCTTCAGTTCCTATCTCTCAAGCCAAAATTTGTTCATCTCCAAGGTCCTTTATAGCTTTGAACAGAGATTGGCAGGGTTTGGCATCTAGGGATGCCATGATCTGCCAGCTGTGGGCAGGGCCAGAGGCCAGCTGTACCATAGGTTCATCCATCCCTTTCCTTCTCAACTGTGGGGCATTGGACAGGTTGCTTAATTCCTCTGAAAGATGACTTAAGCACACCAGCCCCTGAATATTTTCTGTCCCTGTCCTGAAGCTTGTGACATTCATTCAACAGGTTGCGTGAAGGTCAAATGACATGAAGAATGAGAAAGGATTTTATGTGTGTTCAAATGTTGGGGCAGTGTCTTATCACAGAGGAGTTTCTGCAGGAGGATATCCACACTCCTCTTGGCACTGGATCAGCCAGGTATGCAACCCCTTCACAGCATCCCATCCAGAGCAATGCTTCCAAACCAATGAGCCTTTCTCTAGGAGTGAGTTAGGATTTAATGGTATCTTTTTCCAAGAAAGTCAGTGCAGAGAGAATGATCATAATCACTGTTGTTTATTAAAACCTAGGCAGCAGCCAGACCACTCTCTTATTTTCTTTTCCTTTTTTTTTTTTTGAGACAGAGTTTCATTCTGTTTTGTAGCCTGGAGTTCAGTGGCAAAATCTTGGCTGACTGCAGCCTCTATATCCTGGACTTAAGCAATCTTCCCATCTCAGCCTCCAGAGTAGCTCGGACAGGCACAGGCCACCAGAGCCATGTAATTTTTGTATTTTTTGTAGTAATGGGGTTTCTCCATGTTGCCCAGGCTGGTCTCAAACTCCTGGGCTCAAACAATCTCCCTACTTCTGCCTCCCAAAGTGCTGGTATTACAGGCATGAGCCACTGTGCCCAGCCCACTCTCTCATTTAATCCCTGCATTGAGATATAATCCCCTTTCTACAAATGAGGCACTAGATGCTCAGAGAGTTTGGGTGACTTGCCCAAACTACACAGCCAGTAAGTGGTGGAGTGCGCTGTGAACTAGGACTGCCTGACAACTAAAACTATGCCCTAGGCGCAGGCTGCCTTCTGAAATCGCTTCACAAGGAAGCAGCAGGTAAGCATGGTCCTGACTTCTATGCAAGGAGACTCATCTTCCTCTTTGACTGAACATCAAATAGCATTCCCTCCAGAAATGGAGGGACTAACTTGTCATTAACAAGACATCCAGGACTCTTTCCTTCCTAAGGAACATCACCACACTCAGCAAGCTGCACGATCTGCCATAGCTGTGTTCTGAGAACTTCGGTAAATAAAGTAATATTAATTATGGAGATAATGAAATCACAAGCAAAATTCCAAAATAACTTCATCTGCAACCCATGATCACACTACATCTTGCCGGGAATATGCTGGTTTGAAGTAGTCAAGGGCTAGAGCTTGAAAGAGTAGCAAATGAAGCCTGACCTTGCGAGGAACTTCCAAAGATTCAGAGCCAACTCCCAACAGGGAGCTCTCAGGGTTCAGTAAATGTCCTGAGTGTGCTGTCTGTGACACTGGCTAGGCCAAGCCGGATGATTCCTCATGAGAATGTCCTGGCCTGTGCTGCTGAAGGTGTGTGGTCCACAGTGAGGCCAGTCTGCTGTTTCCAGTCTCCAATGCAACTCATCCATGAACGTGTGTGCAAAGTTTGTAAATCTTCCATTTTTCTATTATTTCTGTATGTATTTATTGATTTTTTTGTGTAAAATATAAAACATGGGTTCTATATTTCGTGTTTCATTATCTTCATAATTAATATTACTTTATTTACAAAGATTTAGGTCTGGGATGGATAGAAAATGAAAACTGTCCCTTCACCATGGAGTTTGAGAAGCCCCGTGGAGGATTCAAGCAACTTAGGCATTGGAATCCACCTCCTGTGGTCACTTTCAAGCCTAAAATCCGCTGAGGATCTGAACTTGGGCAGGGAAACCTGAGAATAACCATGAGGAATGGAGAAGTCTCTGTACCATGTTTAACATGATTGGAGCTGATACCGTATGTCCACATTCCCACAGTGCAGATGCATTTTACAGAAGCTGGAGGTCAGTGATGTAACGGGGCTTGCCTGAAGTTGCTCAGACTGTTCGGCGCTCACATTTCCATCCAGAACCCAGTCTCTAAACTCCCAGTTCAATCTCCCACCCCAGTCCCTTATTCCAAAAAACACAACAGGAACCAGAACCAGAATCAAATCTAAGTGTTTAATTATTATTCACATATTTCACAGAAAAAGGAATGTAGCAAATGGGTCAAGATTGTATCAAAAAACAAAAATCCTGGATTTTACAGGTCACTCTATTTGTACTTGGGAGGGCTGTCCCAACATCAGGCACAGCAGCTGCACTTCTCTGACACCCCTTTGCAGATGCAGCCCTGGGCACACTTGACACAGCCCACAGGGCAGCAGGAGCAGCAGCCTGGGGAGGAAAGGAGAGTGAGAGGTCAGAGCAGACTCGACCAGAGAACTCTCTGCCCCAACAGAGGCCTGTCTCCATCCCTCCAGCCCCAGAGGACCCTTAGTTCAAGATGGCATGGTTTTTGTTAGGAGACAACTGGTGGACATTGGAGTGAGTCTTCCTTTGAGAAAGCTGCCCCACCCCACATAAGCCCTGGAAAGTGCAGAAGACTAGACAGGCAATGACGGCCTACAGGGACAAAGGAAGGCCAGTTCCCCAGAAGCACGCACTCAGGGCCAGCCTTGGGTTCCCTCCCAACCTTAGCCACAGCCCCAGATTCCTGGAGATGGCCCCGCACTCACTCTTCTTGCAGGAGGTGCATTTGCACTCTTTGCACTTGCAGGAGCCGGCGCAGGCACAGGAGACACCTGCAAGAAGAGAAAAAGCCAGTGAACTGTTAGTTAGATGCAGAAGGTACAGCAGTGGGTCAATGAGTGTCCAGTTCCCCCTTCTCTGTGCAGAGCCAGCCCTCAGAGCTCCTTTCCCACTCAGAGCAGAGGAAGAGAAGCCCCATGTCCTCTCCATTCATGCTGGGAAAACCAAGCACCCTCCTATTTGTACTCCAAAGGAAAGTCCCAGGCTGCAGACACGGCTCAAGAAGACGGCGACTTCGACTTTCTATCCTGAACCTGGAAGAGGCAATGTCCCCTCCTATCCAATGTCTCCTATCCAATCCGGTTGCTCAGAGTCAGGTTAGAGAATTGGGGCTGACTCTGAGCAAGCAGCAGAGCAGCAGCCCTGTGACCAACACACAGCAGCCCTGTGACCAACCAGGTGACGTGGAGCAGGACAGGCTTGAGCCTCAGGACTCCCAACTCTGACATAGAGGCACAGGGACGAGGAAAATGCTCTCAGGAGCTTGGCCAAGAGGAAAGCACTGGACGAATAAAGGAGTCCCCTTTACCTCAGATCGCAAAATACGACCTCCTCAAACCCAGGGACACTCTCCATGGTGTGTGGGAATTTGGCATCCCAAGGCACAGAACCCGGGCGTCCCTTACCAGCGGCGCAGGAGCAGTTGGGGTCCATTGCAACCCAAGGCGAGACTAGAGTTCCCAAGCGAGAAGGGAAGAGGCAGTGGTGCACGTGGAAGGCGTAGTGGAGCCCAACAGCCAGCGGCTGCTTTTACAGTCAGGAGAGGGGGCCGGGCGCAGACGCCCCGCCCCGCCCTTGCACCCGCCCGGCTGAGTCCGCACCGCCCGCGGTCCTGGCCTGGGCTGTGCGCAGGAGATGGGCCAAGTGCAAGGTCCCTTGAGCGCAACTGGGTGCACACAGCAGGACTGCCCCTTTCGCACCGGCTCGCGAGGGAGGCGCTGTGCCCCCCCATGTGCGGCTTCTCTCACCCTGCCAGGCCTTCCCAGCTTCCCCGAGGTTGCCTGCTACACCCGCCCCTTGGCGTTCCGCCTACCCCCGTATTCTGGCTTTCCCCTCACCTTCACCAACGCCCAGGTCTCTAGTGAATAGCTAAGCCTTTCCTGGAGTGGAGGGCAACCCCAGTCTTGTGCTCCACTTTCTAGATCTGCCAAAGCAGGGAGCATAGCAAGGGAGCAGTGTGCAAAGGGCAGGCCAAGGGTGCGAACTTCGCATCTCCGGCATTATCCGCCCTGTCCCCGTTCCCACCTCAGTCCTTTGGCCACGTTTCTCCTGTGCACAGCAACACGGAAGACACAGGGCTCTGCCTCTCTCTTCCATTCTCCACTCTTGAGGAGCTGAAAGGGCCACATTTGTCCAGGTCCTCCTTTGCATAAATCTCTCCAGGGTCTCCCCACAGCCAAGCCGGGTACCTCACTACAGGATGGCAGTTTGGAAAGTGTGGCATGTCCCTAGAAGAGGGATCATTGAAGGTGATATGAAGATCCTGCATTAAATTAGAAAGCAAGAGCGCTGGTTATTTTTCCTTTCATATTCCTATTACTCCACATTACACGGGTCTGTGTTTGGCCCTGTATAGTCACTTTCTATCTTTGAACTCTCACAGCAACCCTAAAGGGACATGAGTTCTATTCACAAACCCGTATTCCTAATCTGGACAATGACAAGGAGTTCAAGCCACTAGCCCAGGGTCAGGGGGCTGGGAAGTGGCACTGCTTGGTGTGAATCCTGTCAGCTTCTCAAGGTAGAGAGGTCAGTGATGAAGCTTCCCTCTGTCCTAGGTATGTTTATCTCTTCACTGCTTGAAATCTTTAAACAAAACTAAGCTTAAGGTCAGTCCTGGAAGCAAAACAGAGACATAGAGGGATATGAATAAGTACACTTTGATGGGAGGGAGGCAGGGTCCTGTGCCTTCCGTGTTGCTGTGCACAGGAGAAACGTGGCCAAAGAACTGAGCTGGGGACGGGGACAGAGACAGGCAATGCCAGAGATCCGAAGGTCGCATCCTCGGCCTGTCCCTTGCACACTACTCTCTCGCTGTGCTCTCTGCTCCCACCAATCCAGACAATTGAACAAGAGACTGGGGTTGCACTGGGACTCCAGGAAAGCCTTAGCTGTTGACAGGAGTTGGGCAGGCCTGGGGGTGTGGGGCGCAGGTCAGGATCTAGGGGCATGGGGAACGCCAAGGGGCGGGAGTAGCAGGTAACCTCAGGGAACTGGGCAGGCCCGGGAGGGTGAAAGAAGCAGCTCACCCAGGTGCACAGCGCCTCCCGCGGGAGCCGCTGCGAAAGGGGCGTCCCCGCAGTGTGCACCGACCTGCGCTCGAGGTACTTTGCGCCCGACCCGTCTGCTGCGCACAGCCCAGCCCAGGACCGCGGGCGGCTCGGAAACAGTGGGTCGGGTGCAAGGGCGGGGCAGGGTCTCTGCGCCCGGCTCCCTCCCCTGACTACAAAAGGAGCTGCCAACTGTTGCGCTCCACCACGCCCTCCACGTGTTCCACTGCCTCTTCTCTTCTCGCTTGGGAACTCCAGTGTCACCTCGGCTTGCAATGGACCCCAACTGCTCCTGCGCGGCTGGTAAGGAACGCCCGGGTTCTGTGCCTTACGATGCCAAATTCCCAGACACCATAGAGAGTGTCCCTGGGTTTGAGGAGGTCATATTTTGCGGTCTGAGCTGAAGAGGACTTCTTTACTTCGTCCAGTGCTTTCCTCTTGTCCAAGCTCCTGAGAGCATGTCCCTCCTCCCTGTGCCTCTATGTCAGAGTTGAAGATCCTGAGGCTCAAGGCTGTCCTGCTCCACATCACCCCGTTGGTCACGAGGCTGCTGGCTGAGCCCCAATGCTCTAACCAGCCTCTGAGCAGCCGGATTGGATGGGAGGCATTGGATAGGTGGGGACATGGCCTCTTCGGGGTTCAGGACAGAATGTCGAAGTCACAGTCTTCCCGGGCTGTGCCTGGAGCCTGGGACTTACCTTTGGAACACAAATGGAGGGTGCTTGGTTTTCCCAGCATGAATGGAGAGGAGATGGGTCTTCTCTTCCTCTGCTCTGAGTGGGAAAGGAGCTCTGAGGACTGGCCCTGAACAGAGAAGAGGGAACTGGACACTCATTGACCCACTGCTGTACCTTCTGCATCTCACTCACAACACACTGGCTTTTTCTATTCCTTGCAGGTGGCTCCTGCACCTGCGCCAGTTCCTGCACATGCAAAAAGTGCAAATGCACCTCCTGCAAGAAGAGTGAGTGCGGGGCCATCTCCAAGAATCTGGGGCTGTGGCTAAGGTTGGGAGGGAACCCAAGGCTGGCCCTGAGTGCCTGCTTCCTTTGTCCCCCTAGGCCGTCACTGCCTTTCCAGTCTTCTGCCCTGTCCAGGGCTCCTGTGGGGCTGGGCAGTCTCTCATAGGAAGACTCACCCCAATATCCACCAGTTGTCTCCTGAAAAAGCCGTGCCATCCTGAACTAAGGATCCTCTGGGGCTGGAGTCTGAGCTCGAGCCAGGCCTGCTGTTGGGAGAGGGAGCTCCCTGGTCAAGTCTGCTGTGACTTCTTTCTCCCTTTTTCCCCAGGCTGCTGCACCTGTTGCCCCCCGGGCTGTGCCAAGTGTGCCCAGGGCTGCATCTGCAAAGGGGCACCGGAGAAGTGCAGCTGCTGTGCCTGATGTCGGGACAGCCCTGCTCCCAGATGAAAACAGAATGACACGTAAAATCCAGGATATTTTTTCTACAACCCCGACCCATTTGCTACATTCCTTTTTTTTTCTGTGAAATATGTGAATAATAATTAAACACTTAGATTTGATTCTGGTTCTGGTTCCTGTTGTGTTTTTTCGAATAAGGGACTGGGGTGGGAGATTGAACTGGGAGTTTAGAGACTGGGTTCAGGATGGAAATGTGAGTGCTGAACAGTCTGAGTGCCTTCATGCAAGCCCCGTTACATCACTGACCTCCATCTTCTGTAAAATGCACCTGCACTGTGCCGTATCATTTGGGGATGGGAACATATGCAATCAGCTCCACTCATATTGAATGTGGTACAGAGACTTCTCCATTCCTCATGGTTATTCTCAGGTTTCCCTGCCCAAGTTCAGATCCTCAGCGGATTTTAGGCTTGAAAGTGACCACAAGAGGTGGATTCCAATGCCTAAGTTGCTTGAATCCTCCACGGGGCTTCTCAAACTCCACGGTGAAGGAACAGTTTTCATTTTCTATCCATTCCAGACCTCAACCTTTGTAAATAAAGTAATATTAATTATGAAGACAATGAAACAAAATATAGAACCCATGTTTTACATTTTACACAAAAAAAATCAATAAATACATACAGAAATAACAGAAAAATGGAAGATTTACAAACTCTGTACATATATATGTTCATGGGTGATTTGCATTGCAGACTGGAAACAGCAGACTGGCCCCATTGTGGACCACACACCTTCAGCAGCACAGGCCAGGACATTCTCATGAGGAATCAACAGGGTGGCCTAGCCAGCATCACAGACAGCACACTCAGGACACTTGTTGAACTCTGAGAGCTCCCTGTTGGGAGTTGGCTCTGAATCTTTGGAAGTTCCTCCCAAGGTCAGGCTTCATTTGCTCCTCTTTCAAGCTCTAGCCCTTGACTACTTCAAACCAGCATGCTCCTGGCAAGAGGCAATGTGATCATGGGTTGCAGATGAAGTTATTTTGGAATTTTGCTTGTGATTTCATCATCTCCATAATTAATATTACTTTATTTACAGAAGTTCTCAGAACACAGCTATGGCAGATCGTGCAGCTTGCTGAGTGTGGTGATGTTCCTTAGGAAGGAAAGAGTCCTGGATGTCTTGTTAATGACAAGTTAGTCCCTCCATTTCTGGAGGGAATGCTATTTGATGTTCAGTCAAAGAGGAAGATGAGTCTCCTTGCATAGAAGTCAGGACCACGCTTACCTGCTGCTTCTTGGTGAAGCGATTTCAGAAGGCAGCCTGCACCTAGGGCATAGTTTTAGTTGTCAGGCAGTCCTAGTTCACAGCGCACTCCACCACTTACTGGCTGTGTAGTTTGGGCAAGTCACCCAAACTCTCTGAGCATCTAGTGCCTCATTTGTAGAAAGGAGATTATATCTCAATGCAGGGATTAAATGAGAGAGTGGGCTGGGCACAGTGGCTCATGCCTGTAATACCTGCACTTTGGGAGGCAGAGGTGGGAAGGTTGTTTGAGCCTAGGAGTTTGAGACCAGCCTGGGCAACATGGAGAAACCCTGTCTCTACAAAAATTACAAAAATTAGACGATGTGATGCCATGCACCTGTGGTCCTAGCTGCTCTGGAGGCTGAGAAGGGAGGATCACTTGAGCTCAGGAGGTAGAAGTTACAGTCAGCAAGATCGTGCCACTGTACTCCAGGTTGGGCAACAGAACAAGACTCTATCTCAAAAAAAAAAAAAAAGAAAGAAAAAAAGAGCGAGAGAGAATGAGGAATGATGCCTGGCAAGTGGTTATCTATAATATTGCCTATTGCTTATTTAAAACAATCATTACACATAACGTAGCGGATATTTGTTTATTCACAGACAAAGTAGCCAGGCCTGGAGTGCCTAGCTATGTATGCTGTCATTATCATCTACCACTCAAACGCAGGTCCTGTGGACCAGAGAGCCATTCACTGTTCCCACAAAAATGTCATCAACACAGGGTTATAAAGCTATGAGCAAGATGCTGTGCCTCATGTCACATATAGAATGACTGCCATTTCTGCTGCCATGTGCATATTTTATGTATCATTTCACATTGAAATGATTAATACTTTCTGAGATGAACAAATTTTGCTCCTGGCTTGAGAGATAGGAACTGAAGCCCAGGGAGGTCATGGCTATGCACAGGGGTCTCACTGCCAACTCAACGTGCTTCCACCACTGCCTCCCAGCCAGACATTCAGCGTCTTCATCTTTGTATTGACTTGGTGGCATAGAGCATGGGGTAAGGACATGATGCTGCAGTCAGACTGCATAAGTGCAAATCCCACCTCTGCCACTATGTGTGTGACATAACCTCTTTGTGTCTCAGTCTCATTAACTGGAGTATAATAATGTCTGCTTGTAAAATTAAATGGCTTAATTCATGTAAGGAACTTAGAATGGTGCCTGGCAAGGGGTGAGTCATCTATAACATTAAATGTTGCTTTTTTTTTTCTCATTACATATAGCATGGGGGATATTTACTTACTCACAGACAAAACAGCCAGGCCAGATATGCTCACTTTGTGTGTCCTGCTATTCTCATCTACTACATGAACATGTGTCCTGTGGTCAAAAGGGACATTTGATCTTCCCATATAATAGTCATCAACACTAGGGATATAAAGCTATAAGCAAGATTCCATGCCTCATGTCAGATGAAAAAGAATGTCATTTCTGCACTCACAGTCACTGTATTTTACTTAGCGTATAACATTGAAGGGATTGACATTTTCTTAAATTTTTTTTATTTAAAGCAAACTCTTTTCCACCAGTGAAAATGAAAATCAATCTTATTCCACACATAGAAGATAGTCAGAAAAGGCTGGGCACGGTGGCTTATGCCTGTGTTCCTAGCACTTTGGAAGGCCGAGGCAGCCAGATTACCTGAGGTCAGGAGTTGGAGACCAGCCTGGCCAACTTGGTGAAACCCGGTCTCTACTAAAAATACAAATATTACTTGGCATGGTGGCACATGCCTGTAGTCCCAGCTACTGTGGAGCCTTATGCAGGAGAATTACTTGAGCCCGGGAGACAGAAATTGCAGCGAGCGGAGATCGCGCCACTGCACTCCAGCCTGGCCGACAGAGGAGACTCCGTCTCAAAACAAAAAACAAACAAACAAAAAAACCCAAAAAACAAAAAACAAAACGAAACAAAAAAAGATTTCCAGCAATAGAGAAGTGCTGACAAACTTGGGCCGAAGGAAGGCTTGATCATGGACACCTTCTCTTGAAATGCTGGCTGGATTCAAATCAGTGTAAACTTGTCAGCTCTGTGATGTTGAGCAAGTTACTTAAACTTCTTGTTATGGTTGTCAGATTAGTAAAACGGGTCATAAATAGTATTTCCCTTTAGGATTGTTGGGAGTGTTCAAGGAATGAACTATTTAAAAAGGCCTGGCACATTTTAAATGTTACATGATAAGAACATTGAGGAGAAATCCCCACTTCTCTCCTTGATTGACCGCAGGGTCTGCATGTCACCTAAAGTCATCCTCTTTGGAGGGCATCCCTCATTTTCAAAACTGCCATTCTGCAGTGGGGTGGCGGGCAGGCCTGGAAAGTCCCAGAGAACTATATGAAAAGGAGGAAACTGACAAATGTGCCCGCCATCACCTCAGAGGAGGAGCATGGAGGCAAGAGAGAGAGGCCGACCCGTGGTCGCCACGATCTGTCTACAGGGGAAACGAGTTTGAGGGTCTTAGGTGGGAAGAGGTACAGGTAATGAGGGGAGAGGGCGAGGGAGAAGCAAGTCACCTCCACCGTGGCTCATCTGCACACGGCTCACTCGCTCTGCTCCCCGCTCTAGCCAACGAAGAAGGTGAGCACGAGGATGGAGCTGCACACGGACCCGGGAGAGGCGAAGCTGATGGCGACGGTGCGGGGCGGCGGGAATGGAGGGGGTGGGGACAGCGCGACCACAGGGTGGCAGGGGCGGCGCGTACCTCTGGCACCACAGCCCCTCTAGCACTAGCGGGCCCCAAAGGGGCAGCCCCCGGGAGCCCACCAGGCTGCACTCAGGGGATAGTGCGCCTGACCCCTCTGCTGCGCACAGCTCGACCCAAGACCGCAGGCGCCGCGGATTCCGCGTAGGGGTGGGGGAGGGGGTACTCTGCACCCGGCCCCCTCCTCTAACTATAAATTGAGCTTCTGGTTCCTAGAATCCACCACGCCTCCCACCTGCCCCACTGCTTCTTCGCCTCTCCCTTAGGAACTCTAGCTTCACCTCGCCTCGTAATGGACCCCAACTGCTCCTGCTCCACTAGTAAGGGATACCGGCTTTCGGGGCCTTAGAGTATCCATTTTCATTCCAGAGGATAGAATGTACCCGGGGCAGGAGGGAGGCGCATGTTAGCTCTTCCTAAAGTGGCCTCCTTTACTTTGCACTTCTCGGGTTTTTCCCTGTCAAGCGCCTTCATTACCACTTGGAATGTTGCCACCATCTTCCCAGAGCCTCCCCCCCTTTTTTTTTTTTGAGACAGAGTCTTGCTCTGTCCACCAGGCTGGAGTGCAGTGGCCGGATCTTGGCTCACTGTAAGCTCCGCCTCCCGGGTTCACGCCATTCTCCTGTCTCAGCCTCCTGAGTAGCAGGGACTACAGGCGCCCGCCACCACACCCGGCTAATTTTTGGTATTTTTAGTAGAGACGGGGTTTCACCGTGTTAGCCAGGATGGTCTCGATCTCCTGACCTCGTGATCCGCCCGCCTCGGCCTCCCAAAGTGGCCCTCCCATTTTTGAAGCGAGAAGACTGAGGCTCAAAACTGCCAGGTCACCCAGATAGCCAGTGGGTTCCCAGGCTGGGACCCAGTGCTCTGTCCAGCATTAGAGCTGCCTGAGGTGGATGGGAGGCAGGGAGCATTGCCTCTTAGAGATTCCCGATATAAGGCCTTGGGGAGTAAAATTAGGAGGGCGCCTGCCCATCCGACACGGTGGGGAAAAAGGGTGGGGCTGGGCTTCCGTGTGCCTGAGTGGAACAAGGTACCAGGTTTCCCATGCACTGAGCAGGAGGATGCTGAGGGCCTGCTCCTAACCCTGCACCACACTCACCGCTCACTGCCTTTTTCTCTTCCCTGCAGGTGGCTCCTGCACCTGCACCAGCTCCTGCAAATGCAAGGAGTGCAAACGCACCTCCTGCAAGACGAGTGAGTGCGGGGCCTTCCCTGGGAATCGCGGGGAGGGGGGGTGCTGGGCTGAGTCAGAGGAGGGATCTCAGATTCTGCAGGCAGGAGCAGGCTCATCACTAGCTTCCCACATCCCCTGAAACGGATTCAGGATCAGAGCTGGAAGAACATTAGAGATGGTTGATTCCTACCCAACCTTCATTCTTAACAATGGGGAAACTGAAGTCACAAGAATGTACCAGGTGGCCAACTACAGACCTGATTCTTGAGGACTTTCCTCACTGAAGTGTATGGTCCTGGGGAATTGCCCTTCCTTTGTCCCCACAGTCCCAGTCACTGCCTGTCCAGTCTTCTGCCCTGTCCTGGCTCAGGTGGGGCTGAGCAAGTTTTTCATAGGTAGGCTCTCACTCCAAAGATCCACCATTGTCTCCTGACAGAGCACACCATCCCGAAATAAGGCTGCTCTGGGTCTGGGTGCGAGCTTGAGCCGGGCCCACTGTTGCGGCAGAGAGGTGCCTGTTCAAGTCTGCTGTGACCTCTCTCTCTCCCCTTCTTCCCCAGGCTGCTGCTCCTGCTGCCCCGTAGGCTGTGCCAAGTGTGCCCAGGGATGTGTCTGCAAAGGGACATTGACAAGTGCAGCTGCTGTTCCTGATGTAGGAAAAGCTCTGTTCCCAGAAGTAGAAAGTGTACAAACCCAGAATTGTTTTCCATACAACCCTGACCCATTAGTACATTTGGTTTTTTAAAAATAAAATTTGTTAATGATAATAAAAGCTGACTTTATTCTGGCTCAGTTTTATTTTGTGTGCCTTGGAAATAAGTGACGTGATACCCAACAGAGCTGGGATAAGTGATTGCATTGAGAGTCCAGACACATGGGTGCTGGTACCATGTCCTATCACCTTACACACTGAGTGCCTTACGGCAAATCACATTACCTGTCTCTGCTAAAAAATGTAAAAGCATTATACATGTAGGCCGGGCATGGTGGCTCACACCTGTAATCGCAGTACTTTGGGAGGCTGAGGTGGGCAGATCACAAAAGGTCAGAAGTTCAAGACCAGTCTGGCCAACGTGATGAAACCCCCATCTCTACTAAAAATACAAAAATTAGCCATGAGTGGTGTCGGGTGCCTGTAATCCCAGCTATTTGGGAGGCTGAAGCAGGAGAATCACTTGAACCAGGGAAGTTGTGGTTGCAATGAGCCGAGATTGCGCCACTGCACTCCTGCCTGGGTGACAAGAGGGAAAGTCCAATTCAAAAAAAAAAAAAAGCAGTATACATGTAAGAGATATAATGGCATGGGCGTGGGCATCTGTAACAGACCTAAGCTTTGGGAAAATGAACTGAAATGAATTAGTATGACATATAAAAACAAAATGTACTTTTTAATATTAAACAGGCAAATTATTAATAAATATAAATATATGAAAATAAAATACATACAAAAAACAATATATGAAAAATATATGACTATATTTAAATAAACATACAAAAAACAGAAATATAAAAATTTACAAACATTGCATATATGTTCTAGGGTGTGTATTTCAGACTGGGAACAGTTTGTAGACTGACCCTCGTGCGTGGATCACACACCTTCAGCAGTGCTGGCCTGGACATGTCCGAAAGGAACTATCTGTCCTGAATGGCACCATGTCACTCATGGAACTCTCGCTACCCCTGAGAGCTCCTTGTTCTGACTCGGCTCTGAATCTTTGGAAGTTTCTCCCAAGGTCAGGCTGCAGTCTCCTCCTTCAAATTCCAGCCCTTGGTTACTTCAGGCCAGTGCAGCGAATAGGCAGGTGGAGTGAAGTGTCCAGCATCATCCTGGCAAGCTGACTATAGATAGCAACTGGGGTTCCCAGGTGAAGTATTTGACGCTGCCTCTGCAGAGGTGATGGCATATTCTGTAGTTTGAAGGTGTGTGGTGTTCATTGAGAAGGATGAGGACTGATCATTGCTACCAACAGCTGGTCCCTCCAGCTATCTCCTCAGGGAATTGTTATTTGCGGTTCAATCACAGGGAAGATGAGACAGGTGGCCCAGGAGTCAAGCCCTAGATGGGCTGCAGGTGGTCTTTGTGATGAGGGAATTTCAGAAGGTAGCCTGGGCCAAGTGCAGGCTTTGATGTCACACAACTGGGTTCACAGCCCACTTCACTCCTCACCGGCTGTGTGGCCTGCACAAGTCGCTTAACCTATCTGAGCCTCAATTTCCTCATCTGTATACAGGAGATTATATTTCCATATAGAGATCAAATGGGACAGTGGCCTGGTACTAGGGGCCTAGGGCTTACTGAACAACGCTATTATAATCATTTGTCTATGTGGACTTTCCAGACAGACAATCCTGTTAGCTCCCATCAAACTCCTTGGAAAAGGCCCATCTGCCTGTAGGTATTATGTGGACTGGAAGTTGGAGATGGGTTTAGAGTCTTGCTGTTCTGGTCTCAAGGGCATGTGGATGACCTCCTGCACCCGCTCTCCAGGATAAGACACTGCTCCAGCATTCAGACAGAGAACAAGCTTTTCCCACCTTTCAAGTCATTTGATCTTCACACAAGCCAGAGACACAGTGAATGTGCAGGGTTCGGTGAGATGGCGTTGTCTTCTAGAGGAGTCGTACTGTCTTTTAGAGGAGTTAAGCAATCTTCCCAAGGTCACGCAGTTCAGAAGTAAAGGCATGAATGAATCTATGCTGTGGGTGTCCTCATGCCCTCGCCATAGTGAAAGATCATGCTGTCAATGGATGCTAAGCCTGGCCCCTCACATTCCAGAGCTGGGAGGGCCAATGGTTAGTTAGCCCAGTTGTGCCCCTGACTTGATAGTTGCGGAACTGAAGCCCAGAGAGGACACAAAGCTATGCAGAGGCTCTGATTGGCAGCTCAGTGCTCTTCCCACTGTGCCTCTGTGCCAGAGTTAGTGTCCTCATATGTCACATGACAGGGTGACACAGGGTTGTGGTTGAGGGCATTATTATATGGTCAGCTTGTATGAGTGCCAATCCCAGATGTGTCATCACGTATACCTGGGTGACACAACCTCTCTGTGGCTCAGTTCCTGCACTGTAAAAGGGGCAGAATATAATAATACATCATGTGCTGTATAAGGGCATTTTAGTTATAGACGCATTGCATATGGCGTAGTGGTCCTGCAAGGTTATAAGGTAATCGTACTGTACCTTTCTATGTTGGGCTGCATCTAGATACACAAATACCATTGTGTTATCATTGCCTTCAGTATTCAGTAGAGTAGCATGCTGTACAGGTTTGAAGCCTAGGAGCAATAGGCCATATAACATAGCCTAGGTCTGTGGTAGGCCATAATATCTAGGTTTGTTATTATACACTTTACACTGTTTGCACAACCATGAAATCACCTAACAATGCATTTCTCAGAATGCTTTCCCATCACTAAGCAGCATATGACTGTAATCGGGTCTGACTTGCAGAAATAAATGATTTAGTAGGTATAAAGAAATTAGAATGGTGCCTTGCACATGGCAAATGATCTATAATATTAACTGTTATTTTGTTATTTTTATTCATGGCTGCTATGGCCTAAATGCTTGTGTGCCTCCAATATTCATATATGCAAATCTAATTTTCAGTGTGTTGGTACTGAGGTGGTGCATTTGGGAGGTGACTGAAATAAGAGGACCTAGTGCTCATGAATGGGATTAGTGCCTTAATAAGAGAGGCCTGAGGGAGCTTATTTAACTCTTTCCACCATGTGAGGACCCAGCAAGAGAGAGACATCCATGAGGAACGGGGCCCTCACAAGACTCCAGATACGCTGGTGCCTTGACCTTGGACTTCCACGCCTCCAGAACTGAGAGAAATATATTTTTGCTGTTTTAAGGGACCCAGTCTAAGGTATCTGGTGGTAGCAGCCCAAATGGACTCAGACAATAGCATAGTTGACATTTTTACTCCAGACAAAAGAGGCAGGCCTGGTGTCCCTCCCTGTGTGTCCTCTGTCTTTCTCATCAGCCACATGAGCATTGACCTGTGGTCCGGACAGGGTCCTGCACTCTGCCCACAAAATAGGGATTCAAACCAGAAATATAAAGCCATGAGCAAGACAGTCCCTGTCCCCATCACAGAAATGGAAGAATGCCTGCGAGTTCTGCTACCACCTGCACCAATATGTGACTTAACGTTTTTCTTTCAAATGATTCCTATTTCCTTAGATATATTTATATGAAAAGCAAACTCATTAGCACTACTGAAAAAAGAATCAGTTTAACTTCCAGACATAGAAGGTTGCCATCAAATTATGCTTATTCGTATCCCCTCTGCATCTGTTTTGCTTCCAGGACTGACCTTGATGCTTGGTTTTGTTTAAAGATTTCAAGCAGTAAAGAGATGAATATACCTAGGCCAAAGGGAAGCTTCATCATTGCCTTGGGACGCTGACCGGATTCAGACCCAGCAGTGTCACTTTGCAGCCCTCTGACCCTGGGCTGGTGGCTTGAACTCCTTTTATTGTTGTCGTTCAGATTAGAATATGGGTTCATAAATAGAAGTATGTCCCTTTAGGGTTGCTGTGAGGGTTCAAAGATGCAAAGTGACTAAAAACGGCCTAACACGGATTAATGTTACGTAGAGTAACAGGAATATGGAAGGAAAAATAACCCTGTTTCTTGCATTTTAATTTAATCCGGAATCCGCATATCACCTAAAATGATCCCTTTTCTGGGAGCAGTCCACATTTTCCAAACTGTCATCCTGTGGTGGGGTGCCCGGCTAGGCTGTGGGGCGACCTGGAGAGTTTTATGCAAAGGAGGACCCGGGCAAATGTGCCCATTCAGCCTCTCAAGAGTGGAGAATGCAAGGACGAGGGCAAAGCCCTGTGTCTGTTCTGTCCCTAGACATAAGAGAAACGTGGCCAACAGACCTAGGTGGAGAAGGGAACAGGGACTGGCAATGCAGGAAATCCGAGTGTCACATCCTCGGCCTCTCATTTGCACACTGCCCCCTCGCTATGCTCCCCGCTCCCGCCGATCCAGGGACGTGATCCAGGGACTCTGGGAAATGCAAAGCTACACACAGCGGAGCGGGGGCTGGGGGTGTGTAGACCGCCGGGATTCCGAGTTTCCCGGCACGCCTAGTAGAGGGAGAGGCAGGCAATGTCAGGGAAATTGGGAAGGGCAGGCAGGACGCCAGGGACGCCACGTACTGCCAGGTTCACAACGAGGTGGGGCCAAAGGGGCGGGCCCCGCGGTGCGCCCGGCGCTTGGCTCACGGGTTGGTGCACCCGGCCCAGGATCGCGGGCGGTGCAGACTCAGCTGGGGCGGGTGCAAGGACGAGGCGGGGCCTCTGCGCCCGGCCCTCTTCCCGGACTATAAAGGGAGCCGCCGGCTTCTGTGTTCTACCACGCTTTTCATCTATCCCGCTGCGTGTTTTCCTCTTGATTGAGAACTCCTGCTTCTTCTTGCCTCGAAATGGACCCCAACTGCTCCTGCTCGCCTGGTAAGGGACACCTAACTCCGCGCCTTGGGATGCCCGTTTCCCAGCCACAGTACAGACTGTTCTGGGTTTGAAGAAGTCGCATTTTAAGTTCTGAGCTGAAGGGGCTCCTTTATTGCGTTAGGTGCTTTCTTCCCGTTCACGTCCCTGAGACCACTTCCCTCCTCCCTGTGCCTCTAAGTCAGAGTTGAGGGTACTGAGGCCCAAGGCTGTCCTGCTTCATGTCACCCAGTTGGTCAGGGGGCTGCTGGCTGAGCCCCAATGCTCTGACCAGGCTCTGAGCAGTCAGGGTGGATGGGAAGCGGGGGGCCATTGCCTCTTCGGAGTTCAGGACAGAAGGTTCTGGCCTCCTGTCTTAGCCTTCCTGGGCTGTGTCTGGAGCCTGGGACCTTGCTTGTGGGGTAAAAGCAAGAGAACACTTGCCCTTCCCAAAATGAAGGGAGAGGAGATGGGGCTTCTCTTCCTCTCCCCTGAGTGGGAAAGGAGCTCTGAGGGCTGGTCCTGCAGCACAGAGGAGGGGGCACTGAAGCGTTATTGACCAGCTGCTGTACCTTCTGCATCTCACTCCCCGTTCACTGCCTTTTTCTCTTCTTTGCAGATGGTTCCTGTGCCTGTGCCGGCTCCTGCAAATGCAAAGAGTGCAAATGCACCTCCTGCAAGAAGAGTGAGTGAGGGGCCTTCCCTGCGAATCTGGGGGATGGGCCGAGTTAGAGCAGGGAACCCAGAGCTCTGCAGGCAGGGGCAGGCCAATGACCAGCTTCCCCAAACCCCTCCTTCAATACCTGATTCAAAATCAGACCTCAAATTGCCTTAAAAATGAGTGAGTCCTAGCCTCTTATTACCAAACTAGAAACTGAGGCCCAGAGAGGTTACCAGATAGTGTTGGGGACAAAGCTGGAATGTGAACCTAGGTCTCCTGCCTCCTGATGCAGCCTTCTAACCCTTCTGGGTCCTGAAGTACTTAAGGCCCAGGATCTTGGAGACCCCAGGTGATTTCAAACCTGATGATCCAGCCCTTTCCTGCAGGGGCAGCTCAGAGCTTCCCTGGCCTTCCCCAGAACTGCTGTGTGAGGGGTTTGCCCCCTGTCCTGTCATGAAGACTTTCCTCACTTAAGTGTAGGTTTTGGGGAACTGGCCTCCTTTTGTTCCTGTACCCCCAGTCACTACCTGTCCAGTCTTCTGTCCTGTCCCAGACTCAGGTGGGGCTGGGCAGCTTTTTCATATAAAACCCTCATCCCAAAGATCCACCAGTTCTCTACTGACAAAGCCATGCCATCCTGAAATGATGGTCCTCTGGGGCTGGAGGCAGGGCTCGAGCCAGGCCTCTGCTGGGGCAGGGAGGTGCCTGATTGAGTCTGCTCTGACCTCTCACTCTCCCCTTCTTCCCCAGGCTGCTGCTCCTGCTGCCCTGTGGGCTGTGCCAAGTGTGCCCAGGGCTGCATCTGCAAAGGGACGTCAGACAAGTGCAGCTGCTGTGCCTGATGCCAGGACAGCCCTGCTCTCAGATGTAAATAGAGCAACCTGTACAAACCTGGATTTTTTTTTTTTTTTATAACCCTGACCCGTTTACTACATCTTTTTTTTTCTATGAAATATGTGAATGGCAATAAATTCATCTAGACTATTCTGGCTCTGGGCACCTCATTTGTCATTGGGTATATGGCACTTGGTTCTAGTTGGGTTGTAGGAAACCCAGATTGTGGGGCATTTCAGAGAGGGAACCATGGCAGTGGGGGTCTGGGTGCAAGGTTCCTGCAATCCTGCCTGGCCTTGGCTCTCCTTTGTGAACTATGGCAAACTAGGGGGTTTATTCTACCACCCTCTAGCAACAGTTAACTGGTAGCTTTTTGTGTAGCTGTGACACAGCCTATACTCACCGGCCACCTATGGTGCACCTACTGCATACACAGTTAGGCACGGGGTTCTTAGTGGTGAGAGGAACAGGGAGCTTATGGACTGCTGTGGGAAGAGAGAATGATAGAATAAGGAATCTCATAAAGGAGAAGGTGCTGTGACTGAATGCACTTGGGGTGAGCCTGAATGAAGAACTCTTTCCACTGGGATCTGATAGCTGCATTCCTGCAGAGGGCACAGCTTCAGCAAAGGTCCAGAAATGGGGAAGAGTCTGGCACTCGGGAAACAGAAGGCCAATGTGTGATTGTGTGAGGGGAGAAGCCCATGTTCTGTTTGGAGAGGGGAGGGCAGAGGCCACGTGCCTCATTCATCTGAAGGATGGCCTCACTGGCTCCACAGCTGAATCACTTGGAGAGGCTGGAAAAGTGCTCGAGCCAGTATTCCACTTCCCCCACCCCTGCAGCCCCCTTTCCAATTTGTTTAGGGCTAAGTGGACCCAGGGAACCTACCTTTTAATTTTTAATAAGTACCTAGGTTTGCAACCCACTGAAGCAGTCAGAATTATTTGGTGAAATAAAATGGCCTCTGCCAGTTCCTCTCTGGTCTCAGGACCAGGAGATATTTTCCATCCCAGTTGGTATTTGGAGCAACTCTCCAACATGTGGCTGCCTGTCCTGGTGGCCGAGGGAACCTGGAGGTGTCCAGCTTCCGGCTGGCTGTGGAGGTAGGGGCTGGCAATCTTCACCATGTAGTGTGGCAAATGTCTTCATGGAGACCAAACCAAGCTCAGAGGGTAGATTTGAGCTTCCTTGGGGGCTCATGCTAGGGAAACACCACCTCACTGAGGTTGGGTTGGTGTCTGAGGTGCCATTCTCTGGGGAGAGAATCTGGCAGAGACCTCATAAGGCGTGGGCAGGAGTGTGATGTGGGCACTGCCCTGTTTGTCTGAGATTTGATCCAGAAGCCCTGGTGCCAAAGTCACAAATGCACCCAGCCATTGCTCTTTCATAACTCTGTTTTGGGAAATTGCAGCTGCCAAACCTCTCAAGGGATAGGTACAAAATATTTTTGCCAGGTCTGACAAACATGATCATTCAACTTACAGCTTCTTTTCCAAGTCATGTGTGAAGTGGCATCCTGTTCCATCCCTCACCCCCAGTCCTGAGCCCCATCTTCCTTGGGGCTGGGTGGGGCATGATTATTGTGGATGTCTGTTGGAGAGATTAATGTACAGTCATTCAATTTTTTTTGATGTGGCTCTTATTGGAATGCCTTGTTTAATTTCCAGAAGCTTCAGTGTCAAGCACACCATCATGAAACAGCCTGGTAAAGCAGTTAAGTGCGTCAGCTCTGGAGCCGGGCTGCCTGGCTAGACCCACAGCTCCATTAGTTAGGCGAATTATGTGGTCTCTCCGTGCCTCACATTGCTTAACTGCAATGTGGGGACAATAATAGGGCCTACGCCGTAGGGTTGTGGTGAGGTTGAATGTGGCTAGCACTGTCCCTGGAGCATATCAAGTCCTCAGTAAGTGTGGGCCAGGTGTGGTGTCTGACAATCAGTAGGTGATCCATAAATGTTCTCTACTTAATTCAGTGAGCACTTATGGGACCCCGTTCAGTATGTAAACCATTGTACTGCCCACAGAGGTTAAGATGATATATAAATAAGAGCCAATTCCTTTGCTGGAGATCTTATTCAAGTCTCTGTTGAATTCAGGGAGAAATTATTTACCACTGCAAGATGCAGCTGCTGGGCTGGGACAGAGAGCCACATGGGGGCTAAAGATTTCTACCTCCAGGAGAAGCACTCATTCCACACTGACTCTGGGATAGGCTGGGTGTGAGACAGGTTAAGACAGAGGTATGGACGCTTTGGGAGAAGAATGTGATTTAGCTGGGCCAGGGGAGCAGGAGAAAAACATTCACTCACCTGGGCGCAGTGGCTCACGCCTGTAATTACAACATTTTGGGAGGTGAAGGAGGGCAGATCGCTTGAGCCCAGGAGTTTGAGACCAGCCTGGGCAACATGGTGAAATGTATCTACAAAAATAAAAATAAATAAATAAATTAGCCGGGCATGGTGGCATGCACCTGTAGCCCCAGCTATTCAGGAGGCTGAGGTGGGTGGATCACTTGAGCCTGGAAGGTCGAGGGTACAGGGAGCTGTGATCGTGCCACTGCACTCCATCCTGGGTGACAGAGCAAGACCCTGTCTCAAAAAACAAAAACATTATTTGGTAGAGATGGAGGTCTCACCATGTTTCCCAGGCGGGTCTCAAACTCTTGGACTCAAGCAATCCGCCCGCCTGGGCTTCCCAAAGTGCTGGGATTACAGGCGTGAGTCACTGTGCCTGGCTTAATTTTTTTAAAAACTTGTCACTGAATGGACAAGACGGGCATTGCTGAAAATGTCAGACTCAAATTTTGATAGCAAGAATAATTTCTTTGAGGGGGAAATAGATGATGAGGAAAGTGTGATTTTGACATTGGTGCCAGTTAAAGATGATCCAAATATAGAATAAGTGTTTCTTCAACTTTAATGTCAAACCGGAGAAGCCTAAGAAACACAATAAAGTTCATCTACCTCAAACAAACAAACAATTCACAGCTCCACAAGAGCTAGATGCAAAATACCAGTCTTTCCCTTGCTGACCATTTTGCCTCCCATTAATAAGTTGTGTCGGGAGACTTTGTGGAACTGGTGTCAACAACGAGGTTTGAGTCCTAATGGCAAGAAAATAGAAGTTTATCTGAGGGCCAGTCGTGATGGCTAACGCCTGTAATCCCAGCACTTTGGGAGGCTGAGGCTGAGGTCAGGAGTTCGAGACCAGCCTGGCCAATGTGGCGAAACCCTGTCTCTACTAAAAATATCAAAACAAACAAACAAAAAAACCTAGCCAGGCATGGTGGTTTGCACCTGTAGTCCCAGCTATGTGGGAGGCTGAGGCAGGAGGATCACTTGAACCTGGGAGGTGGAGGCTGCAGTGAGCCAAGATCACACCACTGTACTCCAGCCTGGGTGACAGAACAAGACTCCATCTAAAAAAAAAAATGTTTATCTGAGGCTCCATAGACATGCTTACCCTGAACAACAGCAAGATATTCCTGAAATGTCACAGGAGACCAGATTACAGCCATGGTTGAGGAAACACAAGGCAGTGACCAAGAGCGCAAGGCTTCAGAAAAGTCGTGAGATGAATGAGAAAGCAGAAGAGACTAATACATTTGAAGTGATAACTTCAACTCAGGAAGCCATGTTGGCATCATTGGCAAGAATTGCTGTGAGAACTGTTCAGCCTAAGGCTGTGAATTCATGTTCTATTCCTGCTTCTGTTGAGGCCTTTTTGATGTAAGCCTCTTGTGTCAGGTGTCATGTGGTCCAAAGCAGACTCATCTCGGTAGACACAAAGGGTTGGGTACACCTGCAGTTTCATGCAGGTCAGGCCTGGGTGCCTACCACTCACAGGAGGATGATTTCTCTCTTCTTGGTACCTGCCTGCATTTTTCCATCCTTAGGCATGGAAGATCATATGTTATGTGCTGACTGTGCTAAGAGGAATAAGAAGATGATGAAAAGATGAATGACAATGGAGAAGCAGCAGCAACCGGTTTGAATGCAATGTACTAGAGAAGGAGAGATGTACTTTCACACCATGTAACATACTGTGAAGGAATGGAAGCAAAGACAATTTGAATGAATCCTCACGATCTACAAAACAAAATCAGAGTGATTAGGACTCCACAGTGAAGACGGTTGACTAGTGACACAGCCTCATCTAAAGAGCCCCACAGAAAGTGAGTCTGAAGGCCCATTAAAATAAAGTCACTGCAATTGGCCTTAACAAAAACAAAAACAGGCCAGGCGCGGTGGCTCAAGCTTGTAATCCCAGCACTTTGGGATGCCAGGTGGGTGGATCACCTGAGGTCAGGAGTTTGAGACCAGCCTGGCCAACATGGCGAAACCCAGTCTCTGCTAAAAATATAAAAATTAGCAGGGTGTGGTGGCGCGAGTCTGTAATCCCAGCTACTCAGGAGGCTGAGGCAGAAGAATCGCTTGAACCCAGGAGGCAGAGGTTGCAGTGAGCTGGGATCTCGCCACTGCACTCCAGCCTGGACAACAAGAGCAAGACTCCATCTCAAACAAACAAACAAAACAAAACCCATTTACTCATTCACTCATTCATTCATTCACATGGTCACATCTTGGCCACAGCAGATACAGCATGGATGGGTGGGTTGGACAAGCAGGAGGTTAACTCTTCTGGAGGGGACTGCCCTGAGGCAGCCCAATGTGGATGATGAAGGCAAACTGAACCACTCAGATCCTCTCTTCTGAGAGACCTGAGGGGCTAACAGGGCTGCCAGAGCTCATGATAAAACTGGAGCTGCATCATGAGAATAGTAAAGAACCCACCCTAAATAGTAGCCATGAGGACAATTAGACCAAACCACACGCCTGCTTTTCCGTGGGAACTGCTATATATCTCAGTCCTCTAGGGACCCAGAGAGGCTGAACATCTGCTGACTGGGGTCCCAGTGATACCCACCTCCCTTTGCATCCTGAAAGCAAACTCTGTATCAGTCAGTGTTCCTTGGATGCAAGCGACAGAAATGGACTCCAGCTAAACTAGGTAAAACAAATTCATTGGAAATATACTGGAGACCCATGGAGTCAACTAGAAGGGTGGAAAACTAGGCTCAGAAAATGGGTGGTTGCTGTGAGTGGTCAGGTAGCAGGTCATGTCACAGGAGCAGCCCGGCTGGGCTGCAGCAGTTTACACAGCTGTCACCACTGCTTCTGCTGTCCCCAAATGCCCCCACCACTGCCACTGGCCACTGGTACTGTGAATGAGTTCTAAAGTATTCACTGAATTCTTTACCTCCAGCTTAGGATTCAAAGTCTCAGGAAGTCCACTGGCTGGCACTGGGGAGGAGAATCTGGCCACCTTCAGGTTCCCTAGTGGTACATGGGACTCTGCACACCCTGAGACTCACCCTGTGGAGTTTCTTCCTATGCCAGGAAGAGTCCTGGCAGGAGATCAGTGAGTCATTGGGGAGAATTTAATAAAGGGTTGTTTACAAAGGAGCAGGAAAGATGAAAAGAAATGAACAAAAGATGCAAAGACTCCCAGGCCTGCAGCACTGGGGAGCAATTGCCAGGCCCAGGCGTTTAGCTATCCCTGGAACCCAGAGAAGGTAGCTGCAGGAGAGGGTGTCCCAAAGGGAGCTGCGACTCTTAGATTGTCACACAACTTGGTGAAGAGGGAGTCCATTCGGTAACCTCCTCTCCATTCTGTGACCTCCACTTCTCCTCTCCCATCTCCTGCCAATGCACTCATTGGCTGAACCCAAACAGATGCTGGCCCTACCACTCCCTCCCTCTCTCTGGGTGGCAGAAGGAGGGTAGAGAGCGGGTCTAGAAAATACCCAGCACACCTGCAAATAGGCTGTGTCCCATCACTAAAGGCCATGTGCGTCTTTTCCATACACCCTGGGAGAATGGAACTAATCTAAAGACAAATTCAGCTTAAGGGGTTAGAGGGGGTCAGGGATGATGGTGGAAGCCATGTATGGTGGAAGCAGGAGTCAGGGTGGGGTGGAGGTGGTGCAGGCATTTGAGGGCTCTCAGAATGTCTGTCTGCAGATGTGGCTGAGCAAGTCTGCTCAGAGCCCCGTGAGGAGTGGAGGTCGGGGAAGAACCTGAATCACACACCTGTGTGTCCCCATGGGATGCTTACCTGGCTCCATTTGTGGCATCACAATACCTACTAAGCCACCTTTTTTTTTTTTCCTTCTTTCCAGGTTCCTTTTCTTTTTTTTCAATTTTAGGTTTGAGGGGTAGATGTGAAGGTCTGTTACATAGATAAACACACGTCATGGGGGTTTGTTGTAAACATTATTTCATCACCCACGTATGAAGCTCAGTTTCCAATAGCTATATTTTTTGCTTCTCTCCCTCCTCCCCCTCCCCCAAGTAGGTCCCATTGTCTGTTATTTGCCCCTTGTGTTCATAAGTTCTTATAATTAGCTCCCACTTATAAGTGAAAACATGCAGTATTTGGTTTTCTGTCCCTGCTTTAGTTTGCTAAGGATGATAGCCTCCAGCTCCATTCATGCTCCTGCAAAAGGCATGGTCTTGTTCTATTTTATGGTTGCATAATATTCCATGGTGTATATGGGCCACATTTTCTTTATCCAGTCTGTCACTGATGGTTATTTAGATTGATTGCATGTCTTTGCTATTGTGAACAGTTCTGCAAGAGCCACATTTTCAGGGTGATCCCTGGGGCCATCCCTGGCTGGCCGAAGCACTACATCCACCTCCCGCCCTGGGCAAAGCCGTGAAGTCAGCAAGGCTGGCCCTAGTTCCACTCATCCTTATCAGCCATCCTTAGTTCCTGTCTGGTCCCCTCCACCCTCCATAGAGAAAGATTCTCCCTCCCTGCAGAAACCCACAACTCTTCTATGCAGGGAGTGGGAGGCTAGGGTGGGATGGAAGGGCTGGCTGCTTTTCAGGAGTCAGAGCCCCTCCCTCTTCTGAGCCTCTGTCTCTGCTGGACAGACTTGGGGATTCTTGAGTCCGCATGGGAAGGAGCAGAGACAAGGCTGGGAAGCTGTTGTTGTCACCCAGGCCTAGGTAATATGAAGGGCTCAGTGGACTGGTCCCCTGGGGATTCCAGAGGCAACCTCACAAAGCCAGGGTATAGACCTGCGCCCCATCACCAGCCACTTTGGCCCGCCCAAAATATCATTTCCATCCTGGGGGTGGGCGTACCCCTCTCAAACCTGAGTAAGGCTAAGCCAGAACCTACACCAGTAGATCAATGATCTTGGGTTTCCCAGCCTGGGAGAGTTTGCCAGCATCAGTGGTCCTTCAGAGAGACAGGGCAATGCTTCACCCAGAGAAGTGACTCTCTAGGGGTGCATTTGGGCTGGCATGGGCTTTGGTAAAGTTTGACTGTCTGGTATCCATCTCCCCAATTTACTTTAGGGGAATTCCCCCACCTCCATTGGGCAGAGCCTTGATGGGAGGGGAAAGCCAGGGTCTGGCTTCAGCTATAAAAGCTGGAGGGCCAGAATCTTGTTCTCCAGGGAGCCTCAGTTGATTGGATGTTCCCTTTGGGAACTCTGAGACGTGGGCTAGAATGTGTCTCAAAGGACACCCATCACAGGTGCACACCTCAACCCCACAGCATTTGCTTGATTTCTGAGAATGACCCCACAGCCCCCACCTTTTACCCTTCTAGCAAATGACCCTTAGCTTAATTCTTTTTTTTTTTTTCGAGATGGAGTCTCCCTCTGTCGCCCAGGCTGGAGTGCAGTGATGTGATCTTGGCTCACTGCAACCACCGCCTCCTGGGTTCAAGCGATTCTCCTGCCTCAGCTTAATTTTATTGCTTGCAACCAGAATCTGGACAGATATCCCTTTGATGGGGAAGGTGTTGGTGGCATGAGGGGGCTTTCTCCATGGCATCACAGGGCCAGCCACTGTGACCAAGCAAGACTGTCCTCACCTGACCTCCAGGGCCTGAGACTCTGAGGGTGGAACTGGATGGGGAACTGGATATCACGTCTCATCCCGGGGCAACACTTCTTCTTGTCTGGGCCTGTGAGACACGCCCTGGAGTGAGCAGGTAGGCGTTTCCTGCCTTTGGGGCCTGCCACTCTCAGGCCTGGGAAAACTTACTTTCCTGGCAAGGATTCAAAGCTTGTAACAGTCCGAAGTGGCTCTTCAGAGTCTGGTGGGTCACATGGGCTGAATCCCTGGTACAGATGAAAAGGCCAAGGCAAGGCCAGGCGTGGTGGTTCACACCTGTTATCCCAGCACTTTGGAAGGCTGAGGCAGTCAGATCACTTGAGGTCAGGAGTTCCAGACCAGCCTGGCCATCATGGTGAAATCCTGTCTCCACTAAAAATATAAAAATTAGCCGGGCATGGTGGGACGTGGCTGTAATCCCAGCTACTACGGAGGCTAAGACAGGAGAATTGCTTGAAACCAGGAGACAGAGGTTGCAGTGAGCCGAGATCGTGCCACTGCACTCCAGCCTCGGTGACCTGGGTGATACAGTGAGACTCTGATGATAAAAAAAAAAAAAAAAAAAGAAAGAAAGAAAGAAAGAAAAGGAAAAAGCCAAGCCAAAATCCCCAAGGCAAGCTCCCCTAGAGGGAAAGAGGCCAAAGAGGGCAGATGTGCAGGGCCCTTGGCACCCCTGACTCCCCTTCAGCACACCCACCCCGGTATGGACCCTTGCTTCTCATGGAGGAGGGGATGATAAGAAAAGGCCTAGAGATGTGAAAGAGTCTTGTTTGATCACTTCCCAGGTGATAGGGAGCCACAGAGGGTTAAGGGACAAGGAAACAACGTGATTGGAGGTATTAATTTATTAATTCCTGGCTACTTCCACTGTGCTGGGCCTGTGACAAGGACTTATTAATAATAGTAAACAAGATAATCCTTGCCCTCCTGGGGTCCTCAGTCTATGGCATGAAGACAGGGGAGTCAACGACACAAATAAATTCAACATAGAGTGAAAGAAGGCAGTGTGGCATCAAACCAGCTCCCGTCACTTCCTACCACCCCATAAACTCCTACCATCCCCTCTGCTGTGGGTCCAAATCACCACCTGCTTCTCCTGGATGACTGCCCCAGCTTCCAACCTGCTCTCCCTAGTCTGTCCTTACTACCTGAACCCTACGCTCAGCCCAGAAGCTAAGGGGGTCTTCCTCTCCCACTATGGGAAATTATGCTCCTTGAGGGCAAAGACCTACATAAATTATTTGGAATTCCTTTATACAGGAGATTTTTTTGTTCTCCTTTATTTATAGGAGCTTCACTGGTCCCTGTCTCACTCTGTGTAAGTCAGAGTCCTTACAATGGCCTTCAGGGCTGAAATAGAACCTATGGATCCACGTCCTCTCTTGGTACATTAGAATTTTAAATTTCTGCAGATCAAATGTGTCCAAAATGGTTTCTCATTGTGACTTTAATTTGCATTTTCCTGATCACTAATGATGTTTATTAGTGATCTTCATATATTTATTACCATTTGTATATTTCCTTTTCTGAGAAATGCCTGTCTATATCTTGCCTCATTCAAAAACATTTACTAGGCCGGGCTTGATGGCCCTAGTAATCCCAGCATTTTCAGAGGCCAAGATGGGCGGATCGCTTGCACTCAGGAGTTTGAGACCAGCCTGGGCAACATGGCAAAACCCTGTCTCTACAAAAAATACAACAACAACAAATTAGCCAGGCGTGGTGGCATGCACGTGTGGTCTCAGCTCTTCGGGAGGCTGAGGTAGGAGGATTGTTTTAGCCCAGGAGTTTCAGGCTGTAGTGAGTCGTGAGGGTGCCACTGCACCCCAGCCTAGGTAACAGAGCAAGACCTTGTCTCAAAAACAAAACAAAACAGACAAACAATTTAAAAAAAATTTACTAAAGTCCAATGCCATTCAGATTTTCTCGATTTCTTGCCTAATGCCCATTTTCTGTTCCAGGGTCCCATCCAAGATACCATGTAGTTTGTGGGTCTTCGTGGGCTCTTCTGGGCTGTGATCGTTTTGTCAGATTCTCCTTGCTTTGGTAACCTTGACAGTTTTGAGGAGTCCTGAGCGGATGCATTGTGGGATATCCCTCTGCTGGAATTTGTCTGATGTTTTCCTCTTTCTTAGATTGGAATTACGGGTTTCTGGGAAGAAAGCAACAGGCTCTTCCTCATCGTGCAGTATCAATGGTATAATACTATCAATATGACTTATCACTATTGATGTTGACCGTGATCACTGGTTGTCTGGTGTCTCCACTGTGAAGTTACTCTTTTTTTTTCCTCCTCTTTCCATTTACATGCTGTATTCTTTGGAAAGAAGTCACTATGGGCTGGGCACGGCAGCTCATGTCAGTAATCCCAGCACTTTGGGAGGCCGAGGCAGGTAGGACTGCTTGAGCTCAGGAGTTCGAGTCCAGCCTGGACAACATAGCAAAACCTCATCTCTAGTAAAAATTAAAAAAAATTAGCCAGTTGTGATGGCGCACACCCACAGTCCCAGCTACTCAGGAGGCTGAGGTGGGAGGACTGCTTGAGCCTGGGAGATTGATGCAGTAAGCCCTGATCACACCACTGCACTCCAGCCTGGGTGACAGAGTGAGACCCTGTCTCAAAAAACAAAAAAGTCACTATGTGCAGCCCACACTTAAGGAATGGGAAGTTATGCTCCTTGAGGGCAAGGACCTATATAAATTATTTGGAATTCCTTTATATAGGAGATATTTTTTCTTCTCCTTTATTTATATATTCAATTATTTAGTTATATCAGAATGGATTCATGGGTATGTATTTTATACTTTGGGTTATAATCCAACACCAGTTTATTGTATTGCTCTAATTGTTCCAGCTTTGGTGACTGGGGGCTCTTTCAGGTGGCTCCTGTGTCCCTTTGACATGTCCCTATCCTTATGGACTATCTTTTTTTTTTTTTTCAGTACTCCATTACTTTCTGTTTGCACCCATTTTTCTATGAGTTACTTGTATGACTCTTATTGCATTATAGATGCTCTTTATATATGTTTGAATTGCATCTCTTGCCTGACTGAGTCTTTTCATGGGCAAAACATCTTACTTTTATTTGTTTTTATTTTTACTTTTATTTTTTGAGACAAGCTATCACTCTGTCACCCAGGCTGGAGTGCAGTGACGCCATCAGGGCTCACTGTGATGGCAGCTGCCACCACTCCAGATGGTTGCCATTGCCATCATGCAGGCTGCACACTCCACAGATCAGTCAGGATCCCCACCCTCCTAGATGGGGCTGCAGCGACCCAAACTCTGGCTGCAGATCTGAGCCACTTTGTGTTCTTGGGGGGCCAGAAGCAGGGAGGAGCTCTGCCCCACTGTGTGGGGCCGCAACCACCCAAGTTGTGGCTGCAGACTCAGGCATCCCTTCACTCCTGGGGGAGCAAGAAGGTCCCCCCATGCCCTCACAGGCTCAGAAGTGTCTGCTTCCACTGCCTGGCTTCTCCCTGCTGTCAGTGCACACTCAGGTGTGGGAGCAAAGTCTGGGCTGAGCCTGGGGGCCATGAACCACAGCAGGAGGCAGACAGATTCCTGGGAGGAAGTGGGTGGTCCTGGTGAGGCCCCACCTTTAAGCCAAGCAGGGCCTGAAGGCTGGGGGCCAAGCTGCCTGTCCCACTGACCAAAGTGGGAACTTATGGTGTCTTTTCTGGGTCCGCCCATGGCTACCCATGGGCCAATCAGTGTGCCCTTCCTCCCTTCAAGGCCCATAAAAGCCCCAGACCGAGCTGAGCAGACTGCAGGACAACCACCAGCAGAAAGGAGCTACCCTCTCTGCTGAGAGTTTCAGAGACCTGCAGAGACCTCAGGACTACCAGCAACCCACTCCAGGGCCTCCTGTCTCCTAGGAGCTGGGCAGACATCAGGACAACCAGTAGCAGAGAGGAGCTACCCTCTCCAAGGCCTCCTCCCTGCTGAGAGCTGAACAGTAAGGATAACCTGCCTGCAGAGAGGAGCTACTCACTGTGGGTCTCCTCTGAGCTGTTCTAACACTCAATAAAGCTCCTCTTCGTCTTGTTCACCCTTCGCTTGTCTGCACAGCTCATTCTTCCTGGATGCAGGACAAGAACTCTTGCAAAGGTGCCACCAGCCACAGAAGTGTCTGGCCGGAAAATTGACACCCCAAAGATCCTGTAATGACTGCAGCCTTGAGCTCCTGGGCTCAAGCCATCCTCTCACCTCAACCTCCTGAATAGCTGAGACCACAGGCATGTGCCATCACGCCTGGCTAATTTTTTAATTTTCACAGAGACAGAGTCTCCCTATGTTGCCCAGGCTGGTCTTGAAATCCTGAGCTCAAGGGATCCTCCTGCTTCAACATCCCAAGGTGCTTGGCTTAGAGGTGTGAGGCCACCACACCTGGCCAAGGTCTTACTTTTAAAGTGGTCAAATGTATCACATTTTATTATATAATCAATACTTTTGTGACTTGTTTAAGGAATGTTTTGCTATTTCAGGGTCAAAAAGGTATTTGAATACCTAAAACTATCTAAAATATTTTTTCTAAAGTTTTGTGTTTGATATCTAAGTCCCTTACTCATCTGGAATGGATTTTTGCATATGGAGTTGAGATGGATCCAATTTCATGTTTCCTGGTGAGCCGTCAGGTCCATTTATTGAGTGTTCTCCTTTCCACCACTGAGCTGACTTGCTACTGTCATATAAGACCTGCAAAAGAACTGAAGGAAGCCTGGAAAGCAGTTGAAGTAATTTCTAATTATCCAGTTAATATGCAGTGCTACCCTGAGTAGGAACTAAAGGCTTCCTCTTAGGCCCATTTCATATATAAATATGGTTGTAAAATGCTTAATATGATCTTTTCTTTTTTTTTTTTTGAGACAGAATCTCACTCTGTTGCGCAGGCTGGAGTACAGTGGTGCGATCTCAACTTACTGCAACCTCTGCCTCCTGGGTTCAAGCAATTCTTGCACCTCAGCCTCTCGAGTAGCTGGGATTACAGGTGTATGCCACCACACCCAGCTACTTTTTCTATTTTTAGTAGGGACGGGGTTTTGCCATGTCGGTCAAGCTAGTCTCAAACTCCTGAGCTCAAGCGATCCACCCACCTCAGCCTCCCAAAGTGCTGGGATTACAGGCTTGAGCCACTGCACCCAACCTAATATGATCTTTTAAAAATCTCGTTCAACAATGCATAACAAAATACATTAAGACCAAGTTTTCCTGGTATGTAAGGAAAGTTGAATATGATAAAGTAAATAAATATTAGTTACCACAGGAGAGTATAAGAGAAAAAAACATAAGATTGTGTCAATAGGTACAAGGGAAAGAAGCCATTTGATAAAATTTGACAACAATTGATGATAAGGATTCTTTGTAAGTTACAAGGTAATTTTCTTAACCTGCTCAATCAGTCAAGGTCCAATCAGGAGATGGTATTTTGAACAGAGAAAGTTAAAGTTTACTGTAAAGACTTATTAACAGGGGATTGGAGTAACAGAATTGATGGTAAGAGTAAAGGAAACTCCAAAGAATGCAGGAATGGCAGATACAGGGAGCAGCTGCTATCCTGGGCCTGTGCTAGAGATGGATGCTAGAGAACCCAGGGAGGAAGCAGAGCTGCTCCAGGGCTGGGATATAGACCTTGATGGGGAGGGCTCAGCCCTGGCTTAGTGTTTGGTGGAGACATCACTAAAGTACCTTGCTGATGGGACTTGCTGGGAATCTGCCATCTGGGATGCTGGGGAAAGCTGTGGTCCACAGAATGGCATTGCACGTTGAAACTTGCTGCAAAGTCACCTGAGAGGATGCCAGGGAACTGCTGGCCACTGGCTGCTGGACACCACGCTATAGAACCTGGGAGCTAGAGAAGCACCTGTCTTAGTCAGCTCCAGCTGCCATAACAAAATGCCATAGACTAGATGGCTTAAGCAACAGAAATTTATTTTCTCACAGTTCGGGAGGCCAGAAGTCTGAGATCAGGGTGCCAGCATGGTTGGGTTCTGAGGAAGGCCCTCTTCCTGGCTTGTAGGCAGCTTCCATCTTGCTGTGTCCTCGCATGGCCTTTCCTCAGTTTCACGTGCAGAGAGAAAGAGAGAGAGCTCTCTGATATCTCTTCCTATAAAGGCACTAATCTCATCATGGGGGTCCCACTTGCGTGACCTCATGTAACCCTGATTACCTTCTTAAGCTCCCATCTCCATGTATCATCACATTGGGGCTTAGGGCTTCAATATAGGAATTTAGGGGTGAGGACAAGAGCATTCAGTCTATGAAATCACTCTCTGCGAGAGCCAAGTGCTGGAGAAACCGTGCCGTGTAGGAGCTGGGTGCTGGAGAAACTGCATTCTACAGACTGTGCTGGAGAAAGTGCCCTACCGGAGCCCACCAAAAAAGACACCTGGCAACCCGGAGGAGAAAATGCCCTCCTCCTGCACTGTCCCTCCAGTGCCTTCTGACATGCTTCACCACGCTCCGGATGGCCCGGGAGAAATATTTATGAAGCCCTCCTCCACGGTCCCAGAGCAGAAAGAGAAGGGTAGATCTGGAGCGAAGAGACAATGAACTGGTCACTGGCTTACCTGGTAAGGCATATTCATTTAAAAAACAAAACAGGCTGGGTGTAGTGGCTCACACATCTGTAATTTGGGAAGCTCAGTGGGGAGGTTGTTTGAGCCCAGGAGTTTGAGACTAGGCTGGGCAACACAGCGAGACCCCCATCCCTACAAAAAAAAAAAATCCAGGCATGGTGGCAGCCTCCTGTAGTCCCAGCTACTCAAGAGGCTGAGGTGGGAGGATCACTTGAGCCCACTGAGGCTACAGTGAGCCACGATCATTGCCACTGTACTCCAGCCTGGCGACAGAGGGAGTACAAAATGCAAAGCAAAACCAAATACAAAAACAAAAAAATCCCGAAAAACCCAAATACGTCAGAAAACCTAGAGTGATTCTCTTCAAAGTCAGGAATGAGACAAAGATGCCCACTGGCACTTCCTCTCCACATTCTGTTGGAGGTCCCAGTCAGAGGAATAAAAAAAGAAAAAGGAATAGAAGCATAAAGATTGGAAAGGGAAGAATAAAATGTCATTATTTGCAGGTAATGCATTCATTTACATAGAAAAACAAAAGAATATACATTTAACTTGTTAGGAATAATAGGAGTGTTTAGTAAAGTGACTGTGTACCTACAACAGTTGTTTGTATTTCTATATACCAGGAGCAAACCACTAAGAAGTGCAATTAAAGAGTAAATACCAAGTACAGCATTATCAGAAAATGCCAAGTGCCCAGGAATAAATCTAACAAATAATCTTCAAAATTGTTACAGGGAAAATTATAGAACTTTATTAAGAGATATTAAGACTTTCTAAACCAATGGAAAGATAAACAGTGGTTCTGAAGCCAGCCAGTACTGGCTCATGGGAGTCAATTGTTAAATTTTCAGAAACTTTGCAAACCACTTTCAAACCCAGCCTTTACTAAAAATTATATAAACTTACAATTACGTAAGTTACATTAAAAATAAAGGGAATAGGCCAGGTGCGGTGGCTCATGCCTGTAATCTCAGCACTTTGGGAGGCTGAGGCAGGCAGATCATGAGGTCAGGAGTTCGAGACCAGCCTGGCCAACACGGTGAGACCCCCGTCTCTACTAAAAATACAAAAAAATTAGCCAGGTGTGGTGGTGCTTGCCTGTAATCCCAGCTACTTGGGAGGCTGAGGCAGGAGAATTGTTTGAACCCTGGAAGGTGGAGGTTGCAGTGAGCCGAGATCGTGCCACTGCACTCCAGCCTGGGTGACAGAGAAAGATTCCATCTTAGAAAAAATCAAAATAAATAAAGGGAATAAATATTCAAAACTCTTCAGTTCTTAATTGCTATACTGTATTTTATTAGTATGCAGGCCAGAAGTCTGCATAACATTTCTGTAAAGAGCCAGAGGGTAATTATTTTAGGCCTTGTGGGCCACATACAATCTGTGTTGCATATTCTCTTTTTCCTTTACCTCCTCTTTCTCTTCCTCCCCCTCCTCCTCCTCCTCCTTCTCTTAAAAAAAAAAAAAAAAACCTTTGAAAATGTGAAACCATTCTTAGGCCACTCAAATCTTGCCATTTTTTAGGACAAGCCAGAAATCCAGATTTTTATGTAAAATATCCAAGTTTTAAACAGATTGTGTGGAACCCTGAAAATATTATGCCAACTAAAATTAGCCAGACATAAAAGGACAAATATTTTATGATTCCACTTACATGAGGTGCCTAGAAGAGGCAAATTCATGGAGATAGAAAAGAGAATAAAGGTTACAAGGGGCTAGTGGGAAAGGGAATGGGGAGTTATTGTTTAACGGTACAGAGTTTCTGCTTGAGATGATGCAAATGTTCTGGAAACGGATGGCGGCGATGGTTACACAACACTGTAAATGTACTTAATGCCACCGAGTTATATACCTAAAAATGGTTACAATGGTCAGTTCTATGCTATGCATATTTTACTGCAATAAAAAGTTGCATTAAAAGAAAAGAGTCAGTTCTAGGAGCTTAAACTAAAAAAAAAAAAAAAAAAAGAAGGTAAGATAAAAGAGGCACACCTCAATCTCAACACTTTGGGAGGCCAAGGTGGGAGGATTGCTTGAGCTCAGGAGTTTGAGACCAGCCTGCACAACAGAGTGAGACCCCTATCTCTAAAAAATAAAATAAATAAATAAATAAATAAATTAGCTGGGCATGGTGCCTGCACCTGGAGTCCCAGCTACTTGGAGGCCAAGGCTCAGGACTGCTTGAGTCTGCGAGGTCAAGGCTGTAGGGGCCTGTGATTATGCCACTGCACTCCAGCCTGGGCTAAAGAGTGAGACCCTGTCTCAGTAAGTAAATAAAATAAAGTAAAATAAAAGAAAAAGAAAAGAAAAGAAAGAAAAAGGTTGTGTGGACCAAAGAAAAGTCAGAGGGCCGGGTCTGGTTAATTTGCAGCTTCTGGTTGGAACATCCCTGTCTGAAATACTAATTCTCACCTATTTCCTCTCTACCCAGCAAAATTCTGCTGATCCTTCAAGGACTGGCCCAAATGTAACCCCTTTTTATTCCCCACAGCTGGAGGTCTGGCAATAGTGGGCCCACTTTTTATTTTTTTGAGATAGAGTCTCACTCTGTCACCCAGGCTGGAGTGCAGTGGCACGATCTTGGCTCACTGCAACCTCCACCACCTGGGTTCAAGTGATTCTCCTGCCTCAGCCTCCTGAGTAGCTGGGATTACAGGAGCCCACCACCACACTCAGCTCATTTTTGTATTTTTAGTAGAGACAAGGTTTCATCATGTTGGCCGGGCTAGTCTCAAACTCCTGACCTCAGGTGATCCACTTACCTGGGCCTCCCAAAGTGCTGGGATTACAGGCATGAGCCACTGTGCCTGGCCTGTGGGCCCACTTTTATACATGGCAACAAGCTGAGCTAAGTGGTGATTGTTCTTTTAGAGCCGCGTTCTCCAACTTGCCCCATTCCTCACCACTCCCCATCCCATCTCCTACCTGCCTGCTTCATCTCTTTATATTACCTTCCTGGCCCTGTAGACATCTGAAATTTCAGTTCCTGCAGACTGTCAGTTTCTGGAGGACAGCGATAATATCTTATTTTCCCAGACATTACGGGTGATTCCCCCTGCTGCATTCTAGACCGGGGCTGGGCTACAGAGAGAAGAGTCACCGGGAGCTCAGGTTTCACATCATGAGAGGTAGGACTTTGTTGGTTTAACCCAGGTTGTCTCAGCCTTGCCACCATCAACATATAGGTTCAGATCGTCCTTTGCTGTAGGCCATCCTGTGCATTGCAGGATGTCTAGCGTTATCCTTGGCCTCAACCTACTAGATGCCAGTAGTATTAGATACCCCTAATTGTGACAACTAAAATTTTCCTAAATTATGCCAAATGCTCCTGGGAAGCAAAATAATACCAGTGCCAGTTGAGAACTAGTTTAATTCATTGATTAGTTTATCAAGTAAGTACCTTCTTAAAATTAAGATCCTAGATAAAGGTAGGGGGATTCTAGGCAGTTTGAAAGCTGGGTATGTTAAAAAAAAAAATCAGTAACACAATTCAGCTATGGTTACCAAGAATTTAAGTGCTCCCCCACCCACTGTCACAGATTCTCCGCCCTTCTGTTCACTTCTGCAAAGCCTGAGTACTTTTTCAAAAGGCACTGACTTTGCTTACTGTACGTTTGCTGTCCCCTGGTGGTAATTTCTCTTTATTGCAAGCTGATGGAACTCCCAATTCAGTGTCCCTAATCAACCCAACCAGCACATGCAAAGGTTAAGACGATGGTGAAACCCTGTCTCTACTAAAAATACAAACATTAGCTGGGCGTGGTGGCACATGCCTGTAATTTCAGCTACTTGGGAGGCCGAGGCACGAGAATCGCTTGAACCTGAGAGGTCGAGGCTGCAGTGAGCCGAGATTGCGCCACTGCATTCCAGCCTGGGTGACAATGTGAGACCCTGTCAAAAGAAAAAAAAAACAGGTTAAGACAGTCAGACTTGCTTTCCTTAGATTCTAGAAAGAAGCCCCACAGCTCAGATCACGTGAGAGGTGCACACACAGGCCTTTGAGAAAACAGTCTGGAGTTAGAAAGAGCTGGAATAAGCAGTGACCTGCCCATTTTCCTCAGGCCTACCTTAGTTTGCATGTTTGGGACACCCACTCTGCCCCTACCTTTCCTACTGCTAAAGGTTCCACTTGAAATGCATTTATAATTTATGATCCAGTGCATCTGAATTCTTTCTGTGAGTATATTTTTGAGAATTTTGTATACTTGGAGATAATTAGACACACTCAGAGTGCCATAAGACAGGAACATCTTATACATCAAAGCAGTGTTTTCCAAATTTGTCTGATCATTAGAAATAGACAAATTAATGCACAGAACTTTCCAGCACATTGTTGGGAGCAAGGCCATCTGGGAATCCTGTGTTGTGGGGGTGTCAGAGCTGTTGCTATAGTGACTCAGTGAGCTGGGTGACCTTGAGGGTGAGGAGTCTTCCTGACCCTCAGTTTCCAGGCTTGGGCCACCTCCCTGTCCATCCAGCCCAGATAAAATGGTTATTTGAGGTTTAGACTTGGGCAGAAGTCAACTTCTTTGGCTGTTTTTAAATTGAACAATACAGATGCTCCTTGACTTCAGGGGGCAGGCGGGTGCTACATCCTGATAAGCCCATCATAAGCTGAAAATATTGTAAGTTGAAAATGCATTGAATACTCCTAACCTATTGAACATCATAGCTTAGCCTAGCCCACTTTAAACACACTCAGAGCACTTCCATTACCCTACAATTGGGCAAAATCATTTAACACAAAGCCTATTTTATAAGAAGGTGTCGCACATCTCATGTGGTTTATTGAATACTGCACCGAAAGTGAAAAGGTGAATGGCTGTATGGGTGTTCGAAGTACAGTTTCTACTGAATGCGTTTGCACCATTGTAAAGTCAAGAAATCCTAAGGCAAGTCATCATAAATTGGGTATTTAATAGCAATAACAATGAAGTTTCAAGAGGCTAGGAGATACTTCAGGCGACTGCAGCCAGAACTGTCATGTATTTTCAGCACAGCCACAGGATTCATCCTGGTAGAACAGGTCACTCCTCTGTTCCAAACCCTTCCATGGCTCACCATTTCTCTTGGACTAGAAGCTGAAGTCCTTATGTTGGCCCGAAAGGCCCTTCATGACTCTCTCCCACCACCCACATTTGCCTCTTCCTTTTCCCCAAGATCACCAAGAGTTCCTACCTCAAGGCCTTTGCACCTGCTGCCTGGGGGCCTGGGATGCTCTGTCACCCGGCTCCCTCCCTCCCTCATCTCCCTCAAGTCTTCACTCAGCTCCCTCCCCCTCAGAAACCCATCCCACTCCTCTTCCAGTTTTATTTTTTTTCCCTGAGCCTCTGTCATTATCTAACCTCCCATATTTTTATTTGATGTTGTCTATCTCCCCTGACAGACTCCACACTCCATAAGGGCAGGGATCTTGTAAATGGAAAAATCCTTTCTTACTGCAGACATTAAATGGCAAGGTGTGGTCGGGCACAGTGGCTCACACCTGTAATCCCAGCACTTTGGGAGGCCTAGGCAGGTGGATAATCTGAGGCCAGGAGTTTGAGACTAGCCTGGCCAACACGGTGAAACCCCATCTCTACCAAAAATACAAAAATTAATCAGGCCTGGTGGTGCAGGCCTGTAGTCCCAGCTACTTGGGAGCCTGAGGCAGGAGAATTGCTTGAGCCTGGGAGGCAGAGGGTGCAGTGAGCCAAGATGGCACCACTGCACTCCAGCCTAGGCAACAGAGCGAGACTCTGTCTCAACATAAACAAACAAACAAATAAAGAAATAAATAAATAAAAATAAATACATAAATGGCAGGGTGTATACTTAAGAAATAAGTCACACTCTGGACATGGTGGCTCACACCTGTAATCCCAGCACTTTGGGAAGCTGAGACGGGAAGATTGCTTGAGCCCAGGAGTTTGAAACCAGCCTGGGGAACATAGCAAGACCTCATCTCTACAAAAGAAAAATTCAAAAAATTAGCCAGGTATGGTGGCATGTGCTTGTGGTCCCACCTCCCAAGGAGACCAAGGCAGGAGGATCGCTTACGCCTAGGAGGTTGAGGCTGCATTGAACTGTGATTATGCCATTGTACTCCAGCCTGAGCAACAGGGCAAGACCCTTCTCAAAAAAACAAAAAACAAAAAAGTCAGACAAGGCAAACTTGTAAATTAAAGATCTCCCTCTTTGGAAGTAGGAGCAGTATTTGAAGAAAAGCAATTATAAGCTGACATATATTATGTCATTATAGGAAAAGATGCTTTATAATGATGCATTAAAATATTCTGTCTTTTTGACTTAGCACATGAGGCAATATAATGATCTCACATCTTGGTTTTATAGGCCCAGAGGAGATCTGACTATATTTTTTCTTCTTATTATCTTAAAGATTTATTCAGTCAAGGAAGGAATAAGAACAGCAAAGGGCAATTGTGAAGTAATCACCCTGAACTTCAGAATAACCACACTGGCAGACGAGTGCCAAGAAATGAATCGTGATTGCTGCTGTGGCTATAATAAAAACAAGAATTTCACCCTCAATGGTTCTGGGGTATGAGGTTCTGGAGTCAGTGTTGGACATGGCATCTGAAGGCCTAGGGTCAAGTCCTGTCTCTGCCATTTACTGAGCATGTCCCTGTTGGCCACTCACTTATTTGAGTCAGTGTCGGACATGGCATCTGAAGGCCTAGGGTCAAGTCCTGTCTCTGCCATTTAGTGAGCATGTCACTGTGGGCCACTCACTTATTTTGCTGTATCTCAGTGCCCAGAACAATATCTGGCACGCAACAGGGGCTTAGTGAGAAAGAACAGGTGAGCAAGAAGCTGGGGTGGCAATGCACCCTTGGGAGTACCGGGGTGGGAGAAATGGTAAGAAGACCCCTGGGATGCACAAGGAACCCCAAGTGGGGAGGGAAAGGCACATGTGAAGGACTCCTCTTCTCTGTTGAAGGTCTCTGAATAATGTAAATTTCACCAACTATAATTGATGCCCAGGGGCCAGGCTCAGGGTGGAGAGTGGGGTCGGGGGATGCTGCCGGGAGGTCAGAGGCCAGCAGGGAGGGCCTGCCCTGGGTATGGAAGCGTACACATCCATCCAGTGTGGGCCTGTGGGGTTTGTGCCTGCTCTAGGGGTCTTATCCAAGGCTCAGAGAGCACTGAGGAAAGAGCAGCCTCTTTTTGGAGGGAGGGGCTGGGGAGCAGGAAACTTTGCATGGGGAGGCCTTGAGTAGACAGAATGAACTGGATGCACCCTGGAGGTGAAAGTGGGGGCATATCTTGGCACAGTAATGATACTTTAGTTTCTTTTTTCTTTCTTCTCCCTTCCTCCCTCCCCCAACCTTGATTGCTGAAGTCATATATGCTTGCGGTAGAAAATTCATAATTATAGAAAAGAACTAAGAAACTCTCATCACCCAGAGATGATCCTTGTGAACACTTCAGTGTATATGCATGTAGTCTTGGGCATTATTAATTTTTAATTATGCATGATAGACAAATATATTCTTCTTGTAAAAAATTAAAACATAACAGATAAGTCTTAAGTCTCAGTAGTCAGCCAGCCCCACTCCTGGTCCTTTCCCTTCAACCCTTGTCACCTCTCAGATCAGATGGCCACTTCATCAGGGTAATAAATAGCACTCTGGACTATTCTTTACATACATAGAAATATAGAGACTTTTCTTTTCTTTCTTTCTTTTTTTTTTTTTGCAACAGAGTCTCACTCTGTCACCCAGGCTGGAGTACAGTGGCACAATCTCGGCTCACTGCAACCTCCACTGCCCAGATTCAAGTGATTCTCCTGTGATTCTCCTGCCTCAGCCTCCTGAGTAGCTGGGACTATAGGCACACACCACCATACCCGGCTAATTTTTGTATTTTTAATAGAGACGGGGTTTCACCATGTTGGCCAGGCTGGTCTCAAACTCCTGACCTCAAGCAATCCACCTGCCTCAGCCTCCCAAAGTGCTGGGATTACAGGTGTGAGCCACCACACCCAGCCCCTGTTTTTCTTTATTTTCTTTCTTTTTTTCTTTCTTTTTATAGACAAGGTCTTGCTCTGTCCCCAAGGCTGGAGTGCAATGGCGCTATCATAGCTCGCTGCAGCCTGGAACTCCTGGCCTCAAGTGATCCTCCCACCTCAGCTACCCAAGCAGCTGGGACTACAGGCAATGGCCACCAAATCTGGCTAATGTTTTTATTTTTATTTTTTGTAGAGACAGGGGACTCACTATGTTGCCCAGGCTGGTCTCAAACTCCTGGCCTCAAGTGATCCTCCCATCTTGGCCTCCCAAAGTGCTGGGATTACAGGCATGAGCCAGCCTCTCAAGTAGCTGGGACTACAGGCATGCACCACTGAGCCCGGCTTAATATGGTACAGTTTTAAAAGCCATTTTCCTATTAACGGACATTTAGGCTGTACCTATGTCCTTTCCTGTATGGATTTCTCTATCTAGAAGTGGAATTGCTGGGTCAACGGGAAAGTACATTTCAATTTCTTTTCTTTTTTTTTTAAGCTTTGGGGTCTTGTTCTGTTACCCAGGCTGGGGCACAGTGGTGCAATCATGGCTCACTGAAGCCTTGAACTCCTGGGCTCAAGCCATCCTCCCATTCAGCCTCCCCAGTTGCTGGGATTACAGGTGTGAGCTACAGCACCCAGCTTTCAATTTCTTTCCTTTTTTTTTTTTGAGATGGAGCCCCACTCTGTCGCCCAGGCTGGAATGCAGTGGTGTGATCTCGGCTCACTGCAACCTCCGCCTCCCGGGTTCAAGCGATTCTCCTGCCTTAGCCTCCTGAGTAGCTGGGATTACAGGCCGCACTACCATGTCCGGCTAATTTTTTTTTTTATTTTTAGTAGAGACGGGGGTTTCACCATGTTGGCCAGGCTGGTCTCGAACTCATGACCTCGTGATCCGCCCACCTCAGCTTCCCAAAGTGCTGGGATTACAGGTGTGAGCCACCGTGCCTGGCCTCTCAATTTCTTAATATTTAAAAAAATCTACATACATATAGACTTACTATGTTATATATTAGCCAGTTTTTTCACCTAACTATACAGTGTGAGTTCTTTCTAAATACCATTCAATATGCTACAGCAATTTCTCCATCCATTTTTAACATACATTTTATTATGGAAAATTTCAAACACATACAAAGGTAGAGAGAATAGTAAAATGAACCCCCATGTACCCATTCCTTGAGCTTCAATAAATATCAACTTTTTAAATACTTCATACAGCACCATTAATGATGGCATAATATGTATCATAAGCATGTTTTATGATATATTGAGTCTGTTCCTTACTGTTGGAAAGTTGAGATTGTTTAATTTTTCACTATGACATGTAGGATTTACCTGCCTCGCCTTTGGTAATGGAAGCATGGGAGGGTTTTGCCCTGATCTCCACTTAGCCCACCGCTGCCCCTTTTCTGCCCACAGACACCCCCTCTCCCACTGTAGTGTTGTAAGGAGTTGTCTTACGTCCGAGTTTCTCAGATGCAGAGCTGGAGACAGGGATTCAGGAGCACGTTATCATGATCAGCGACTGCCTGGGGGCTAGCTGGGCTCGGTGGCTCATGCCTGTAATCCCAGCGCTTTGGGAGGCCGAGGCGGGCAGATCACTTGAGGTCAGGAGTTTGAGGCCAGCTTGGCCAACATGGTAAAACCCCATCTCTACTAAAAATACAAAAACTAGCCGGGCGTGGTGGTGGATGCCTGTAATCCCAGCTACTCAGGAGGCTGAGGCAGGAAAATCGCTTGAACCTGGGAGGCAGAGCTTGCAGTGAGCCGAGATGGCACTACTGCATTCCAGTCTGAGCGACAGAGCGAGACTCTGTCTCAAAACAAACAAACAGACAAAAAACTGACTCCCTGGGGGCAGTGTCACAGGTGGTGAAGGAATTTACCAAGACAGCTGTGGGGAAAGAAAGGTAGCTTTATTAGAGAAAAGCAGGACATATGTTCCAAGGGAGCAACGAGCAACATAGCAGAGGGAATGCTGTCTGCAAAAAGGCAGGGGCTGCAGGGGACTTTATAAAGTTGTGCTGTCTGGGCTGAAGGCTTGCAGACAGGAAGCTTGGGTGCAGGTGGGCTGTGAGCTGAATGCTTGCAACAGGATGTTTGGGTGCTAGTGAGCTGTTTGCAGTTGACCCTATTTCTCAGAACATTCACTCCGCTCTACCCCTGTGTCTGTTCTTGCCAGCTAAGCTCATTTTCAATTTTCTTTTAGCTCCTTAGGGCTCCACACGCGTGACTTATTAGAGGAGCAAAAGAAGCCGAATATGGAAGGGGAAAGCCTCGGCCTGATCCAGGGTGCTCTAGAACAAATTCCTCCAACTGAACTGTCCTGCTGTGGGGCAAGCGGGTGAGCGCTGGTTCTGTTGTCAGTCACCATTTGCCCCCGGGGTGGGGTGTAACCTGCAAGGCATCCTCAAGGGACGCACTGACAACAGCAGGAGGATGGTGACAGCCGGTGGGGGGATCTGGAGCACGCCCACGCCCACATCCTGCATGGTGAGACCCTTACTGACACCTATTTACGAGCAAGGCTTATAAAGAAGCATCCGGGGGGCGCCGGGTGAAGGCAAATCTTCAGGGCTCTCGGATCAAACTGGGAGATTTGGGGTTGGAGAAGCAGGCAGCAGGAAATGAATCTGTCTTCTGTTCATATCTGGCTGCAAAGCTCACAAACGCTCAAGCTCAGGCTGCAGCTGGATGTGGAATGAGATGGAAGATCGGGCCGCATGATAGCCCAAATGGAATTACAAAAAGAAACAACAACAAAATCAGTCAGTAGAAAGGTGGCTGGAGACAAAGGGAAAGGTGGAGGGGAGATAACCCTGAACTTTGGCAGATGTGTAGGCCTTTGGACAAAGCAACGGAAAGACCTGGCGGAGGATCGTTCGAGTCTGAGATGGAGCTCCTCTTTGTTAGGAGATGGGGGCATGCAGGCAGGAGAGCAGTTTCAGAAAGCCCTGGTTCAAGGTGCAGGGGAGAGTGGGTTCACAGAGGGCTAAGCACCCTCATTCTTCAAAGGCCTGGGCCTCTGAAGGTCACTGGCCTGCTGCCCATCCTGGTGCAGATCACCCAGGAGGAAGAGGAGAGCAGACATTGCCATCACCCTGGGCTGCAGCACACCTACAGATATGTTTTATTTTTCTGCAACATGGGCTATAAAAATCAAAATCTTAAGAAACCTGGATCTTCCAGAGCCCTGGGCCATTGTTTCTGCATGGCCCCAAGGGCACATCTCAGTAATGGCCACCCCCTTTAAAGCAGTCCTGCCACAGGCCCCACCATTCCCTAATACATCACACCTGCCACTTTAATCATTTACAAGACCAGGCTGGCCCTGCAGGCAGTTGTGGCTTCCCACTCACCAAGGCTTTGAGAAGTCCAACCTCAATCATCTTGTTTTTTAATCTTCAATCATCTTTTGAGTTTCCATCCTCTACCTCCAGCTACAGGAATGAGTCCAATGTTCAGAAAAGTGAGGGTATCGGGGGCAGTGGAGGGGAAAGTCCAGCTCAGAGGGTAAGGACCTGAGCCCTGGAACCGTCTGGGTTAAAATCCTGGCTCTGCTACTAGTTGTGTGAGGTAGGCAAGTTGCTGAAATCCCCCTGGATTTTTAGTTTTCTCATCCCTAAAATGGGAATAATGAAATGAGTAAATACATGTAAAACTTAGCATTGATGAAGTGCTCAGCTAATGTCACCCGTGACTGTGATTACTAGCCCGGACACTGTTGTCACCAGGCATCCTGCTGCACAAACAAGGCTGCTTTGCGGCTGTGCTTCCACTGGCCATTGGCCGCAGCTGCTTTCAGCAGGCCACAAAGATGCCCTCCCAGCCACCCTCACCACTGACCACAAGCCTCCACGATGGGATCCTGTCTACTCCCCCAAGATCCCAGTATTAGGCACCAGTGTCCCCAGATATTCTGGTACCAGCAGTATCTGAGAGCCTCCTCCAGGGCGCTGTGTGCAGCAGACCCAAGACCTTGTGGTCCCCCAGATTTTAGGGAACCACTCCCTTCAGAGCCGCACACCTCCACACCTTCCTCCCTAGCGTGAGCAACCCCTGTCCATCCTGTCTACTTACATCAAAATTCCCCAGGGAAGAAGGGGTGATAAAAATGCCCCAAAATGTCAATTCCCCCTATCTCATTAGTCACAATCTCTGAGCTCAGGGCTAGCAATTTATATACACACACATACACACACATGTAATTTTTTTTTTTTAGACGGAGTCTCGCTCTGTCGCCCAGGCTGAAGTGCAGTGGCACTACCTTGGCTCACTGCAACACTGCCTCCCGGGTTCAAGCAATTCTCTTGCCTCAGCCTCCCAAGTAGCTGGGACTACAATAGCACGCCACCACACCTGGCTAGCTTTTTGTATTTTTAGTAGAGACATGGTTTTGTCATGTTGGCCAGACTGGTCTCCAACTCCTGTCCTCAAGTGATCCGCCCCCTTGGCCTCCCAAAGTGCTGGGATTACAGGCGTGAGCCACCGTGCCCGCACACACACAATTTTGGGGGTAAAATTACATTTACATTTGATAAAATACACTAATATATGTGTGTATATATACATATATATATAATTTTTTTTTTTTTTGAGATGGAGTCTCACCCTGTCACCCAGGCTGGAGTGCAGTGGCACAATCTCGGCTCATTACAACCTTCGCCTCCAGGTTTAAGTAATCCTCCTGTCTCCCAGTTTCAAGCAATTCTTCTGCCTCAGCCTCTGAGCAGCTGGGATTACAGGCATGTGCCACCACATCTGGCTAATTTCTGTATTTTTAGTAGAGATGGGGTTTCACCAACATGGCCAGGCTGGTCATGAACTCCTGACCTCAAGTGACCTGCCTGCCTCGGCCTCCCAAAGTGCTGGGATTATAGGTGTGAGCCACCGCACCCAGCCACACTTTTCATTTTCTTAATGGTATCTTTTGATTATCAGAAGTTTTCATTTTTCCTGAGGACCAGTTTATCGTTTTGTCGCTTTTGTTTAGTGCTAGTTTTCTAAGAATATTTGCCTACTAACAATTTATATTTTTAACGAACTTCTCAAGTAATTCTGTTATGCACTAAAATTTGAGGTCCACTGGTCTCAGATAATGAAGCACTATTTTTTTTTTTTTTTGCCCTGGTTGACACCATTTCCTCTAACATACATGCCTTTGAGTGTGCACGCACACACACACACACACACCTGCCACATAGAACAAGAAACCCAGAATTTAAGAACCCAAGAAATTGTGGGTTAGAGACAATGGATTTGCCCCACTATCTATCCCCTCTTCCTCTTAGTAATAGGAACCTGACAAGTGTCTGGGATGTAGACATACAGCCAAAACTACATTTCCCAGACTATCTGGCAGCCAAGAGTGGCCATGTGACCGTTTTGTCCGATGATTTGTAAGTGGAAGTGGACATAAAACTTTAGGAATGTATCCTTGAAAGGGACGAGGTGCCGCTCTGGTCCCTGTCCTGTTTCCTAATGGCTGGAACAAGAGCATAATGGTTGGAGCTCCAGCAACCATCTTGGAGACTGAGGCAGGATGCTAAGGATGGGGGAGCAGCAATGTAGGTGGCCAGGTCCTTGATGACTGAAGCCACCACTTGGCCTAGATGGCTTCTCTTCATATTTCTCTTATGTGACAGAAATAATGTCTTATCTTGTTCAAGCCACTAAGTGTTGGCATTGTTGTCACCATTGTTTTTTATTTCTTTATGTAGCTGAATTGAAGTCTAATTTCTATATCTGGCTGCTATTCCTGTGAGAGGATAGGGAAAATGAACTTTTTGGTTTTTGTTAATGGATGATTAGCCTGTTTGTGCTGCTATGACTGCATACCACAAACAGTGTAATTTATAAATAATAGAACTTTATTTCTTACAGTTCTGGAGCGGCTGGGAAGACAAAGGTTAGTGTGCTAACAGGTTCAGTGTTTGGTGAAGGTCTGGTTTCTGCTCCAAGATGGCACCTTGGACACTGTCTTCTCACGTGGCAGAAGGCAGAAGGGCAAGACAAAAACAAGCCAAAAAGGCCTAACTAGTTCCCTGCAGCCTCTATAAATGTCATTGTTGTCAACAGGTGTAATGAAACAATGGGCTAAGCCATGCCCAGCCAAACCCACAGCACAGAAGTTATTTCTGTTCTGCTCAGGTTGTTGTATTTCTTTTATTCATTGCATACATGTAGTAATAGCTTATTCTACACAGGGCTTTGCTTGAAGTGAACATATTTGCATTTTATTTGTGGTAATTAATTTCAGGAAAAACAGAATAGAAAAGTTGATTTTTGCCAGCATAGATTTAAAAAAAAAACAGCAGAGAATTTGATTATTTAAAAAATTAAGACCATGACCAGGTGCGGTGGCTCAGGCCTGTAATCTCAGCACTTTCGGAGGCCAAGGCGGGCAAATCATGAGGTCAAGAGTTCGAGACTAGCCTGGCCAACATGGTGAAACCCTGTTTCTATTAAAAATACAAAAAATTAGCTGGACGTGGTGGTGCGTGCCTGTAATCCCAGCTACTCAGGAGGCTGAGGCAGGAGGATCTCTTGAACCTGGGAGGCAGAGGTTGCAATGAGCCGAGATCGTGCCACACTGCACTCCAGCCCAGGCAACAGTGTGAGACTCCATTTCAAAAAAAAAAAAATTAAGACCATATTGGAATAAAAACTCTTCCTTCACACCTCTGAATTTTTCTCTTTTTTTGAGACAGTGTCTCCCTCTGTCACCCAGGCTGGAGTCCAGTGGCATGATCTCAGCTCACTGCAGCCCCAACTTCCTTGGGCCAAGGAATCCTCCTGCTTGAGCCTCCTGTGTAGCTGGGACTACAGGCAGATGCCACTACGCCCAGCTAATTTTAAAATATTTTTTGTAGAGACGAGTCTCACTATGTTGCCCAAGCTCATCTTGAACTCCTGGCCTCAAGCAATCCTCCTGCCTTGGCCTCCCAAAGTGCTGAGATTACAGGCATGAGCCACCACACCTGGCCACACAATTCCCAATTTTAACTGAACTATGAAACTAAAAATCAGACTTCTCATAATACAAAAGCAAATACATTACAAAAAGTAAACGCTGTGAAGACACTTAGGGATTAAAAAAGCACGTAAACATACTTTTCCATGAAAAGCAAATACAACATTGTCAGCCAGATGGATAAAGAAAGTTTTGTTTTTGCCTGTGCATCCTCTGTTTCCTGACTTTTTGCTTGACTTTTTCAAGATTTTTAAAAATTATTACCTATTCTAAAAAAGAATGAGACCTCTAAGACAGCCATCAACCAGGGAGCTACAGCCTCCAGCTTGTGTGTCCTACGGTTTTCAGAACTGTGGGGTTGGTTTACTGAAGTCTGAGTTCTGCCCAGTGGCCAGCATTGGGCAGTCTTATCCTTTGAGGCTGATAAGATCTAGACAGTTACATTACAGAACAGCTGAACTGGCTGACCCCCAAGAGAGGTCATGTATAGGAGCTGGTCTTCCCTGCTATGCCACACATGCCAGTGTTAGCCCCAGTTTGGGTCAAATTTGAGTTAAGACTCTGCCTTCAAGCAATTGGATAACTTGGGTGATTGGAGCTTCCATTCTGAGAGTCTCCTGGCAGGTCATTCAGGACCTTTTTAAACTGACATTCACTGAACACCCACTAATGGACACAAAGCCTTCAAGCGCTTCCATTCTAGTGAAATTTATGCACAAAACAAAAATTGCTCCTGTAATCCCAGTCCTTTGGGAAGAGGAGGCAGAAGGATCGCTTGAGGGAGTTTGAGACCAGCCTGGGCAACATAGAAAGACCCCATCTCAACAAAAAATTTTTAAAAATAACGGGGCATGATGGTATGTGCCCATAGTCCTAACTACTCCAGAGGTGAGGCAGGAGGATTGTTTGAGCCCAGGAGTGCAAGGTTACAGTGAGCTATGATTGCACCACTGCACTCCAGCCTGGGTAACACAGCAAGACCGTGTCTCTAAAAAATAAAAATAAAAAATTGCAACTTTTTATGATGTGTGTAGGGTACTTGACAGCTTTGCACTGGTGGGGCAAGGAGACCTCTACTCAATTCTAGAGTACTGGGGTCACCGGCCTTGCCAAAAATAAAATGGTTAACACTTACTGAGCACCCATCATATGCAAAACTCTGTTCTAAGTCTTTAACATGTATTAAATAACCCAGTCCTTATAACCACCCTTCATGGTGGGTTACCATTATCCCCATAAGAATATCCACAATGTGAAAGAAATAAATCCCTGGGAAGTAAATGGGGAGAAGCTCTTCGTATAGTTACCAAAGAAGGGTGTTGGAAGGCCCCAAAGCCAGCCGGGTTCACTACTGTTCTCTATACTGGCTTGCTGATATTAATTTTCTTCTGGGTTTGCAGAGAAAGACTAAGTTTTCTGATTTCTTTCTTTCTCTCTTTCTCTTTCTTTCTCTCTCTCTCTCTGTCTGTCTCTCTCTCTCTCTCTCTGAGACAGAGTCTCTCGCTGTCACCCAGGCTGGAGTGCAGTGGTGTGATCTCAGCTCACTGCAACCTCTGCCTCCCAGGTTCAAGTGATTCTTGTGCCCTAGCCTCCCAAGTAGCTGGGATTACAGGTGCTCACCACCATGCCCAGCTAATTTTTGTATTTTTAATAGAGATGGAGTTTCACCATGTTGGCCAGGCTGGTCTCAAACTCCTGTCCTCAAGTGATTCACCCTCCTCAGCCTCCCAAAGTGTTGGGATTGCAGGCATGAGCCACTGTGCCTGGCCTAAGTCCTCTGATTTCTAGGAGTGGCAATAGCTACAAGTCTGTTTCTGTTTTCTACTTTCACTCTTGGGGACACTTTTCTTTTATCATTTAAGTTTTTTTTCTTGAAACTCCAGCTGCAAATACATTTAATAATCAACCACAAGAGAGCCCTTGACAGATGGGCCTTGAAACAGATGGCTCCATTGAAAGGCGGCAATTAAAATTGGAGGGTAATTTGAACCAATCAAGAAGATGGGGTCTCTTGGAGGCAAAGTTTCTACAAAAACCAAAACCATATCCCCCAAGCTCCTGTGGTACATTTTTCACCCACAGATGAGCCTTCCTGGGGGTGGATCCAACTTTTTTAAACATCTGGAATGTTGAAAAGGAAGAGAGAGAAGCCCTTGGGCCTTGTCAATCAAATTCACTTTTCTTTTGGCAAATTCAGCATCAGTGACAAATTGTGCAATTTGACATAAACAAAGTTGATAGATGTCGGCAAAGCTGTTTTTAAACAGCAGCAATGGAGAGATGTGTAGGATGGGGATTTTTCTCATTCAACAGTCAGTATGTTTAATAACAAATAAAACAACCAGATGTTGAAAAAAAACCTACCACCTTGACAATGTCATCTGATAGTCAGCTGCTGCTGATTAATGAGTATGGGATTCATTCCAATCTCAATTCAGAAAGCTGGCAGGAATGTCCATGTAAGGACTTCTCTGGATAATTCCTTAATAGAGTTAACGAAGGGCTCTAAATTCACCTTTGAGGCTTTCTTGAGATAAAAAGCACTGGCCTTGATTTTTATTTTTTATATTTTTTTATTTTTATTTTGAGGCAGAGTCTCACTCTGTTGCCCACACTGGAGTGCAGTGATGCAATCTCGGCTCACTGCAACCTCTGCCTCCTGGGTTCAAGTAATTCTCATACCTCAGCCTCCCGAGTAGCTGGGGCTACAGTCATGCACCACCACACCTGGCTGATTTTTGCATTTTTAGTAAAGATGGGGTTTCACCATGTTGGCCAGGTTGGTCTTGAACTCCTGACCTCAAGTGATCCACCTGCCTTGACCTCCCAAAGTGCTGGGATTACGGACATGAGTCACTGCGCCCAGATTGGCCTTGATTTCAGAAGACTTGAGTGCAAGCCCTGGTCTGCCACTCTTTCCTTATATGACTTGGGTAAGTCATTCAATCCCCTTGGAGCTTAGGTTCCCCATAGGATACATAATGATGATAAACTCTGCCCTGTCTACTCCTAAGTTGTTGCAAGGCTCAAGTGGAATAATAGCTGTCAATCACTTTTTCCTTAATTTAAAATTTTTGAGAAATAATTACATCTAGTAAAATGCACAAATCTTAAGTGTATAGCTTAATAAATTTTTATGGCCATGCCCACTGGCTCACACCTGTAATCCCAGCACTTTGGGAGGCTGAGGTAGGCAAATTGCTTGAGTCCAGGAGTTGGAGACCAGCCTGGGCGACATGGTGAAACCTTGTCTCTACAAAAAATACAAAAATTAGCTGAGCATGGTGGCCTGCACCTGTAGTCCTAGCTACTTGGGAGGCTGAGGTGGGAGGTTAGCTTGAGCCGGGGAGGCAGAGGTTGCAGTGAGCTAAGATCGTACCATCGCACTCAAGCCTGGGTGACAGAGTGAGACCCTACTTCAAAACAATACATTAAATAAATACACAAATAGATAAATAAGTAAATTTTTGCATATGTATACTCCTGTGTTGCCACTCAGCTCAAGATATAGAATATTTCTGACGCCCCAAAAAGTTCCCTGTGCTCTTTCCTGGCCCATAGTTTCAAGGAACAATTATTCTCACCTCTATCACTAGAGATGAGCTTGCTTGTTCTTGAAATTGAGATAAGTAGAATCTCATAGTATGTATTCTTTTATGTCTGGCTTTCAATTGACATAGGTTTTGGGGATTCATTTCTATTGGTGCAACAGTCAGCAGTGTGTTCCTTTCCATTGCTGAGTAGTGTTCCACTGGGTGGCTATTCCAGTTTGTTTATCCATTTTTCTCCTGTGGGTAGACATCTGAATTGCTTCCAGTTTGGGATTATTATGAATAAAGCTGCCATTAACAAAAGACCATGAGATCTGCAGAGGAAGAGGGAGAGCTTTATTTTCTCTCTCTCTATATATATGGAAAACAATCTGCAGAATGGGGAGGCACAGTCTTCAGCATAATGAAAGCTTACTCTGGGAAGAATAAAGGTAGAGTCTGGCTTCAGTAGGGAAAATTCTCAATTAGGTCTTCTTATACAAATGAAGGATTCAAACTGGTTCAGTTCTGATTAGTCAAAATAGCCCAGTCCTAAGCCGGGCGCAGTGGCTCACGCCTGTAATCCCAGCACTTTGGGAGGCCCAGGCAGGCAGGTCACTTGAGGTCAGGAGTTTGAGACCAGCCTGGCCAACATGGTGAAACCCAGTCGCTACTAAAAATATAAAAACTAGCCAGGCGTGGTGGTGCGTACCTGCAATCCCAGCTACTCAGGAGGCTGAGGCAGGACAATCGCTTGAATCCGGGAGGTGGAGGTTGCAGTTGGCTGAGATTGCGCCCCTGCACTCCAGCCTGGGCGACAGAGCAAGACTCTGTCTCACACACAAAAAAATTATATATATAATTGAGCCCTGATTGGGTGGTTTCTAAGCCCTGAGCCAGAAGTCTCTATCAAAGGTTTCTTTCAAAAGGCCCGGTGAGGGGAAGGGGCAGTTTATCTTCCCACTGAAAACAGGCACGAGTTTGATTTGATTGTAGAAAGGGAGGTCCTGTGACACTTTTACATCTTTCTGAGATCACAGAGTACATGACTGCTCACTCACCCACCTATGGTTGCCTGGTTCTGTTTTAACTTTGAGCACCTCAGTTTGCCATGGGAAGTCCATTTCGTCTGTTAGCTGGGAGCATATTTTAACACTGCTATGAACATTTTTGTACAAGTATTTTTGTGTACATGTGTTTTAATTTCCCTTGGGTAAATCACCCAGGAGTAGAACACCCGGGTCATAGGGTAGGTATGTGTTTAACGTTCTTAGAAATTGCTAGTTTTCCAAAGCAATTGTGGGTTTTGTGTGTGTGCGTTTTGTTGTTGTTGTTGTTTTTGAAACAGGGTCTTGCTCTGTTGCCCAGGCTGGAGTGTAGTGGCACAATCATGGCTCACTGCAACCTTTACTCCCTGTGCTCAGGCGATCCTCCCACCTTAGCCTCTCAAGTAGCTGGGACTACAGGTGCGCACCACCACACCCGGCTAATTTTTGTATTTTTTGTAGAGACAGGGTTTCACTATGTTACCCAAACTGCTCTTGAACTCCTGGGCTGAAGTGATCCACCCACCTTGGCCTCCCAAAGTGCTGGGATCACAGGAGTGAGCCATGGCGCCCCGCCACAGGTGTGTAATTTTATATTCCCTCCAGATAGTTGTGAGAACTCTAGTTGCTCTAAGTCTTTTTTTTTTTTTTTTTGAGACGGAGTCTCATTCTGTCGCCCGGGCTGCAGTGCAGTGGCGCAATCTCGGCTCACTGCAAGCTCCGCCTCCTGGGTTCACACCATTCTCCTGCCTCAGCCTCCCTAGTAGCTGGGATTACAGGCGCCCGCCACCACGCCCGGCTAATTTTTTGTATTTTTAGTAGAGACGGGGTTTCACCCTGTTGGCCAGGATGGTCTCGATGTCCTGACCTCATGATCTGCCCGCCTCGGCCTCCCAAAGTGCTGGGATTACAGGCGTGAGCCACCGCGCCCGGCCTAGTTGCTCTAGATCTTTATTATGCTTGTTAACTTTAAACTGTGGTGCCCTCTACAATGTACGGGGTATCACTGTTACTCTGAGGGAGGAGATGTAGTGTTGGGATTAATACAAAGCATGGGTCTGAGTCCTGTTTGAATCATTGTTCTGCACTGGGCTCACTACATGGCCTTGAAATACTAAGGCCCTCTAGCCTCATTTTCTGCATCTGTAAAACAGGGCTCTCTATAGCATCCCTCTCCAAGAGTCATTGTGAGGGTTAAATGAGAAAAATCTTGTAGAGACCTTAGCACAGGGCATTGCACACAGTTTGTGCTTAATTAGTGATTGCTGTGGTCTTTCTTTTTTTTCTCTCTCTTTCCTTTCTTGTCTTTTTTTTTTTTTTTTTTTTTTTTTGATGGAGTCTTGCTCTGTCCTCCAGGCTGGAGTGCAGTGACATGATCTCGGCTCACTGCAAGCCTTTCTTGTCTACTTTTTAACATATCCCAGCAGGAGAGAATACCTTTAAGTGCTACATATCTGTTAGGAGTGCTGACAGAGCCTAAGAATTACGATCCATTTTATAGGGTAGGAGCTGTCCACCTTTTTTGACCAGAAACATCTTTACTGCCCCCAAGATGGAGTGTATACTGAGGATGGCAGAGCAGAGAGATGGAAAGACCTCAATCCTTGGGGAGCTGCTGAATCAACCAACCTGACACTCACCTTACCACTGGACTTCTAATTAGTTTAGCTAATGCATTTTCTTACTGTTTAGGCCAATTTCAACTAGTTGCTTGCAGCTCAATCATCCCGACTGACAGATCAAATGGTCCTGGCCTTCCTCCACTGAGCCTGGATTTGGGATTTGCTCTCAGTATCCTTAACCCTTGGCTTCCCACAAACTCAACCAATTGCCAGGGGTTGGTGTTCTAGAGAAAGCCTGTTTGCTATCTTGGATAATGTCAAGTCACCTTCTGTACCGCTGACATGAGACCCATCTGAAAGGCAAAGTAAGAAGCTTCCCTTTTAAGCTTTTAATGACTTTTTTTTTTTTAATTAAGACAGAGTCTCACTCTGTCACCCAGGCCGGAGTGCAGTGGCACAATCTTGACTCACTGCAAACTTCACCTCCTGGGTTCAAGTGATTCTCCTGCCTCAGCCTCCTGAGAGCTGGGACTACAGGTGCGTGCCACCATGCCAGCTAATTTTTGTATTTTTAGTAGAGACAGGGTTTCACCACTTTGGCCAGGCTGGTCTCAAACTCCTGACCTCAAGTGATCTCCCTGCCTCGGCCTCCCAAAGTGCTGGGATTACAGGTGTGAGCCGCTTTGCCTAGCCAAAGCTTTTAATGACTTTTGAGGAATATTGCTGATCACTCAGCCACAGCTCACCAAGTTTCATGTAATTTGTGACTCCCCACTAAGAAATGTCTCTGGCAGCAGCAGCTCAAGATAGGGGGTAACAATTAGTGGAGCTGGATTCTGTTATTTAAGAAATATTTCTTGCTTTCCTTCCATGAACCACATGCTAGGTATTGTGGGGAATACCAAAGAAGGAAAGCAAGGTTCCAGACTGCCAACAATTAGGGAAAGTGACATGAATTTTGGATTGCAAAAATATTAAGTATTCCGTGGTGAAGGGAATATTCCATTTTATTTTTACTTTTTATTGTAGCATAATGAATAATATATGTATGGTAAAGTGCACAAATCTTAAATGTGCAGCTCAATGAATTTTTAAAAAGTGAATACATCCACGCACTCAGCATCCAGATGAAGAAATAGAACATTAAGAGATCTCAGAAGTTTCCTTCATTCCCCTTCCCAGGCAACAACCTCTCCCTGCTTCGTGATAATCACTGTCCTGACATCTGTCACCATAGATTAGTTTTTCCTTACTTGAACTCTATATAAATGAAATTATACTTTTGTGTCTAGCTTTTTTTGAATGACATTATGTCTGCGAGATTCATTCATGTTGTTGCTTGCAGATGCAGTGCATTCTTTTTTGTTTCTGAATTATTTTATTATATGGCCACAACATAATTTATTTTTCCCTTCTTCTGTTAATGGACTTCTGGGTTGTTTCCACTGTTGGGATAGTACAAATAATGGTGCTATGAACATTGGTGTACATAGCTTTTAATGAAAATATGTACACATTTATGCTAAAGATAGATAGATAGATAGATAGATAGATAGATAGATAGATAGATAGATAGATGTACTAGGTCATAGCGTATGTGTATATTTAGCTTTAATATATTTTGCCAGTTTTCCAAAGTGGTTGTACCTATTTATAAACCCTTGGCTGCATATGATGGTCCCAGTTGCTCCACAACCTCTTGGACAGTTAGTATTGTCAGCTTTAAAGTGTAGCCATTTTCTCAACATCATTAGTTGTCAGGAAAATGAAGACTAAAACCACAATGAGATACTCTGTACGTCTATCAGAATGCCTTGAGTAAAGAAAAAACCTGATAATATTAAGTGTGAGCAAAGACAGGAATTCATACATTGCTCCTGGTGGGAATGATACAACCATTGAGAAAATAATTTGTCATTTTCTTATAAAATTATATATATATGTGCATCATATGACCCAGAATTTCCACTTCTAGGTATTTATTCAAGGGAAATGAAAACGTATGTTTGCACAAAAACTTGTACAAGAATTTTCACAGCAGCTTTATTCCTCATAGCCAAAAACCAGAAATAACCCCAAACATCCATCAAAATGAATGGATAAGCCAGGCGCAGTGGCTCACACCTGTAATCCCAGCACTTTAGGAGGCTGAGGTGGGTGGATCACTTGAGATCAGGAGTTCAAGACCTGCCTGGCCAACATGGCGAAACCTCGTCTCTACTAAAAATACAAAAATTAGTGGGGTGTTGTGGCGCATGCCTGTAATCCCAGCTACTTGGGAAGCTGAGGCAGGAGAATTGCTTGAACTCGGGAGGCAGAAGTTGCAGTGAGCCAAGATCACACCACTGCACACCAGCCTGGGCCACAGAGCAAGATTCTGTCTCAAAAAAAACAAAACAAAACAAAACAAAGATGAATGGATAAATAAAATGTGATATATCCATATAATGAATTCTACTCATCAATAAAAAGGAATGAACTATTGATACAGACATCAACATGGACAAACATAAAAAAACATGATGCTGAGTTAAAGAAACCAGACACAAAAGATAAAGTGTGATTACATTTACATGAAATTTAGCCAACAGGCCTTAACTGCAAAGGGACATGAGGGAAACATCAGGATGATGGAAATGTTCTGCGTCTTGATTGTGGTGATGGTCATACAGATATTTACATGTACTAAACATATCTAAGTGTACTCTTAAAACAGTGCATTTTATTGTATGGAAGTATCCTCCATAAAATATCTAGTTATTCTGGTCTGATAGATATGTAGTGGTTTTTCATTATGGATTTAATTTTCATTATCCTGATGACCAATTGTGTTAAGCACCTTGTATATATTATTGATATTGTATTAGTCAGAGTTCGCCAGAGAAACACAACCAATCAGATGTGTGTGCATAGATAGATAGATAGATAGATAGATAGATAGATAGATAGATAGATAGACAGATAGATAGATCTAATATGATTATGAAGCTTGACAAGTCTCAAGATTTGCAGTCATCAAGCTGGAGACCCAGGACCTAGAAGAGTGGTTGGTGTAGTTCCAGTCCCAGTCTGACAGTCTCAAGACCCAGGAAGAGCTAATGTTTCAGTTTGAGTCGAAAGACAGAAAAAAAAAACCCATGTCCCAGCTTAAAGATAGGTAGAAGGAATTCTCTGTTACTTAGCCTTTGCATTTTTCTCAGGCCTTCAAATGACTGGATGTAGCCCACCTGCATTAAGGAGGGCAGTCTGGTTTACTCAGTCTACCCATGCACATGTTAATCTCATCCAGAAACACCCCCACAGACACACTCAGAATAACATTTGATGAAATGTCTGGGCATCCCATAGCCCAGTCAAGTTGACGCATACAATTTAACCATCACATATCCTCTTTTGTGAAATACCTGTTTAGGTCTTTGCCCACTTCTAACAGGATCTGTCTTTTTCTTCTTGATTTATAAGAGTTCTCTATATAGTCTAGATATGAGTCTTAGTTAGATTAGTGTATTGCAAACTTCTTCCAGTGGTTTGCCTTTTCACTCTCTCAGTTCCATCTAATTTATCAGTCTTTTCTTTACGGTTAATGATTATTGTGTCGTTTAAGAAATGTTTGCCAATCCCCAGAACCTCTAGGTCATTAAGCCTATTTTCTTATCTTTAAGAAAGTTTATTGTACTTTTTTTTCACATTCAGGTCTATAAGCCATCTGGAATTCATTGTTGGTTTATGGTGTGAGGTAAGGATGAGATGAATGCTGCTGTTCTTTTTAAATTTTTTATAGAGCCAATAGATTCAATACCATTTATTGAAAATAGAATCCTTTCTCCCCCTGAGTTACTGTTTTTAAAATCAGGTAACTATATAAGTGTGGGTCTGTCTCTGGGCTCTCTATTCTATTTCATTGGTCTATTCATTCTTTTGCCAAGATCATCCTTTTTAAATTATGACAGCTTTTAAATAAGTCTTGAAATCTTGAGGCATAAGTCCCTCTCCCACATTTTCTTCTTTAAGAATGTCTGAAAAGAATGTTTTTGGCCTTTTGCATTTTCAGATAAATTTTAGAATCAGCTTGTCAATTTCCATTAAAAATGTGCTAGGATTATGGTTGGGATTGCATTGAATCCATAAATCACTTTGGGGAGAACTGGCATCTTGAGTCTTCAATCCAAAAACATGGCTTATCTCAACATTTATTTAGGTCTTCTTCAGTTGCTCTCATTAATGCCTTATAGTTTTTAGCATCAAAATCTTGTACATCTTTTTGTGAGGTTTAATCCTATTTATATGATTTTTATGCTAATACAAATGATATCTTTAAAATGTTCATTTTCCAGTTATTTTTCACAAATATATAGAAATATAATTAATTTTTTATATTGACCTGTTTTTTTACAGCTTTGCTAACTTCATTAATTAATTTTAATATTTTGTCTGTAGATTATTTTGGATTTTCTTCTTATGTATTCATGTCATCTGTTCACGATGGTGATTTTATTTTTTTCTTGCCAATCTTTATGCCTACTATTTCTCCTTCTTGCCTACTGCACTGGCTAAGGCCTCTAATACAATGTTGAATATAAATGCTAACAGCTGTCATCTTTGTTATGTTTACACGACTTTAGGAGAAATATTTATATTTTTCCATTAAGTGATATTTGCTGAAAGTTTTTAATAGATACCCTGCATCAGATTAAGTTCCCATCTATCCCTACTTTGCTAAAAGTTTTTATCGTAAATACATGTTGAATTGTATTAAATGCTTTTTATTGGCATCTATTATGATAAACATTTATATTTCTCATTTATGTTGTTAGTGTGGAGAATTACATACATTTTCTAATGTTACATTCTTGGTAAAAAAAAATTCTTCCTATGATCCTGATGTATTATCCTTTTGCTATATTGCTAGATTTGGTTTCTCAATATTTTATTTCAGATTTTTGCCTTTACATTTAGTAGGGCTGTTCTTCTATTTCTTTTCTTGTAGGATCCTGCCAGGTTTTGGAATCAAGGTTATGCCAGCCTCACTGAACTAATTGACAAGTGTTCTTATTTTTTTTTGTTCTCTGGAAGAGTTTATGTAAGATTCGTATTATTTCTTCCCTAAATATTTGAAAGAATTCACCAGTGAAGACATCTGGGCCTGGAGTTTTCTGGTTTTGGTGTGTTTGTTTGATTTGGTGGTAAGTAGAAGGTGTGTTTTGAAATCCTGTCTGTCCCAGAGGCCTTGACACTTGCTGATCCCGAATAGCTCCACATGGCTGCTCCTTCGGGAATCCAGGTCTCTGCTCAGATGCCATCTCCTCAGAGAGGTCTTCCATTACTTCCCCAGCTGAAGCAGCATTCACTCCCCTCAGCTGCACTTTCTTTTTTTTTTTCCTTCTTGAGACAAGGTCTCACTCTGTCGCCCAGGCCAGAGTGCAGTGGCTCAATCATAGCTCACTGTAGCCTCGACCTCCTGGTCTCAAGTGATGCTCCCACCTCAGCCCCCCAAGTAGCTGGGACTACAGACACGTGCCACCACACCCGGCTAATTTTTGTATGTTTTGTAGAGATGAGGATTTGCCATGTTGCCCAGGCTGGTCTCGAACTCCTGAGCTCAAGTGATCCCCAACCTTAGCCTCCCAAAGTGCTGGGATTATAGGCATGAGTCACTGCCCCTGACTCTTTCTATATTTTTTATATACAGGCTTATCACTCCCTGAAATTAACCTTCCCCAAAATCTGTTCATTTGTTTATTGTGTGTTTGCCCTGTTAGCATGTGAGCTCCATGGGGCCAGGGATCTCATCAATTTCATTCATTCTGAGTCCCCAGCACTCAGCACACAGCAGCACTCAACAAATATTCTTCAAGAGGCTAAATGAAAGGAGGTCAAATGGAGGCCCTTTCCCCACAAAGTCACAAGAATAACAATGAATCACTTTTATTTTTTATTTTTATTTTTATTTGAGATGGAGTCTTGCTCTGTCGCCCAGGCTGCAGTACAGGGATGCAATCTCGGCTCACTGCAACCTCTGCCTCCTGGGTCCAAGCAATTTTCCTGCCTCAGCCTCCTGAGTAGCTGGGATTACAGGTGCTCACCACCCTAACTAATTTTTGTATTTTTATTTATTTATTTATTTCTATTTTTTTCACCAGGCTGGAGTGCAGTGGCATGATCTTGGCTCAGTGCAACCTCTGCCTCCTGGGTTCAAGCGCTTCTCCTGCCTCAGCCTCCCGAGTGGCTGGGACTAGACGCACGCACCACCACAATCCAGCTAATTTTTGTATTTTTAGTAGAGATGGGGTTTCAGCATGTTGGCCAGGATAGTCTCAATCTCTTGGCCATGTGATACGCCCGTCTCAGCCTCCCAAAGTGCTGGGATTACAGGCATGAGCCACCGCGCCCGGCCAAATTTTTGTATTTTCAGTAGAGACAGGATTTCACCATATTGGCCAGGCTGGTCTCGAACTCCTGACCTCAAGTGATCCGCCTGCCTCAGCCTCCCAAAGTGCTGGGATTACAGGCATGAGCCACCGTGCCCGGCTGAGCCTTGCTTTAAAAAATGTTTTAATAGACTTTTTTTTAGAGCAGTTTTAGGAGCACAGCAAAATTGAGCCAAAGGTACAGCGATTTTTCACATACCCCCTGCCTGTACACACCTAGCTTCTCCCATTACCAACATCCCCCCCCAGAGTGGTACATTTCTTACAACTGATGAGCCCATTTGACACATCATGATCGCCCAGTCTGTAGTTTACATTAGGGTTTATTCTTGGTGTTGTACATTCTGTGGGTTCAAGCAAATTTGTAATGCCATGTATCCAAAAGCCTCATCTTTTTAATAATAAAAATTGACCATTGTCTTAATCGAACTTACACAGAAACAAAACCATGCAATATAATTCTGTATTCCTTGCCAAGTTACAATGTCATTGTGGAACAAAATGCAACGAACATGAAAATAAGGCTTTCTCAGCTTCTTTGTAAATGGAACTGTTTAATATTATTTTGTTAATGGGTAGAATAAAATGTAATCTGATGGTGAAAACATTCTTCTTGACGTTGTGGAAAATACCTCCCTATACTGCACGTGATGGAAAAGCAATTCAACTGGGAAAAGTTTACTGAGTTAAGTTTACTGAATTCTGGCCTATTGACCTTATAACAAGCATGTTAGATGAGATGCTGTAAGGGCTCAAGTAACACCTGCATCCTTCAGGATTATTTTGATTGCAAGTGATGTAAAACCTCAGTGAAAATGAGCAAAAAATAAAATTTTCTGGGTCATGCAACAAAACATTCCAGGAATAGGGTTAGCTTTAGGCACAGCTTGATCCAGAAGCTGTGTCACAATGTCACTTGAGTACAGGCTCTCTCTCCATCACTACATTGCTCTCTTCTGTATTGTCTTCCTTCCCAGACAAATTCTTCCCTTGTGGACAATAAACAATTAGACAGGCCGGGCATGGTGGCTCATGCCTGTAATCCCAGCACTTTGAGAGGCCAAGGAGGGCAGATCACTTGAAGTCAGGAGTTCCAGACCAGCCTGGGCAACATGGGGAAACCCCATCTCTACTAAAAATACAAAAATTAGCTGGGCGTGGTGGCATACACCTGTAATCCAAGAAACTAGGGAGGCTGAGGCACAAGAATCACTTGAACCTGAGAGGCAGAGGTTACAACAAGCCAAGATTGTGCCACTGCACTCCAGCCTGGGCAACAGAGTGTGACTCTGTCTCAAAACAAACAAACAAACAAAAATTTGAAAGGAATGATAATGCCTACAAAAACATTTTCACAGTTCTAAATTATTCCAGTCATAAAGATAACTGTCTGAGCAGAACATCTTAAGAGTGCATTCTCTTGATCCTATTGGGTTATAAACCAGTTCCTGAACCAGTCCCTGTGGCCAGGGTACTGCAGTACTCTGCTCTGATTGGTGAGGCCTGGGTCACATGCCACCAATCAAAACACAGGGACTGAGATTTGGGGCAGGAATGCTCCACATGGGAGTCCAAGTGTTAAAAGACGTCCCATTAGAGAGCAACTGTCTGGTAATACGGTATAGTGCATTGAATGCACATCCCATATACTCAGTGAGTTCATCTGAAGACTAAGAATATTCAAAAGCGAAATTTAACCAGAGGAGAGTACAAAGGCCTGTGTTTGTTTGATATCATCATGCAGCCAAAAAAGGCAGAATTATACACTTGGTGTGTATAGAAGACATGCAAAATCTGTGTTACAATACAGGTTTCCATCGAAGACTTCCTTTGAAAAACAGGATTCTGTTAAATAATGTTTGGGACCCAGTAAGACTAAATGAGGGAAGGTAAGGACTCTCCGCCACCACCCAGCTCCCTTTTAAGTAGGAAAGAGCTTGAAAATCCCCACCTCTGAGAAAGGGGCCTTGCAGGGGCTCTGGGGCACATCTCAGAACAATTCTCAAGGCAAAGGCTCTTGAAAGATTCTGAGCTCAGATAAAGTGATGTTTAAGAACGCTCTTCTGGCAAGGCATGGTGGCTCATGCCTGTAATCCCAGCACTTTGGAAGGCCGAGGTGGGTGGATCATGAGGCCAGGAGTTCAAGACCAGCCTGGCCAACATGATGAAACCCTGTCCCTACTAAAAATACAAAGCTGAGGCAGAAAATTGTGAACCAGGAGGCGGGTTGCAGTGAGCCAAGTACACCCCCTGCCTCCAACCTGGACAATAGAGAGCTCTGTCTCACTAAGCTATGTAATTAATTGACAGACAGAAACAGCTCCAGAAATTGCTCTGTTACAGATCTTGCCACCAGGAGATAAAAACTCCTGTCTCTGGGGCATTTGGACAAGACGACAGTTCAAGGAGCGGAGTTGGAGGTGAGTTCAGAATCCTCAAAGGAAATTCTTTGAATCATATACCTGGGCAAATATTGGGAAGCTGATGTTGGTTGTAACTCTGTGCAAACAAAACAAAACCAACCAACTCAGTTTTAGTGTATTTTTTCTGATTATTGGAGTTATACATGGTCACTTCATTGCAGAAACCTTGAAAAGTACACTAGCTTTTAAGGACTCATTTGTGGTTCCCCCAGCCAGGAGAGACATCATTCCCACTTCATCATATTTCAATATCCTCTTTCTTTGTCTCTTGTGTATTTATTTATTTAATTTTGAGACAGGCTCTTGTTCTGTAGCTCAGGCTGGAGTGCAGTGGCATGATCAAAGCTCACTGCAACCTCTGCCTCCTGGGCTCAAGTGATTCTCCCACCTCAGTCTCCTGAGTAGCTGGAACTACGACCATGAGCTACCACGCCCGGCTAATTATTATTATTATTATTTTTGTAGAGATGGGGGTCTCACTGCATTGCCCAGGCTGGTCTTGAACTTCAAGGCTCAAGTGATCCTCCCACCTTGGACTCCCAAAGTGCTGGGATTACAGGAGTGAGCCAATGCACCCAGTTCTCTTAAAAACAAAAGACAAACAAACCAAAAAAAACCAAATAATATATTGTTTATGCACAGATACATTTGTGATAAAACTATAAAACATTGGAATGACAAATATGAAATGTCAGATTGTGGTTATCTCTAGCGATAGGAAGGAATATGGGAACACCATCTGGAAAACTGCAAGGTTTTTTAAGATGAGGTCTCACTCTGTTGCACAGGCTGGAGTGCAGTGGCACGACCACGGCTCATTGCAACCTTGACCTCCTGGGCTCAGGTGATCCTCCCACCTCAGCCTCCCCAGTAGCTGGGACTACAGCTGCACACTACCATGCCCAGACAATTTTTTTGTATTTTTTGTAGAGATAGGGTTTCACCATGTTGCCCAGGCTGGTCTTGAACTCTGAGGCTCAAGGTGCCCTCTTGCCTCAGCCTCCCAAAGTGCTGAGATTACAGGCGTGAGCCACTGCGCCTGGCCACTTTTTCCATTTAACATTACGTTTTCAAGATTCATCCATGGTGTATCTGTGGCTGAAGCACACTCATTTTTCACTGCTGTGTAATGCTCCATTGCGTAATATCACACAATTTATTTATCCTTTTTTTTTTTGGTTAACAGATATTTGGCTTGTTTCAATTTTTTTGCTAATATGAACTGTGCTGCTATGAAGATCCTTGCCGATAACTCCTGGTGCATATGTGTAAGAGTTTCTCTAGGGCATATATCTAGGAGTTGAATTGCTGGGTTTTACAATGTAGAAATATTCAGCTTTAAAAGGCAAGTGTCCTGAATTTTCATTTGGCAATATTGCACAAGCATTTGTCTATGTCATTAAAAGTTCTTTTTTTTTTTTTTTTTTTTTTTTTACGTAAAGGAAAAGCAAGGTAAAAGTATAAAACATTATTCAGATGCAAGATACTATTATCTTTGTAGATATTCTCTGACCACAGCAGGGTCTGGTTACATATTTAATAGCTTCAGGGCAAAGGCCACATTCATACATATTGTTAATCAGCACCAATTATTTATAGAGAACTCACAATATGCTAGTGTGAGGTATTAAAAATAAACAAAGCTGGACACTAGTTGCTATAGACTTCTTAATGTTTGTGTCCTCCCCTTTCAAATTTATATGTTGAAACTCTGTCCCCCATTGGGATGGTATTAAGAGGTGAGGACTTTGGTAGGTGATTGGGTCATGAGAGTGAAGCCCTCATGAATGGGATTAGAGCCCTAATAAAAGGGCTCTAAAATATTGGAGAGCTCCCCTCACCCTTCTGTGTGTGGTTACAGGGAGAAGAGTGCTATATTAGTCTGTTCTCATGCTGCTGTGAAGAAATACCTGAGACCAGGTCATTTATAAAGAAATGAGGCTTAATTGACTCACAGTTCCGCATGGCTGGGGAGGCCTCAGGAAGCTTACAATTATGGTGGAAGGCACATGTTCACAGGGCAGCAGGACAGAGAATGAGTGCAAGCAGGGGAAATGCCAGACGCTTATAAAACCACCAGATCTCATGATACTTACTATCATGAGAACAGCATGCCAGAAACTGCCCCGCATGATCTGGTTACCTCCACCTGGTCTCACCCTTGATATGTGGAGATTATGGGGATTATAATTCAAGGTGAGATCTGGGCGGGGACACAGAGCCAAACCATATCAAGTGCTATCTATGAATTAGGAGGCAGGCCTTCATCAGACACTGAATCTCCGGATGCTTTAATCTAAGGCTTCCCAGCCTCTAGAACTGTGAGAAAAAAAATTCTGTTGTGTATAAGCCATCCAGTCTATGGATGAGTCTGACTCCACTTGTCCCTACTCACCATCTTCCAGCCACACACCCCTTCTTTCTAGTCTCCAAACACTAAGCTGGCTTCCCCTGGAGACTTCACTCTTGTTCCCTCTGCCTGGAATTCTTTGAAGCCAGAACTTTGCAAGCCCCATCCTTTCTCATCCTTCTTTATTCAGCTCAAGATGTCACCATCTCAGAACGGCCTCCCTTCAACATCCAAGCATTCTCTCTCCCATCACCCTGTTTTTCCTTCATAGCTCTTCTTGCAAACTGCAGTTATTTATTAGATTTTTGTTTCCCCTGCCAACCTGGGAACTCAATGAGGGCAGCGATCTTGTCTGACGTGGTCGCCACTGTGTTGCCAGTTCCTAGACTAGGGCCTGGCCCTTGGATGGCGCTCAGGAAGGAGTAAGAAATTCCTTTAACTTAGGGAATTCTGGAATCGCTTTCTCCCGGCAGAGCTGACTCTAACCAAGTGGGAAAGGCGAGGTCCGTGGCTGCCTGTGGCCCAGGGGTGACGGTTTGGCCCAAGGCCCCACCTCCGCCACGCCCCCGGCCCCGCCCCTGTTCTTGTCCTCCCCCACGGGTCTCCATAAAGTTCATTTGGCGGCTCACCGCGCGAGGGCTCCTGGGAGCGGCCAGCCTTGGCCAATCAGGAAGCGGGGGAGAGCGGCGCGAGAAGCGGCGGCCGCGTCCTCAAGCCGGCACCTGAGCGGCGGAGACGGCTGTAGTACAAGGTAAGGATGTGTCTGGTCGCGTCCTTGCGACCCTGGGCATGTCCTTGAACCCAGGACCCCGTGACTGGGTGGAGCGCCGTCCCTACGCTCGGAACCCCGCCGCTCACACTTCCCGTTCTCCTCATGGCAGCCGGGCACGCCTGACGCCGGCGACACAACGCCTTGTCGAGCTGCCCCCGAGGCTTAGAGTCGGGCTGCACCCCTGAGGGTGCCTTTCATTCGCCCACTTTCTGAATGCAGAACCTAGGCCTTCCGACTCCCCCTTCCCCACTGTGGTGCCCTCGCGCCACGCCCCTGCCCTCACCTCCACCTCGTGCCTCGCGAGCCCACCCTGCCTAAGCCTGCGCCACAACGCCCCGCCTGCTTACCTTCCTGACAGTGCCCTGCCTGCTCGCCTACCCCTCGTGGACACACCCTGCAGGGAGGCGTTGCCCTGCGAGGGAAGGGGTCTTTGGGGCGAGGGGAACTTCTCCCAACCCTTGGCTTACCTTTTGTACATCCAGGAGGATGCTAGTGATTGGAACCCAGGGGTGGCCCACCCTTCTCTGTGCTTACTCCATCCCGTCCTCTGCAGAGGCGATGCCTAAGTTCGCAGGGTTTCTTTTGAAAAAATTATGGGGCCGGCCCCATGGGTCCTTGGTGAAAGTATGAAAGACCCGTTGACAGAGCCTCTGGTCTGGATTTGCCCTTCTGCTAGACGGTGGGAAGGAGGTTTTATTTATTTTTTATTTTGACCCAGTTGTCTTTCAGCAAAAGCGAGGGTCACCTTTTTGTATTCTTTCCGGGGGATGTGGGAGGGTATCCTCGGTCATCCTAGCTTTTCTTATTTTTTTCTTTAAATTCTCCTTCGTGCATTTGTGTTTGCAATATTTTTATTTTCATTGATGGTGATCTCATAGCATTAAATACCGATATATCAGAGGCTAACAGATTCCATATTTATATCTCCATCTCACCCCTGACCTTTATCCAGCCACCCACTTAATATCTCCAGGGAGATGGGTTATAGGCAACTCAAATTAAACATGCCAAGAGAGGGCTAGCAAGCTCCCCTTCATTACTCTCCCCAAACTGCTCCTGTTGCCTTTTTTTTCCTCATCTCAATAATAGGAAAGACCCTGGCTAATAACCTTTGAGCCATCGTTGACTGCTGTCTTTCTTTTTCTTTTCTTTTCCTTTTTTTTTTTCTTTTGAGACAGTCTCCTTCGGTCGCTCAGGCTGGAGTGTAGTGGTGCCATCTCGTGTCATCGTGTGACTGCAACCTCTGCCTCCCAGGCTCAAGCGATTCTCCTACCTCGGCCTCCCAAGTAGCTGGGATTACAGGCGTGTGCCACCTCACCTGGCTAATTTTTGTATTTTTAGTAGAGACGGGATTTCACCATGTTGGCCAGGCTGGTCTTGAACTCCTGGCCTCAAGTGATCCGCCCATTTCGGCCTCCCACGAAAGTTTTGGAATTACAGGTGTGGGCCACTCCCATGAAAGTGTTGGAATTACAGGTGAAAAACACCCAGCCCTCTGTTTTTCACACCACAAGTAATATTTGCCACCCTAGGTCAGGTCACCACCTCTGGTTTGGATTATTGAAATAGTTTCCCATTTGGTCTTCCTGCTTCTGTCCTGGCCCCTGTTTTTCGCACAGCAGTTAGAGGGATCTTTTTAAAACACAGGCTGTCAGATCGTATAATTTCTTTACTTAAAAAAAAAAATCCCTCCAATGGGTCCCCATCTCATTAATAATGATAGACAAACCCCTTTACAGTGAGCTATAAGGCTTTATGTAATCTGACCCACTGTTACTTTCCCAGTCTCATTTTCTGCTCCCTCCCTTTCCAAACATCAGACATGCTTTAGCGTCAGGGCCTTTGTGCTTGCAAGTTAATATCCATGTAGTTTGCACTCACTTCTTCCAGGTCTTTACTAGGGAGGTGCGTAGTGAGGCTTTCCCCATTTCCCGCCTCCCTTCATTGCTTTAGTTGTTCTTAGCACTTATATTTCACGTATTTTTCTTGTGTATTGTTGTCTTCCCCCTGTAGAATGTGAGGGGATTTTTATCTGTTTTGTTCACTGATGTGTTCCTAGCACCTAGGTCGGCACACAGTAGGTGCTCAAAAAATATGAACTAGATGAATGTTACTGGCACTCTTGCAGGCATGGGGATGCGGTGGTGAATGAGACAGGCCTGCCCTCATTGAACTGATAAGCCTATGGAGGGTACCACTAGCAATAAAAGCACAGATAGGAAGTGTGATGTCAGGGCTGTTTCTTAAAGGAGGACAGGGATATTTGAATAGAGACCTACTTGAAGTGAATGAGCAGGTCATGAGACTATCTGAGAGCATTGCTGGTAGGGGGTAGAGCAGGTACAAAGACGCTGCAGTGTGAGCAGCTGGAGATGTGGTGAGCCTGAGGGTCTGAACCAGCTTCTTGATGGACTGATGTAGAAAATAAGGTTGACGGAAAGATGGATGTGCCAAGGAGGGGGACAGGTTGGAGCAAAGATCCGAAGGTGAGAGGGCCCACTCCTCATGAAAAAGTTTATTTAAAGAATATGGAGTTAGAGGGAAGATCTTTCACAAGGTGTGTTCAGGGAACAGGTCACTTTAATTCAACAAATATGTATCTGATCCTATTATGTGCCAGACTTAATGCTGAGGACTCGGAGTTGAGCATCTGTGGACCTTACCCTATAGGAAATTTGCCACTAGAGAGGGAGACATATGTGTGATGAAATAATCACAACTGCTGCACTAGGGAAGAACAGTATAGAAGATTCAGAGTAGTGTGGGAGGGGTTGGCATAGGTGGGACTTTCCCAGCTGGCTGCAGCGTACATAGGAATTCCCTATGTGACAAGATAGGGGTGGGAATGTGTTATAGAGAGTGTGTACTTAGCATGTAAGGGATTATGAAGGGAGGAAACAGGCACCTCAAAGAATAGAGAATTGCTAAGGTATACAATTGGGGGAAGGCAGCGAGAGATGAGGATAGTAAGGGTGGCAGTGTCTGTTCTATGGAGAGCACCCTTTATAGCTCTGTCAAAACATGAGCATCTTATTCTGTAGGGGACGGAAGGTGTCCCTGATGGACTTAAGGCAGGAAAGCATTTCAGAAAGACCTCCCTGACCATGGGGAGGTTGATTGGAGGAACAAGGAGGCTTAGTCAGCGTGCAAGTCAGAGAAGGGGCAAGAGATGAGGGTATGACTTTGCAAAAGGTTTGAGAAGTAGATCTTGAGATTGGCTGAGTGTTGAGGAGGTGAAGGGGGACGCTAGGGTGACTTGAAAGGTGGTTTCTGGCTTATTTGACTGTGTGCTAATTGTTTTACCAAAAGAGACTGGGAACCCATGAGAAGGAAGCATTGGTGGTGGCAGTGGCTAAGGAGAGAGAAGTGATGAATCTGATTTGGGACATGTGTAGTTTGAGGCACCCGTGAGTCATCCAGGTGTAGGTATTAGGTGGACAGTTGGAAATACTGGCTTGGGAAAAGAGTTGGGCTGGACATAGAGATATGAGAATCCCCTTTGTTTTGATAGATTAGAGTCCTCCTAGCTCACTTATTTGCCTTATATTAATGTCTGTTAATACCTACATCTCTTCTCCCCTAAATAACATAAAGTTTGAAATATTTTGTAGCTTTATACTTTTTTATATCTTCAACAGTGTCCTCAAACAGCTAGATCCCCCATACACAGTTGCTAACAGCCAGAAGAAACTTCCTCAAACCTTGCCGAAAATTCCTACATTGATCTATAAGGTACACCAAAGTTATAGTCTTCCTTCTTTCATTCATGTAACACATATTTATTGAGCATTAGATGCTGTTGTTCAGTGCACTAGGAATGGGGCTGTGGACAGACCAGACAAGGTTCCCAGACTCAAGGAGCCTGTTAGGAGACAGAAAATAAATGAACAAACAGGTAGACATGTGATGCCAGAAATTGATAACATACTACCAACGAGGTAAAACAGAAATGTAGTAGAGTGGACGGTGGGGCTGCTTTAGCTGGGGTGTGCTGAGAAGCTTCTTTAAAAAGGAAACCTTTGAGCAGAGATTTGAAGGAATTAAGGAGGTTAGCCAGGTAGGTATTTTGGAGGAGAATATTCCTGCAGATGCAGAGGAAACAGTGACTGAAAGCCCAAGTCAGCAGTGTATTTAGCATATTTGAAGAAGAGCGGAAGGCCATAGGACCAAAGCACATAATCCTGGGGAAGAATGGTAACAGAAGGAGTTGGGTCGGGGACAGTCATGTAGGCCTCACGGCACAGGGTGAGGACTTTGGATCTCAGCCTATTGAAGGTTTGAGCCCCTTCAGAGGATCCTTCCCAGTGTGGTATGGAGAACAGACTGGGAAGTGGGAGGGGACAAAGTAAGAACAGGGAGACAGGAGGCTACTGTATCACCCAGATGTGACACATGAGAGTGGCTTGCATCAGCATGATAGTGGTAGAAGAGACAAAAAGTGGGTCTGACTCATGTATATATGAATAAATATAGTGTAGAAATGAATTGCTAATGTAGGATGTAAGAGGAGAAAAGAAGTTAGGGACAATGCCACGGTTTTAGGCCTGAGCAGCTTCTAGCATGAAGATACTATTTACTGAAATGAGGAAGATGGGGAAGGTCCAAGTCCTTGTTAGATGCTAGAATATGGCCTTCCTCTTCCTAACCCCTCCCATTCCATACACCCTACTGCCTGCGCCCATCTCTATCTTTCTGACATGGCTGTTGCCCCTGCTGAAAAACCTGTGTACCAGTTGGTCCCTTTGGACACCACAGACAGGTCAGCTGTGAGGATGACATTAGATTATACAAATAAAGCCCATAGTGAGGACTCATACACAGACAGAGCTCAGGAGATGATGTCGGGCAAATAAATGAATGGAGTAAAAGGAATTTAGATGAGGGAAAATTTCTGTAGGTAATGAGCATTGAGGAAGGCCATTTGGTAGGTAGGACTTGAGTTGGTGGTAATAATGATAGCTAATGTTTATTGAGTGGTTACTTTGTGACAGGTGAGGGAGATACAGTTATTTTTCCATTTCACAGATGAGGCCCAGAGAGAGTAAGTAATTTGCCCAAAGTCATCGAGCTAAAGAGTGAAGGAGCTGGCTGGAGCTCAGGGCTGCAGTGGAAGGTTGGGTAGGTGTTTCTTTTTGGGAAAAATGGCACAGAGCAGGACATGTGCAAGGATAGTCAGGGACCAAGTAAATCAGGTGACTGGTACACAAGGTTTATTCTGGGAGGTAGAAAGTTAAAAGCAGTGTCTCACCGGATGCCTGTGAGTGGGTGCCAGTGAGGTTTTTTGAGCAGGGGCAACAGCCGTGTCAGAAAGAGAGGTGGGGTTGGGCGCAGTGGCCCTCGCCTGTATTCCTAGCACTTTGGGAAGCCAAGGCAAGCGGATCACTTGAGGTCAGGAGTTCGAGACCAGCCTGGCAAATATGGTGAAACCCCAAAAATTAGCTGGGCATGGTGGTGCATGCCTGTTATCCCAGTTACTCGGGAGGCTGAGGCAGGAGAATCGCTTGAACCTGGGAGGTGGAGGTTGCAGTGAGCCGAGATCTCATCATTGCACTCCAGCCTGGGGGATAAGAGTGAAACTCCGTCTCAAAAAAAAAAAAAAAAAGGAAGATAGAGGTGGCCACAGAGAGTAGGGTGCGTAGAGTTGGGGGCAGGGCTAGAAGGATGAAGGCCATGTTCTAGCATGTAAGAAGGACTTAGACTTAAAGGAATGAAGGTCTGGCCTTAGGTGATAGTGATGGGGATGAAAGCAATAGTTAGAGGATGTTGCAAAAGTATAAATACCCCATGCTATTTAAATCTGTTTAGGAGCTGGGTGCGGTGGCTCACGCCTGTAATCCCAGCACTTTGGGAGGCTGAGGCAGGCAGGTCACCTGAGGTCAGGAGTTCGAGACCAGCCTAGCCAACATGGTGAAACTCCATCTCTACTAAAAATACAAAAATTACCCTGGCGTGATGGCACGTGCCTGTAATCCCAGCTACCCGGGAGACTGAGTCAGCAGGAGAATTGCTTGAAACAGGGAGGTGGAGGTTGCAGTGAGCTGAGATCATGCTATTGCACTCCAGGCTGGGCAACAAAGCGAGATTCCATCTCAAAAATAAATAAATAATCTGTTTCGGTAATGAGAGTTTGGAGAGTGAGGAATATCATGTTATCTGAGTCTGTAGTATTTCATTTCCTGAGTTTTAGTTAGAGAGTAGCAATAGTTTGGATAATGAGGAATACCTGCCTGCTTGCTATGGAAAAATGTATCTACATGTGTTTGGTTTCTGAGTCTGAGAGTGGAGGAACACCTGTAAATAAACAATCTGAGGGCACACAGAGATGCAAAGGATCAGGGTGAGTTAGAACCTGGGAGACAGAAGCCGGGGCAGAGGCGAAGGAGGAGTTGGGGGTGGATAACTGCATTTGGAGACATGGTGGGTGTGACAGTTATGTGCTTGAGAGGAGATGCACCAGTGGTGCCTGGAAACTCACGGTTGGAGTTTGAGTGCACGGGGGCGGGTGTGGATTTGACAGTCATTGCCATTGAGGCTTCAAGGGCAGTGGTGAGACACACACTCTGAAGTAGGGAATTTAGAGCAATATTAAAATTAACAAGTTATTAAAAATTATGTAAGATCACATATACTCATGGAAAAGAATTTGCCCTGACAAGGGAATCAAATGAAAAGTAGAAAAGTCTCACAACTCTCACCTTGGTAATGCTAGGTTGTTTCTTGCTAAGTTAGTGTTTTGTTTCTTGCTATTCCTTCTAAAAAACTGTGACTCAACCTTAAGTATACAGCTTAGGGAATTTTTACCCATTTATTCACTTACGTGACCACTGTCCATATTGAAATATAAAGCATTTCTGGTACTTTGGTCAGCTTAGATCACCATAATACAATACCAAAATATCTGTTGTTCTGGCTTAAACAGAAATTTATTTCCTCACAGTTTTGGAGGCTGGAAGTCCGAGATCAGGATGCCAGCATAGTTGGGTTCTGGTGAGGGCCCTCTTCCTAGCTGCTCAGTGTGTAGTCAAGACCTTTCTTTGATGTGTATGTGTGGGGAGAGGTAGGTGGAGGAAAGCAAGCTTTCTGGTGTGTCTAAGGGCACTTATCCCATCCTGAAGACCCCACCCACGTCACCTCATCTGAGTCTAATTACTTCCCAAAGACCCCATCTCCAAATAGCATCACATTGTGGGGTAGGGCTTCAACATAGGAAATCTGAGAGAACACAGTTCAGTCCTTAGTACCCGAAAAGCTCTGCTGTGCTTTCTCCCAATCAGCACTCCCCCTACACTCCCAAGGATAACCAGTATTCTGATCTCTAGTGCCATAGATTCGTTTGTCCTGTTTTTAAGATCCGTATAAATGGAGTCATACAGTGCTTGCTTTTTTTTTTTTTTCTTTTTGTATCTGGCTTCTTCAGCTCACTGTGATGTCTGCAAAATTCATCCATGTTCTGTGTAGTCTGTAGTTTCTTTTCCATTGCTGTGTGGTATACCAAGGTATGAATGTACTGCCATAAAAAGCCCAAGTGGGATAATTCTGTACATGCAGTGGTTTTAAAATTATTATGGTAGGGACCCAGACTTTTGTTAGAATCTGCACACCTTCTGCCTCCCAAGTTGTGACAACCAAAAATGTCTCTAGCTATTGCTGAATGTCCCCTGTGGGGCAAAGTTGAGTAGCATTGGTTTAGAGAGAAGAGCCAGAGCCAAAGCGACAGGGCTTTTGGGGCCAACTTGGTGATCTGCCCCTGTTTATGCTAGTTGTAAGACAGAACTAGTATAATTCCTAAGGTTCTCTATAGAGATAATTTCCATCACCACTAAAATGGGGCTGTTTCCCAGGAAGCATCAAGTAAGTTTAAAGACCGAGTTAAAACATCTCACATTTGTAAATTCTTTAAGGTGAGCAGGCCCTTAGAGATCACCTGAGCAACCCCCTCATCAAGAGAGGATCCAGCCCCAGGGACAGAGGGCTGGCGTGGGATGGAGCCAAGCTGTAGTCCACAGCACTTTCTTCCCAGCTGGGCCTTCTGCTGGACAGCCAAGAGTTTATCAGGAAGTTACTTATGTGGATAATTTATTTTTCCTTGTGATGCCAGGTTATTACTTCTCTTTGCTCACTGAAGAGGAAATAATACAAGTGATATTTTATGTATCAGGAAAGCTGATACTACGCATTCCTTATTGCAAACATTGAGTCATTGAGGGCAGTACTGCTGCTAAATCACCCAAGTCTTTTTCTTCTGTCTAGGTTAATTTATTTTAGGTCTTTGTTTTCTCCAGAACTCTACCTTCTGAATAATGATAAAGTCTAACTCTTTTACTTAGTCTCACAGGGCTATAAAGAACTTTCCAACAGTTTTCTTTTTATCCTCTCCTCTCTTTTCCAGAGGTGTCTGAAACAATGATGTCTGTCAAGATTTAATTTTCTTTTGGGTTGCTGTTGTAATTGACAGCTGACAGATAATAGTAAAAAGTGGAATGATATCGTCATCTAGCTAATTTATGTATTCAAAAGAGAGGAGAACAGAATCAGTATTTTAAACTTTTGATACCTCGAGTGGAGGTTTTTCTCATCAATCTTGGATGAGAAAGAAAGAATCATTCACAAGAATGTTGAACACCATTCTTATGTTTTACTCCTGTCATAGTCTGATTAATAAGGTTTGAGGGCAAAGTTTCTGCTTAAAATTAAATGCTAAATTTCTTTTGAATCACACCTTCATTATGGAAATCTGGATTTATAATAAAAAGCATATTTGGTAGTGGGCAATACAACATACATTTAAACATTTTAATTGTCTTCCAGAAGTTCTTACTTAATGATATAAAGTTGTGATTAAATAAGTTATAATTTGGGATTAAATATTTACTAAAAGATTTTTTGAAGCAGAGATGTTTATAATTAAATGATAAAATGTTGCCAAATTGGCAACTTGGGAAAAAAGCTAAAATAGCATTTTACAATGATATAAATCAGCAGAGTTTATAAGATACTTTTATGTATCAACAACTCCTTGAAGTAGGTAGGAATTACCATTTTTAATTGATGAGGAAATTGAGACAGAGAAATTGAGGTTTTATCTCAGAGGTAAATCAGTTTATCTGCTAGTAAATGAACAGTCTGGATTGGAACCAGGTGTTTAGGTTCACGGTGTAATCTTCTCACCCATTCTGTCTAAAATATGTTTTTATTTTCCATTTCTTTTACTGTTATTAAAAACAGTACTGTTTACTGTTATCTTACTGTTATTATTTAAAATATTTAAAATAATCAAAAATAATTATTTAAAATAATCAAAAAAGGAAGAACATTGTCAGTTGTACATTTGGAAGAAAGGATATAAATAGCAACATCTGTTACTTTCTCTGATGTATATAAAATCTCCCCCTTTGACAACATCAAAAAAAAATAGCAGTGCTAACAACTGTCTTTTTTAGGTTGCATGATCTTTGAAGTTGAAAGAGACAATATTTGGGTATGTTACTACATACATTTTACTAAATTAGAATTCCTCAGTCAGTATTGTTTGATTATATTGAAATTCTGCAGGAAAATATCTGGTGTCATCTCCCCATGCAAGTCAGTGAATGGAGAGAGATTTCATTAACATGGAAGAAAAGACAGATGCCTTTGTCTTTATTCTTTCATCTTTTTCTCAGCCCTTTGTATTTCTTGCATAACTGGGCTGTTTGGATTGTGGGTGATAAGGAAAAGGGAAAATTCACATGAGTTTAGTATGTTGCATTATACTAAGAGCCGTGGATTCCCTTTAGCATCCTGTGCATTAGGTCAATGGGACAGGCATCATCATTTACAAAACAGATTTCTTCCCCAAATATGCTGTCCAAATGAACAGTTTAAAGAGGAAACGAGATGGCAACACACCTATTGTGTCACTCATTTTATCTTTTTAACAATGTTTTCACACTGGGGCCTAGTTAGGGTAGCTTATCAAGTCTAGCTTAAATACCTTAGGCCCAAGGGTTGGCAAACTGTGGCCTATGTGCCAGATAAACTAAGAAGGGTTTTTACATCTTTGGATCCTCGGGGGAAAAAAAATCCAGAGAAAAATATTTTATAACCATGTGAAAATTATATGAAACTCAAATTTTAGTGTTCATGATTAATGTTTTATTAAAGTTTTATTAATGTTTTGTTAAAGCCACGGCTGTTGGTTTACATATTATCTATGCCTGCTTTCAAGCTACAACAGCACAGTTGAGTAGTTCCTACAGAGCCTGGCCCACAAAGCCCAAACTATTCACTACCTGTCCTTTTACAGAAGAAGTTTGCTCACTCTTGCCGTAGGAGACTAGAAACTGGGCAAGCGTTTGGCAGATATGTCTAGGATGGATGGCTCTGAGGCTCTTTTATAGCTTCCTTTGTTTCATTTTCCTTTTCCCTTTGTAGCTTTAGTGCTTTAATTTTCTGGAGTATATCCTGGGAGTAACATAGGCTTAAGTCTAGAGAACTAGTGAGTAACAGCTATTTCTGGGATGACTCAGTGATTCCCCAGCTTGAGAGTCCATAAGCCCTGAATAAAGGAAAAGAGGTATTCTACTCGTGGCTGATGCTTTAAAAATAAAAGAAACCAATGAACTAATAATATCAGAAAACAGAGATGTGGGATTTTAATACAGTAAGCATGAATACTATAACGTTAAGATTCAGACCATCTACAAAATCCTGAAGGGGCCACTCTTTGAGAATACTGATTTACAATGGTTTAGAAGTGCTTAGCTGTTTGAATATTTTAGTATCTACTCTTTCTGGCTCGATTAAATATTTAACATAGTTATTATATTCGGAATGTGGAAATGATTTTATTTTTCGTAAGACTCACATGTTAATAGTAAATGAACTGAAATTATTTTGTGCATTTTTGCTCTGCCTTTATATTTAGTTCATTTCACTTTACATGCAGTTTGGGAATTTTTTTCCACCTCATTTATGAATGTTGATATGTCCTAAAGGGACATGTGTTTTAGACACTAAATGACAGGTGAACGCAGACCAGCATGAGGAAGTAGAAGTTTGGCCAGCCCTTGGTTTAGCCCTAGGTAGGAGCTCTCTCTTTCAAACTGTGGGTTTTACTTTTTTCATTTAGTTAATTTGCTCAGCATCCTCTAGGTGTGGTGAAGAGATCTACATTATGGGACCTTCCCACTGAGAACATTCCTGATTTTTAGCATAGTGGGGTATCCTACTGCAGCTTCTGAAAAAAGGTGGGTCATTGTCTTTTGTTTGCTTGGCAGCAGCAGTGGGGCAGGGAGCTTTTTATTGAAGTATGATGCACAAATCATGAGTCTAGATTGACTAATTTTCTGAAAAGTGAGCATACTATCAACCAACGGTGAGATCAAAAAACTGAAAATTGCCAGCCCCCTTGAAGCCTTCCTCATCCATCCCCTTCTGTTCTTCCTCCCACAAATGTAACCAATCCTGCCTTCTAACAGCAGTGATAAGTTTGCCATTCATTTTAAGGTTCTCAGTTGCCCAGGTTGTTGAGGAGTTTCTATGAAGGCTCAGTAGCACTTCTGCCAACTCCTACTTATAGGGAGAGTAATTTGTTGCCCAAGGCCCTGATACTTTGCGATACTCTCTGAAGTGCCTGCCAGTGTTGCCTTGCCAAAAGATTCCCAATCACGCTCAAGGGCTTGGTCACTGCTGTCATACAGGAGCCCTAGTGCTGTTCCGCAGTCCCTGCTGGCCTTTTCCTGTCCAGCCCCAATTGTGCTGCATTGACTGCTCCGGGTCCTGCTTCCGTGGTTTCTTAGTGTTGCTTCTTCCTGTGCCTCTCCTCCATAGTTCCCCAAGGATGCAGCTGGTGTCCAGGCTACATGGCCAGATTTTCCCCACACACGGCTTGGACTTCAGTTTTTTTCCCCCATAGATCATGTTCATTGTCTCTACTGGACAAAGCTTACTGAGATTATTTTCATGATTAGTTTTTAGTCTCTTGGGTCAAAGTTGATTTAGTGGTTTAATCTCTATATTTTGTGGCTAAATTGATATTTATTCTGTGGTGGGGATAAAAATTATCCTAAATTTATGAAATTAGCCATAAATTGAAGCATTTTAGTGCAGTGGGATGATTAATACATCAAAGTATAGATTTAGTTGCACAATGATGGTAACAAAAAATGTATAAATTTGGAAACTTTAATAAAACTTTTTTGTATAATTAATTTCTACTGGTTGAGTAATAATGCAGGACAGATCCAGTTTTTCCCAAATATGGTATTTCATACATATCTCTCTTCTTCTGTGCAGATGTGGAACAAGCTTATTCTCTTTTTACTCCTATCCTGAAGTTATGTAGCAAGATTCTTTCTATATATATCTGTTTCTTTTGATTTGTAATTCTGTTCACCTGGTTTTTGGTCTTGGTATTTAGAGGGAAAGCACTAGTCTGGACCAAGTGTGATATGAATTCATGCCATTTAGACTGTCACTGCCTTATGCTGTGCTGCCTCAGAAATGTTAAGTATCAGTTGGTAATCTGATACCAACTGGAAGGGAATGTTTTTGTTCAGATCTCTGCTAGCTAGTGGGTGCCCATTTGGCAAGGGAGTGCAGGAAGCCTTTGAGAAGGACAGACTCTCACCAACGGAAGAAAAAACCCCTCCTATTCATTCAAAAAATGAGTACCTGCTATGTGCCAGGCACTGTTGTAGAAGCTTGGGGTACGTCAGTGAACAACACTGTGCTTGTGTAGCTTATATTCTTGCAGAGGTGACAGACAGTAAAGGAGATGGGGGATTGCTGGGGGTGGCTTGTTTTTTTAAATAGCTTTCTAGGTTGGCCTCAAAGGCAGGGTGACAGGTGAGCCGAAACAGATAGGGAGTCAGCCTTGAGTGTTTCTGGGGGAGGAGCATTCCAGTAGAGGAAACGCGGAGTGCAAAGGCTGTAAGGCAGGAATGTGCCTGATCCGTTGAGGACCAGCAAAGAGGCCCCAGAGTGGCTGGCACCCATGAAAGGAGTGGAGATAGGGCTGGAGATGAGTCTGAGTGATGAGGGGAGGTGGGGCCCCTTTTGTAGGGTTTCATTCTGTACAAGAGATTTAAGCAGGAGGGATGTGATCTGATTGACTGTAAAAGGATCACTGGTTGCTGGGTTGCTATAGACTGAATAGACTGTGGGAGGCAAGGGCTGAAGCTGGGAGGTTAGGGAGGGAGACTGCTGAGAGAGTCTAGGGAGGCAGCTTGGATGTGGGGAGGTGTCTAGGTAGAGATGGCGAGGACAGGCAGATTCTGGATGTATTTTGAAGGTAGATTTGAAAGGCTTTCTTGGTTGATTGGATGTAGGATGTAAGTTATGGGGCCATCATGGGTTTTGGTCCAAGCAACTGAATAATGAAGTCTTCACACACTGAGAAGGCCAAGGGGCAGGTTTTGTGGATGAAAAGTTAGAGCCCAGTTTTGGGATATTACATTTAGGATGTTGTTCAGAGATTCAACCTTTATTTTACCATTGTCAAAAACAATTCTATATAATTAACTTAAAAAAATCTTTATTAGACCATGTTAAAGTAAATGACTGATTCTGTATTAATTACTTAAACTCAAATTCATTGCTCAAAATCTTTGGGGTGGGCTGGTCATTTAAGAAGCCGAGCATTTCCTTTGTCTGACTTAGGCATGAAATATTAGTTGTATTTCTTTCTTCCTTTATCTTTCTTTGTCTTCTTTTTTAATCATAGAAAAGTTTTGTTTCATTCAGTTCTTTATTTAGGGATTTCCAAAGTTTTCCTCATGAAAGAAAAAAGTGTTTTCTTTTCCTTGACTCTGTTGGAAAAATTATTTTTATCTTAGAGTAAAAATAATGAGCGGGGGGCGTGGGGTGGGGTTCCAGAGAAGGGAATGCTTTGCTTTTCTTTTCCCTTTCTGGTGAATGACCATGGTTTCGTGTAATTAGTAGAATGTCATTGGCCTTGAACATTCCTGAGAAAACACATTTCTCTATCAGGCCGGAGTAGTTGTTTAAAAATGCCCATCTCCTCAAAATTCTTGTGTTTCCTCCTCTCTCCCCGAGGATACCTTGCTAATTCTCCCATCTCCATTTTCTCACAATAAAGATTGCGAATTACAGCCTGATTATATTGGGTCAAAAAAATTACAATATTTGTTTAGAAACTTGAGGTTAAGAGTTATTGTGTACGTCAATTTTTGTTGAAGATTAAAGTTGGCTTGGAACTTCATAAAGAACACCAAAGTGTCTTTATGTTTACTCCAGCTGAGCTATTTTTGTTTTAACCTTGTGCCTTTGCCTTTAAAGTTAATGTCCTTTAATGCTCATTTTTAAAAGTTCTTAATGGATTTATGGCAGTAACGGTGTCCTTTTGACAATTAACCTGTGCTTCATAGCTGACATATAATTATTCGCCAACATGGCAAAACCCATCTCTACTAAAAATACAAAAAAGCCGGTAGTGTCACCCCGACTGGGTGTGGTGGTGCACGCCTGTAATCCCAGCTACTTGGGAGGCTGAGGCATGAGAATTGCTTGAATCTGGGAGGCGGAAGTTGCCGTGAGTCAAGATCGTACCACTGCACTACAGCCTGGCTGACAGAGCAAGACTCTGTCTCCCAAAAAAAGGAAAAAAAGTATCACAAGAGCTATTGTACAAGTAATTTTTTAATGGAAGCTTTGCTTCTTAACCTTTTAGCAATGTAAAATTTTTTTTTTTTTTCAAGACAGAGTCTCACTCTATTGCCCAGGCTGGAATGCAGTGGTGTGATCTTGGCTCACTGCAATCTTCCCCCGCCCTGGGTTCAAGTGATTCTCCTGCCTCAGCTTCCCGAGTAGCTGGGATTATAGGTGTGTGTCACCACGCCCAGCTAATTTTTGTATTTATAGTAGAGATAGAGGTTTCACCACGTTGGCCAGGCTGGTCTCGAACTCCTGACCTCAGGCGATCTGCCCGCCTCGGCCTCCCAGAGTGCTGGGATTACAGGCGTGAGCCACCGTGCCCAATTTTCTTACCATGGTGCTACTTTTTATCTTCTGTTGATTTAATTAGTGGTAGGAGTTAAAAACATTCTCTTGGTCAAGAACCTTATATAAGAATAGTGCAGTATATATTCTGTACTATTGACATTTCTAAAAGTAGCAGGTACAGTAACATATCTAATGTCCTGAATGTCATATATAACAAGCAGGCACAGATCTGTGCTCTCAGTAACCTTGTAAGATAAAGAATGTGTGAATGGAGACCTGGACATGAGTATTTAAAAAAAAGAAAAAAAGAAGAATTTCTTCTATGTTAGTGAAGGAGCCGGTGTGTTAGAGTAACAGTAGGGGAGAGAGGGAGAGTTAGTGGTGGTTAGTCTGAAGAATGCCTATGTTTTCCTGGTCTTGGTTCAGCCAAATCACAGTAGAGAGTATTCTGGGCATGTAACTCAGCCTCTGTGGATTGGAATTTGTTCTTCTTTCTTTGTTCCTCACAGAGTGGTTGTGAGGATCATTTGAGATAAGGTCTTATAAATTGCCTGGTGCTTTTGGGGTGCTTAGAAAAACACATTCCTTAGTGTTTTTCTAAGATGGGTGGAGAATAAGAGGTGCAGGTTTACTGTTCTTTAAGCCTCCTAGAGGTTGCCACAATGGTTTCCATTTCCTTATCTGCTTTGAGTCTGTGGAAGGAGGCAGGAATTCTGGTCTGTGACTTGATATCTGTGCATTTGTTCTGATGGCAGGAATCAATCTCGGGGCTGTCAATACGCACAGAAATGATCTGTTTTTTCACAGCCTGACTCATTTTCTCTGTCAGGCCTGTTCTTGGGCTATGTTCAGGAACAAATCCTGCTTGTTGATGAGCTGTGTCCTCGTCTGTTTACAAAAAGTTCTGCTGTTTTGTTAAGCTTGTAACAGATTCAGGCAGTGTTTGAAACCTGTCTTTCCCTTGATTTAGATCTTTTCATTTTTTTCTCCCATCTAGGATCTGCATCTCCAATGGATACTGAGGGGTTTGGTGAGCTCCTTCAGCAAGCTGAACAGCTTGCTGCTGAGACTGAGGGCATCTCAGAGCTTCCCCATGTGGAACGGAACTTACAGGAGATCCAGCAGGCAGGCGAGCGCTTGCGTTCCCGTACCCTCACACGCACGTCCCAGGAGACGGCAGATGTCAAGGCGTGAGTACTGGTAGAGAGGCGGCATTAGTACTGGGTGGCTTGGGGGCAGGATCTGTTTCTTCTTTCCTGCCTTGAATTCAGATCCAATCTGTGAATGACAGCCACTAGCCAGATTATTGGGAACTCAGAAAGGTGTTGTAAACAGGACAGCAGCCTTGGTTTGTTTCCCTGCCTCTCAGGTTTTCTAGCCTGCCTGCCTCACCAAGTTATGAGCCGATATCACAGGGAGAGATGATCACAAGGTGGGAGGGGGTGAAAGAGCTCTGTCGTGCTGAATCTGGTCACAGTAGTTCCTGCTTGGGTTCAATGACCATTGGGTCATAAATGGCTCCCATTATGTTAATACATATGGGCCCCACAGATAAGTTTTACCTTCAAAGCCAGAGAGCACTCAGTGATGAGGACAGTTTTTAAGAGCATTTAGAAGAAATTGATGAGCAGTTAGTGACGAGAAACCATCCAAGTGAGGAGTGATTCTGTCTGCTCGTTGTCAGTGACCCGGGAGGCTGCTTCTGAAAGGCTTTGGAAATACAGTGCCCCCAGCTGATTGTAGAACAGGAGAGTGGGTGAGCCCCAAGAGAGTGCAGCTGGGGAAAAGTGCTGACTGACTGGGCTGGCAGCCACTGCTGCCACACAGCATCAGTTGGGCTGTTGATTCCACAAACATGTGTTTAAGGTTCACGCTGTGCCAGGTCTGGACCATCTCTGGGGCAACAACCATGAATTAGACATGGTTCTTGCTCTCAAGGAGCTTATAATGTGGGGAGTGGGGCAGAAAAAGACTATGCTGCTTTCCTTAAGAAATTTGATTTACTGATTATTTACTGTGTGTTACAAGCTTGGCTAGACGTAAGATTTTGCTTAATTTTCACGACCATCATTAGGCTACAATCTCCACATTACAGTTGAGCAACAAAGGCTCAGAGAAGGCAAGTAACTCTTCCAGATCACACAGCTGGCAAGTGGTAAAGTCAGGATTCAAACCTAGTGAGGTTGACTCCAGAGTGCATACTCCTCTGATTGTGATGGAAGGGCATGGGAGGATGGAGAGGGTGCTGCTACTTGTGCCTTTGATGGGTCTGGAAAGACACTGAGATTCTGTGCAGGAAATATGGAAAATTGTCAGTCTTCTCCTCAGTCTTTATTCCTTGAACTTGAGAAAGAACTAAGTGCTGGTGTTAACGTGGGACATTGTCTGCTCTAAGCATTTAACAGATGTCACAGGAGTATTATGTAGGAGTGGGCTACATTCCTGTTCTTGAGAGCTGAATGTTTTGGCTGCTCTGTCGAGTCAGTAAGGATGTTGTGGAAATTCTTCTGTAGGCCTCCCCAAAATGTTATTTTCTAAAATAACTAGTTGATTTTGGTTCTGTTGGCATTGGTAAAAGCAAGTCAGAGGAACCCTGGCAGGGATTTTTTACCCTGCAGCCTTGCAGCTAAATGCAGCCAACTGTTTCCCTACACTGCTTTCTCACAGCCCAACCAGCCTTTAGACACTTCTGCTAACTTGCCTTCCCTCCAGGCTCCTTACCTGCTACTCCTGGCTGCCTGCAGTTAGCCCCAGTCTTGAGCATGCAGGCTCTGTGCTGTATGCAAAGATACTGCTGGAGCGAAAGGCCCATGATGCCAGCTTAGTTGCTATAGTTATAATTTAATTGCATCAGCTTTACAGCCTATTAAGAGCAAAAAGGGAAAATGTTTTCTTGGTAACAATTATCGGTCATGCTCTCTTTCTTGTAAATTTCCATTCATTTTCATTTCTTTCTACCTTAAATTCATTATTTTAGGGAGGAGGAAGTTGGAATGTTGAAAGAATGGGTATAGGGTGGGGCAGGTGCTTAAAAAGAAACCAAAGGGCTGATGACTGTATTTTTCCATCTTCTTGATAGGCAGAGACATAAAGTGTGGTGTGAATATTTTAGTACATACAAGATGAGGGCAGAAGAGAGAACTGAGTAGGAAAAATTTTCTTACATGAAATAAGTTTTGAAAGAAAATTCTGTCTTTAAGATTTTAGATTGTAGATTTAAGATTGAAATGTTATGTGCCAAATTTATTTATTTGTCCAAATACACTGTGTTGAATATTTTGTTTTAGAGAATAGCTTTGATAGCTTTTTTTATGTGTGTGTTTGATCTTTTACAATTGTTAAATTTTTTCCACACATAAAGAAGAGTATGCTTAACATATATAAAAATGTAAATCGGGGTTTACAGCCCATGAGCCACATCCAGCCTTGAAGTTTTGTTGGGACACAGCCAGGCTTATTTGTATTGTCTGCTGCTTTTGTGCTACAGTATGACAGTTGAGTAGTTTTGACAGAGATCATGTGCCCTGCAAAGCCTGAAATGTTTACTATCTGCTATTTACAGAACAAGTTTGCTGACTCCTGGTATAAATAATAAAATGAATGAATACCTATGTGCAGTGCACATTGATCAACTGAAACAGAATATTGAGCTGGGTGCCGTGGCTCGTGCCTGTGACCCCGGCACTTTAGGAGGCTGAGGCAGGTGAATCGCATGAAGTCAGGAGTTCAAGACCAGCCTGGACAACATGGCAAAACCCATCTACAAAAAATTAGCTGGGCATGGTGACACACACCTGTAGTCCCAGCTACTCGGGAGGCTGAGGTAGGAGGATTGCTTGAGCCCAGGAGGTTGGAGGGTGCCCATTATCAATTGCATACCCCTCTTTTCTCATCAAAGACGCCGCACTAGATTTTTCCATTCAAACTCTGAAATCAGGCAAGCTAGAGGTGTATAAAGAAAAAGCCAGTAGTCACTCTTTCTCCCTAACTTTGTCATCCAGCGTAACCAATGTTACTAATTTATTTTTTCACATACTTCTCCATGTTCACGCAAAGCATATATAAACATTTATTACCCCAAAGTTTTCCAGCAAATTATAACTCTCCTTGTGATAATACTATAAGCTGTTGTTTAAGCTCTTACTGTTTGTCAGGCGCTGTGCCATACACTTTACACGCATCATATAATTTCTTTTTAAAATAACCCTGTGAAAGTGTTATCTGTATTTTAAACTTGAGGAAAGTCAAATAGTGAGTGGCCAAGCCAGAATTTCAAATCCAACTTAGTAAGAATTCTTCATATTTGTATGCTACTTTTCAGTTTCTGAAGGATTGTCACAGGCACTCTCCTGACTGGTCTGCAGTGCCTGAGAGGTAGGATAGGCACTTTCCCCCACATTCAACAGAGGAAGAAACTGAGGCTTAGAAAGGTGATGTATCTAATATTTTCAGTAAGTGACAGGTGAGACTTGAACCCAGGCCTCTTGACATTTTATATGCTTCCCATGTATGCAGGGAACAGTCCTTGTCCTTCTACTCTCCTGGAACTGGAAGGAGACTCCAGCTTCCATGACTTTCTGCTCATGCGGGACTGCCTGGCTTTTGGGAATTGAAACAGGTAGAAGGCAGGGAACGTTCTTAAGGATTTTTCCACCCTTACAGACTGAAAGTTTCTAGTATAGGCTTTATTTATAAAGCCATCCCTTCCTAGATTCCCTGTCTCCTTCATCAGTCCTTTCTCTCCCTGCATATGCATCGTATAAGCCATACACTGCATAAGCCACACACTGAACAGTTTCTACAGGTGTCAACCACTTAAATGACCTTTCTTTTCTAACAATTCTAGTAGCTAATTTTTAAATTCTGAGGTTCTCAAAATCCTGGTATACATTAAAATTATTTTGGCACTGGATACATTCTTATGTGTCACTGGTACAGTACAGCACCATGGGACAAAATTTAGACATAACTAGCAAAATTGATCCAGCAATTCCACTTCTAGGGTTTTGTCCCAAAGATATACTGGTAAAAAACACACACAAGAAAACCCTGTGCACAGGGATATTCATTACAGCATTATTTGTAATAGCAAAAATTGAAAACAAACAAATGTCCATCAGTAGGTGACTAGTGGAATAATTTAGTATGTCTATGTAGTAGAGTACTCTTCAGTAGTACAAAGGAATGAGAATATACAGTAATATGGAGCGATTCCAGGACATATTATTAAGTAAAAAATGCAGGGTAGAAAAAAGTGTTTAGTACTCTATCATTTGTGTAAGAAAGCAGGTGAAAGACATCCCATGTTCATGGATCAGAAGACTTAATAGTAAGATATTAATACTCCCTAAATTGGTCTACAGATTCAGCACAGTCTCTATCAAAATCCCAGCTGGGATTTTTTGCAGAAAGTGACAAGTTGATTCTAAAATCCATATAGAGATACAAGAGACCTAGAATAGCCAGAACAATCTTTAAAAAGCAGAAGAAAGTTGGAAGAATCACACTTGCAATTTCAGAAATTACTACAGAGTCACAGTAATTAAGACTATGGTACTGGCATAAGGATAGACATGTAGATTGATGGAATGGAATTATTAATCCAGATAAATAAACCCATGTGTCTGTGATCAGCTGATTTTCAACAAGGGTACCTAGACCATTCATTGTGAAAAGAACAGTCTTTTTTTTTTTTTTTTTTTTGGAGACGGAGTCTTGCTCTGTCGCCCAGGCTGGAGTGCAGTGGCTCGATGTCTGCTCACTGCAAGCTCCGCCTCCCGGGTTCATGCCATTCTCCTGCCTCAGCCTCCCGAATAGCTGGGACTGCAGGCGCCCGCCACCGCGCCTGGCTAACTTTTTTGTATTTTTAGTAGAGACAGGGTTTCACTGTGTTAGCCAGGATGGTCTTGATCTCCTGACCTCGTGATCCGCCCGCCTTGGCCTCCCAAAGTGCTGGGATTACAGGCGTGAGCCACCGCGCCCGGCCAGAACAGTCTTTTCAACAAATGATACTAGGACAGTCATGTCAGAAGGACCCAGAAACCAAGGTGAAGAGGCTTCTACTGGCCAAAGATGAGATTATTTGATCATCAGTTAGGATAATAACTGCATTGGATTGAAACGTATCAAATATGTTTAAAATTTATGAGTTTATATACTAAAACAAAACTCATTGATCGCCTTTGGAGAATGCTAGAGAACCAACTCATTATTCAGGGTAATTACATAGTTGATTTTAGAGTTTCTTGGAATGGAAGTATTCCAGCTAATAAAGATGGAATTAGGATAGCACCATTTTGCAACTACAGAGGAGTAAATGGATCTAAGCAATCATCATCAAGACTGCAAATATTTCAGATAGAGATAACCAGATATTAAATACCTCTTGATGAAAAGTATATAGTAATCTAGCCATAGAAATAGTGGCACCTCAATCTAATCAAACCCTTGGAACTTTGAATTTGCAGGAAATACAGAGGACAAAGGAGCGTGTTGAATGATATCATGGGGATTCCATCAGCAAAACGTTTTCTGTGGGAAACTATAGCCTTGCTACTTTGAGTGTAGTCAATGGATCAACAGCATCAGCATCAACCATGAGCTTTTTAGTAATGGAGACTTTCAGGCTCCATCCCAGACCTATTAAATCAGAATGTACGTTTTTAACAAGCTTTCCAGGTGATTCATATGCACTTTTTTTTTTCTACTCTGTACCTTTGTCATCACATGTACATTTAAAGCTTGAGTAACACTGCTTTACAAGATAAATAATCCAGAATCTTCAACAAAGATTATAAGAAAAAAATGAGATGGAGGGGCAACCTATTGATGAAAAGAAATTTAAGAGGCATATTAATCATCCACAAGTAGAGACTTTATTTGGATTTCATTTAAAGAAACAGAACTTTAAAAGTTGTGAAAAAATTAGGCAATATCTTGGATATAACAAATAAGCATATTTGTTGATAGAGAAAAATAGGTAGGGATGTAGATGAAACAGGGTTGGCTACGACATGTGAATTGTTGGGGCTGGGTGATGGGTATAAGGAGGTTTACTATTTTAATTTTTTTTTTTTAATGAAGAAAAGAGGTTTAATTGATTCACATTTTCACAGGGTGTACAGGAAGCCTGGCTGGGGAAGTCTTAGGAAACTTACAATCATGGCAGAAGGTGAAGGGGAAACAGGCACATCTTCACATGGTGGGGCAGGATAGAGGGTGAAGGGGGAAGTGCTACATACTCTTAAACAACCAAATCTTATGGGAACTCACTGTCATGAGAACAGCAAAGGGGAAGTCTGCCCCTATGGTCCAGTTATCTCCCACTGGGTGCCCCCTCCAACATTGAGGATTACAGTTCGACATGAGATTTGGGTGGGGACACAGAGCCAAACCATATCATTCCACACCTAGCCCCTCCCAAATCTCATGTCCTTGTCACATTTCAAAGCACAGTCATGGCTTCCAAATAGACCCCCCAATGTCTTAACTCATTCTAGCATTAACTCAAAAGTCCAAGTCCAAAGTCTCATCTGGGACAAGGCACATCTCTTTTTCTATGAGCCTGTAAGACCAAAAACAAGTTAGTTACCTCCAAGATACAATGGGGGTACAGGCATTGGGCAAATGTTCCCATTCCAAAAGGGAGAAATTGGCCAAAACACAGGGGCTACAGACCCCATGCAAGTCCAAAACCCAGAAAGGCAGTCATTAAATTTTAAAGCTCCACAATAATTTTCTTTGACTCCATGTCTCACATCCAAGCACACTGATGCAAGGGGTAGGCTCCCAAGACCTTGGGCGTCTGTGCTCCTTTGGCTTTGCAGGGTACAGCCCCCTTGGCTGCTTTCATGGGCTAGTGTTGAGTGCCTGTGGCTTTTCTAGGCACATGGTGCAAGCCGTCAGTGGGTCTGCCATTCTGAGTTCTGGAGGATGGTGGCTTTTTTCTCACAACTCCACTAGGCAGTGCCCCAGTGGGGACTCTTTGTGGGGGCTGCAACCCCACATTTCCCCTCCACACTGCTGAGTAGATTCTCCATGAGGGCTCTGCCCCTGTAGCCGACTTCTGCCTGGATATCCAGACATTTCTCTACATTCTCTGGTAGCTATTCGGAGGCTCCCAAAATTTTGTGTTTTTAATTTTTTTCTATAATAGCTTTAAACAAGTGGAACACTACAATGGCTGTAATCAAAAAGATAGTAACAAGTGTTGGTGAGGATGTGGGAAAAATTGGAATCTTTATACATTGCTGGTGGGAATGTAAAATGGTATAGTTGCTTTGGAAAACAGTCTGGCATTTCCTGAAAAAATTAAGCATAGGGTTATATGACCCAGCAATTCCACTCATAGGTATATACCTAAGAGAAATGGAAATGTATACTCACACAAAAACTTGTGAAGGAATGTTCATGGCAACTTTTAAAAATAATAGCCAAAAGCAAAAATAATCCAAATGCCCATCCACTGATGAATGGATACATAAAATGTGGTATGTCCATGCAGTGGAATACTATTTGGCAATAAAAAGGAGTGAAGTACTAATACATGTTTCAACATGAATGAACCTTGAAAGCATTATGTTAAATGAAAGAAGCCAGTTAGAAAGACTGTATATTGTGTGATTGCATTTATGAGCAATGTCCAGAATAGGAAAATTTATAGAGACAGAAAGTAGATTAGTAGTTGCCAGGGTATGGGGGAGGTTTGGGGGGAAATGGGGAATCACCACCTATTGGTCAGGGGTTGCTTTTTGGGGTGATGAAAATATTCTAAAATTGATTATAGTGATGGTTGTACAATTTTATGAATACATAAAAATCACTGAATTGTAGGCCAGGCTGGTCGCTCACGCCTGTAATCCCAGCACTTTGGGAGGCTAAGGTGGGTGGATCACTTGAGCCTGGAGTTCAAGCCCAGCTTGGCCAACATGGAGAAACCCTGTCTCTAGTAAAAATACAAAAATTAGTTGAGTGTGTTGGTGTGCACCTGTAGTCCCAGCTACTTGAGAGGCTGAGGTACAAGAATTGCTTGAACCTGGGAGCTGGAGGTTGCAGAGAGCTGAGGTTGCACCACTGCACTCCATCCTGGGCAACAGAGCGAGACTCTGTCTCAAAATAAATAAGTAAATAAATAACCAAATTGTATACTTTAAATGATAAATTATAAAGCTGGGCGCAGTGGCAAGCATCCTTAGTTCCTGCTACTTGGGAGGCCAAGACAGGAGGATCTCTTGAGCCCAAGAGTTTGAGTCCAATATTAATCACAACTAATCACAGTCATTGGGAGGAGAGTTTGGACTAGGTTACTCCTGAAGATAGGTGATTCTAATGTGCAGCCAGGGTTGAGACCCACTCTTTTTTTTTTTTTTAATTTTAAAAAATTTTACTTTAAGTTCCAGGATCCATGTGCAGAATACCCAGGTTTGTTACATAGATATACATGTGCCGTGGTGGTTTGCCACACTTATCAACCCATCATCTAGGTTTTAAGGCCTGCAAGCATTAGGTATTTGTCCTAATGCTCTCTCTCTCCTTGCCCCCCACCCCGACAGGCTCCGACGTGTATTGTTCCCCTCCCTGTGTCCATGTGTTCTCAGTGTTCAACTCTCACTTATGAGTGAGAACATGCAGTGTTTGGTTTTGTGTTCCTGTGTTAGTTTGCTGAGAATGATGGGTTCCAGCTTCATCCAGCTCCCTGCAAAGGACATGAACTCATTCTTTTTGATGGCTGCATAGTCTTCCGTGGTGTATATGTGCCACATTTTCTTTAACCAGTCTATCATTGATGGGCATTTGGGTTGGTTCCAAGTCTTTGCTGTTGTAAATAGTGCTGCAGTAAACATACATGTGCATGTGTCTTTATAGTAGATGATTTATAATCCTTTGGGTATATACTCAGTAATGGGATTGCTGGGTCAGTGGTATTTCTGTTTCTAGATCCCTGAGGAATTGCTACACTGTCTTCCACAATGGTTGAATTAATTTACACTCCCACCAACAATGTAAAAGCATTCCTATTTCTCCACAGCCTTGCCAACATCTATTGTTTCCTGACTTTTTAATAATCGCCATTCTGATTGGCATGAGATGGTATCTCATTGTGGTTTTGATTTGCATTCCTCTAATAATCAGTGATACTGAGCTTTTTTTCATATGTTTGTTGGCTGCATAAATGTCTTCTTTTGAGAAGAGAGACCCACTCTTTTAGAGAGTTAACTATTTAGGATTATTAGAGGAGAGAGGCAAGATATGGCAACCTGGAGGGAAAGCCCCGGGGATGGCATCATAGTTGACCTGGAAGAGACAAAAATCTATAGGAAGGAACCTCTGGGTAAATGTAATCTGTTGCTGTAGTATTTATTGTATTAGAACTACATATTCGAAATCCTTTCTCTTCTCCAATAAGTCTGTTAGTTCGGGATTGAAACTTTTAGGTGTTATACCTGTAGGTGTTAGGGTTACATGTGCTGCCAAATTCTCTGACTATTAAGTTACTCAAAGTGAACACAAATGTTATCAGTGAGAGTTTTCGGTACTAATTTATAACTAAAAACAGTCTACAAATTAATGGGCTGGATGTGGTGGTTCACGCCTGTAATCCCAGCACTTTTGGAGGCTGAGGCAGAAGGATCGCTTGGTCAGGAGTTTGAGACCAGCCTGGGCAACAGAGCAAGACCCTGTCTGAAAATAAAATAAAATAGAAGAATGGAATGGAGTGGAGTGGAGTGGAGAGTGGAGAGTGGAGAGTGGTGGAATAGAAATTGAGTTCCCCTAAGTTTCTTTTTTCCAGAGAGTGTTCTAGATATTAGTGCAACCTTTTCTTTAAAAAACAACCCTTGTTATGTTGCCCCAGGTGAGTAGAAATAAAGATGGCTATATTATTCCCATTTCTCTTCGAAAGCATTTACTGATCAGATAACAGCCTCCTATATTATTAGACTGGGCGGCAGAGAGGGAACCTGCAGATGTGCTGAACATGGCGTTTGGCTTTTGAAGGGAAGCCGTGGAGAACTGGCCTTGAATTCTGGTTTGATTGCCCCTGGGCAAATCATTGATCACCTTGAACCTTTAGTTTCCTTAGCTCATGAATGACGTTTATACTAGGTTACTCCTGAAACTTCTACAATGTTGTAGTTCACTATATCCATCTACAGAGGCTGTAAGTGTAGGATGGTGGTTAAGAGTTGTGCTATACAACCCGGGAGGCTGAGGCAGGAGAATCACATGAACCTGGGAGGTGGAGGTTGCAGTGAGCCGAGATCATGCCACTGCAATCCAGTCTGGACGACAGAGTGAGACTCGGTCTCAGAAAAAAAAGAAAAGCGTTGTGCCACAGAACTAGATGACCTGCCTCTGCCACTTCCTGACTCTGTGACTTTGGGCAAGCTGGCTAACCTCTTTGTACCTTAGTTCTCTCATCCATAAAATGGGGATGAATGATAGCATGTACCTCATGGGTTTCTTTACTATGACATGTTTGGAACAGTCTAGTCTGTGGTAGTAGTATCGTTTTATTCTAGACAAGGCTCTCAAATTCAGGCATGATTAGAACTTGAATCTGTTACTACAAAGTACAGTGTTATGGCTCTTATTCCAGGTGATCTCTATGGAAAGATATAAAACAACTATGTAAAAGTGTCTGGAGAGTATATAGGAAGTTTTGAATTAAAAATACTCTCCAGTATTTGATGAAGCATATTAGATGTCCTAATCCTACTTTTCCCCTTACTTATATCCCCCTATTCTATATCCTCACATAGGTCAGTTCTCCTCGGGTCTCGGGGACTTGACATATCTCACATCTCCCAGCGACTGGAGAGTCTGAGTGCAGCCACCACCTTTGAGCCTCTTGAGCCTGTGAAGGACACTGACATTCAGGTAAGGGCTGCCAAGTGCAGGTGGAACCCAGAGCATATAACCCAGGCTGAAGACCGTGGCCCTTTATTAACCAGCAGATTGAGGAATTTCAGTTTTCTTTGTTAATTTTCTTCTTCCTCAGATATTAAGAGAACAGTAAATTCAGCTTTGGAGGTATAGTGGAAAACATTGGGTTATTTTCAGAGCTCTCTGTGTGGCTGAATTTAAGAAAGCAATTCCAACCTGCACTTTTTAGATTATTATAATTAGGAGAACAGATTTCTCTTCCTTCCTTGGGCTTAATCCAAGGCTCAGAGACATTAGTCGCAAGTTTCTTTCACTTTCTTTGCTAGATCTCAAATAATTTTACTATTCGTCTTCCACATTTCTTTTTTACATCTTACTTGTATTGGTTGGCAAAGAGCTGGGGACAACTTAGAGTACTATTTACTGAAACCTACTCAATGATTTCCAAGAAGTGTTTGGCTGCATTAGTGGCACCAGGAAATAGTCTAATAGAGCACTCCAGTCTCATTTAACCAAATATGCCACAAGCAATTGATAGCTGTTTTAATCTAATCAGAAACTGACATAAAATTGTTAAGGAAAAAACTCACGGTCTGTTTAGTTTTTGAGGAATTGGAACACTGCATTTGCATTAGAGTGAAGGGACAGTGGGGCACCATTTTATTTTTTTATCATTGATTTACCTGAAAATGAAAGGATGCCTCCTGCAGAGGCAAATTCTAGTAGAAATGGGCAATATTATTTGGGCTCAATTTGAATTAATACTCTCTACCCCAGTAACCTTCCTAAGAACCATTTTAGTCCATCTAATGGCCACATTTCTGCTGCATTTATTTGAATTCAGAAACCTAAAACTACTTTGAGTTGAGAGTTGAAGAACTATAGATATTTTTCCTATTGCTGCTATGTTCCCAAAGTATGAAAATCCAGTTTTTCCAGTTTTATATGCTAAATTATTTTTGCCTGTCAACTTATAGTTGCCTTCTCATTTCTGTGTAATCTTAAAATGGCATGTATACTTTTTAAACTTTTTTTTAAAGTTTTAGCCCCCCTCCCCCGTACAACTGCTTGAGGCTCTCTGTTAACAAATACATATAACAGGGATGAATAATCACCATATATTTTGGGAGCATCCCTAATAATGTGGAAAGAAATGGCACCTGCTGAAAGGGTTTTTGTTTGTTTTTAATGTTGAAAATACCAGAGAAATTGTTTGTTTGAAAAACAAAGTGTTTTTTACATTTTCTTTGATATTCTTGGAGTAGGTATTTGGAATACTCAACAGCATTTTGTGATGCACTTCATGCATTTCCAGTGATGTGAAACTCCATTTTTTTACCTTAAGGTATTGACAGGTTTGTAAAGGTATTGAGTCATAATGATCATTTCATCTAACCTTCTACTTAATGGAAGAATACCCTCCTTCAACACTGCCATTAGATGGTTTTCTAACAATATATGCTTAGTTACATCAAAGAGAATTTCTTAATTTGGAATGAGCACATCAGAGCTTTGGTCCTGTACCACTGGGAAGTCTCTGAACTTTGAGATTAAGGATGCTTCCATTTCAAAAGTTCACCTCTTGGCCAGGCACAGTAGCTCATGCCTCTAATCCCAGCATGGTAGGAGGCTGAGGTGGGAGGATTGCTTGAGCCTAGGAGTTCGAGACCAGCCTGGGCGACATAGTGATACCCCCTGTATTCGGCCATCCTTACATTACTATAAAGACGTACCTGAGACTGGGTAATATATAAAGAAAGAGGTTCAATTGGCTCATGGTTCCGCAGGCTGTACAAGAAGCATAAAACCAGCATCTGCTTCTGGGGAGGCCTCAGGGAGCTTTTACTCATGGCAAAAGGCAAAGTGGGAGCTTGCACGTCACATGGTGAAAGCAGGAGCTAGAAAGAGTTGCGGGCAGGGGCGGGTGCCACTTTCAAACACCAGATCTCATAAGAACTCACTGTCATGAGGACAGCACCAAGAGGATGGTATTAAACCATTCATGAGAAATCTGCTCCCATGATCCAGTCACCTCCCACCAGGCCCCACCCCCAACATTGGGGATTACAGTTCAACATGAGATTTGGCAGGGACATGTATTCAAACTACGTCACTCTGTCTCTACAAAGATAAAAAATTATCGGGGCATGGTGGCGCACACCTGTAGTTCCAGCTACAGGGGGAGGCTGAGGCGGGAACATCACTTGAGTCCAGGAGGTTGAGGTTGAGGCTGCAGTGAGTCCCTCCTGTGTGCACCACTGTACTCAAGTCTGGGTGACAGAGCAAGACCCTGTCTCAAAAAACAAAACAAAACAAAAAAAAAACTCACCTCTTCGTTGTGCTGTTCCAGAATAGCTTCAAAAATGCAAAATGGTCAGTCCAAGATAACTTGATTAATTAGGAATTGATCATCTAGACCTGAAGTAAAAGTTTAAGGCTTACTAGTTTTGAAATAAGTTCTCTGTTGACTTCATCTTCTTGCCAGCAAAGGCTTAAAGGAGAAAATTTAGCTTTGGCCTGATCTGGGGGAACTCCGTTTTATCAATAGGGATTGGAGGTTTTAAGTTGTATTGTGTGGCTCAGTTGACCTGTGCTTAAACTTCCTATACACATGTCCTTCCCTGACTTCTTATTTAGTAACCAAGTATAAGAGCCAAGACAGCTTGCACTCCTGGCATGCAGTGATCCTCCTCTTAATTCTTCTCATAATGTGTTAGTTATCCAAGAAGAGTAAACTTGGACATTTTCAGTGATTTGTCTTTAGAAAAGCCAGATATACTATTTGATGGACTTTTTTTCATTTATTTTAATTGCTTAAATGAGATATAATTCACATACCATAAATCTGATGGACTTTTGTAATTGAACTTTTGTTTTTCAATCAATGCATTTTTTTTTGAGGTGAGAATGCACCCTAATTCCATGTGCTATCAGTCAGAGGGAAATTATTATGTCAATTTATAAGCCACTTAAAGTACTGTTCATAAAAAGGAAATGCTGATGCATTCTTTGACAAATACTGTCCAGGACTTTGTACTATCCATTGTTAGCATTACTTATAAGCCTAAGGGCATTTTGCCATGTATTCATTGTCCTTTTCTATTTGGTAAACATTGATTATATTTCCTTCTGCTTCTAATGGAGCTTGAAATTAATACCGGTTTTTGTTGTTACCATTTCGTTGTTTGTCATAATCAATAATGTTTGTGTGCATTGTGAATGCATTTTAAAAAAATTGCTATGACCAGCAAAGGTAGTATATTAAAGAAACGCCACTTAAATATATGTAGGGATGATACTAGTAGAATTTTTTTGAATGTTTATTGATTTTATTTTTTGGAAATGGTCATAAAGAAGGCCTACATTTGTATAATAGAGGTGAAGAGTGATAACAGGACATGCTACTAAAACAGCTCTACTGGATCTGTTCTAAATGACTTTGTGGTACTTGGGAGTATGCGTCCTTTCACAGAGATCCACTTGCTCACTTCTGTCTTTGGAGAAAAAAATATTGAGGGCATATTGCACATCTTTACTGTGATCTGAACAGACCTAATGTATCATGGATACATGTATTATAAAATAATAAAGTGCAAATTTACATAGTTCAGTTATATTCTGGGTTTTTTCACTAGATTGCATGTATATTTCAAGAAGTCTGTGCAGAAATAGCCTGAGTTGGCCATGAAAATGGGAGCTGCAGTTTCCCAGCATTAGTCTATAATATTTTTAAGTGGCATTAGACTTTCAAAATAACTAAGAGTAGAATTGGAATGTTTCTAACACAAAGAAATGATAAACACTTGAGGCAAAGGGTATCCTGATTGCCGATTTGATTATTACACATTGTATGCTTGTATCAAAGTATCACATGTACAACTTGAATAAATATGATGTATCCCTAATAATTAAAAATATTTTTAATGGCATTAGACCGTTGCAGAGCAATAATAAATAATTGCCGAACTTACTATATTGAATTCCTAGGGATGCTGTAACAAAGTACTGCAAATTTGGTAGCCTAAAACAACAGAAGTTTATTCTGTCACAGTTCTGGAATCCTGAACTTTGAAATCAAGGTATTGGCAGCACCACACTCTCCATAGGCTCTAGGGGAGACTCCTTCCTCTTCTGGCTTCTGATTGGCTCCTGACATTCCTTGGCTTATGGCAGCATAACTTCATCTCTTCCTCCATCTTCACAGGTTCTTCCTTGTATGTGTCAGGTCTATCTTTCATGTCATATAAGGACACCAGTCATTGGATTTAGGACCCACCCTAAATCCAGGATAATCTCTTCTTGAGATCCTTAATTACATTTGCAAAGGCCCTATTTCCAAGTAAGGTCACATTTACAAGGACCAGAGGTTGGGACTTGGACATATCTTTTTGTGGGACACATACTTCAACCCACTGTACTTATAGTGCCAGAAATTTTAAAACTGTTACTGTAAAGAATGAAACATCTTCAAATCTAACTCTATTTCATATCTATGGGCAGTATTGGGATAAGATATCCATTGCTAGTCGTTCAGTACTGCAGATCCCAACTAAGTTTCTCATGTCATCCTCCTCATTCTCCTTTGAGCCTTTGGGAAATGAGGGTGACTACTTTTATCTGATTTCAGAATTTAATAGTAGTTACTCTTTCTAAACATGTTAACAGTCTGTAATGTGTTTGAGAGATTTATCTAGAAACATTTTTCAACTAGAAACTCTCTGCTTCTTAAAGTGTTAAATAATGTAGTTTTTAAGGTAAGTATAGATAGGATTAAATTTTGGCATTTTTCGAAGGTAGAAGGAACTGCTTGTGTGTGTGTGTGTGTGTGTGTGTGTGTGTGTGTGTGTGTGTATGTGTATATATATATATATAAATGCCCAACCCATTCTTTTTTCTTTTATAACTTATATCTTTGCCCACTGCCTTCACTTGTCCTGGAACATCCAAGCCCTAATTTCAGTCTAAGACCCTAAGGCTTTCCTTAGATGTCACCTCTTCGTAGTCTTAATAGACCTGTCTTCCCCACAGCCTCCAAATATAGTATATTGGCTTCCCTGCTTAGGAAAAGACAAAACTTTCTGAATGTTCCCTTACAAAGTAAATAGAAATCTAGATTATGTTGTTGGAATTGACTTAGCCGCCACTTCTAATCATAGTTAAGTGAAAATTCAGCCCCTTCTACCCAAAAGAAAAAAAAAAAAGACTCTGTTCTGAAGGTCTTCATAATCTGTCTAAATCTCCCGGTGGAAATCTGTCCTATATGAGTAAAGAGGAAAAGAAGTGGTAAACAGGATAAAATAACCATAAAAAAATTAGAGTTAGGGAAGCTGAACTATCATATGTAAGACTAAAGGTGTGATAATAATTGACTGTTAAAAACTTGTTTTGCTTGCCACACTGTATCTATAACATATTCATTGTTTTCTTCCTTTTCCTGTACTTGGAAATGTAGAATATGCTCAAACCACTTTTAGTTTGTCTTTTAAATAGTAAGAAGAAACTAAATGGTTTTGGTAAGTATAAAAATGAATCAGTGGCCGGATGCGGTGGCCCACACCTGTAATCCCAGCACTTTGGGAGGCCGAGGCAGGCAGATCACTTGAGGTTAGAAGCTCAAGATCAGCCTGGTCAACATGGTGAAACCCATCTCTACTAAAAATACAAAAATTATCCGGACATGTTGGTGCACGCCTGTAATTCCAGCTACTCAGGAGGTTAAGACAGAAGAATCACTTGAACCCGAGAGGTGGAGGTTGTAGTGAGCTGAGATGGCACCACAGCACTCCAGCCTGGCGGACAGAGAGAGACTCTGTCTCAAAAAATAAATAAAATTAAAAAATGAATCAATAGTGTTGTAACCCCTTATCACCTGAATTATTTTTATAGTCTGTCTTTTAGTTTTCTATCTTCTGCTCCTTAAATGCAGCTATATATAACAGCAAAGAGGAAAAGTAGTTGCTCACTAATTGGGTGTTTGTAGTACTGGCAAGTTGTTGGTTGGGAACAGGTTGCAGAAATCCTGTGGCAGTTTGTTGGAAAGAGGGTCAGATTTACCTAGAATGATTAGTATGTGAATAGCTCTTCAAGAATTACTGGCAAAATATTAATATTGAAGAAAAAGTGCAGTAAAATTTCCTTAGCTTGAATCAGTTAAGGGAAAGTACAGTCTGAATGGGTAAACAGTATCTTAATTCTAAGACTGAAAGAAATACAGTTGTCATTTTGATCTGTTTCTGAAACTGAAACTGCTAAGCATGTTTACCAAGGAAAAGTATTATTACCAGACCTGCTTTAGCAAATCTAAGGAAGAGATGAAGTTCTTAAAAGAGTTGCATCTGTTTGCGTACTGATAATTTGTGTAACGATTCTGGGAAATGGTTTAAGTAGGCAGAACATCCCTATCTTACATCTTGTTTCTGTTCTTAATATGCCTGAGTGGGCTCTTCTGCACAAAATGGTGATCTAGCCCAAATTGGATGATTTTGAACTGATGGACTGTGGACCCTGAGGGAATAAGACTTTGCTGTCTAAATATTTTCACATAATATAAAAATATAAGAGACTATTCCGTGGAATCTAATGGTGTGAAGGCTTTTAGTTTAGCATTTGCATTTATTGATCTCCTTTGTTATATTCCTCTTGTCCCTAAGAGAACAAACAGGATGTTCATGATACCCTTTGAGTTTTTAGAGGGATATAATGGATATTTGAATCTTGCTCTTTCTCAGCTTATGACAGCTGCCCATCGTAGACTTAAAACAACCTATAGTTAATGCTCCTGGGCTCAGTAGGAGTGATGAATCTGATTATCACCAGATCCAAAGTCTGTTAGTTGAAGAGAAATCCTTTCCTGGAACACTGGGTACATTTTAGGCCAAGATTTGGGTGTAGTGACTGAATTGCATGTAGAAAAGACATTACATCTTACTGTGCCCTGTTCTGGTTGAGGGACAATAAGTGGTGCCAAGCTTTGTCCCCTATGTGAACACGGTGGTGTCTACATCACACCTACTTAATAAACATATTTCGGTTCCTTATCATTAAACCCTGACCCAGTATAAATCTTAGAGCTGGTAAAAACCAGTAAACCTGTAAAAAAAAAAAAATAGTGTCTTCACAGAGGCAGGCTAATGTGCCATCCTGTTTTGTGTTTATAATTAGGTAGCCTAATGCTGATCACAGTGGTAAGAAATTGAAATGATTTAATTTTTCTGCCTGTCCGTGATAAGGGAAAAGGTAGGCATTGTGGTCTGGTGGCAAAGTATGCAATTACATTAAAGTATTCTGTGAATGGAACTAAAAATGGTAACTTTGGAATAAAAATGGGTCTGGGGAAAATGTGAAAAACTGCTTTTATGTGAGCCAGGGATATAAGATTTCAGCCTTTTTATTTATCCATTCACACTTACTCCTCAATGCAAGTCTTTCAGAACAAGCAAGTAAATGGATGCTGAATGCATTCGGAACGAGCAGGAAATGACAGGCTTTTTTGTCTTCTAGGAGGTTTCTTATATCCTGTAGTGAGCAAGAGAATATCAATTACCAACTTAAAGAAGAAAGAAGTTGGAATGGTTCTCTAAGAGTATTTTGGAACAAGCCCCGTGGCTAAAATATTTAACATTTTAATAGAAGACTTCAGATATTGGCCAGGCTCTGGTGCCTTTGAACTGGAGTTGAGTCGTCCCCTCCCTCCTTCACCAGCTGTCTCTTCACCTACCGATACCACTGATGCCCCAGCACTTTGGAGATGAGAAACATAGATTGACATCTTCAGTCTGGCATATATAAATTGCTCGGTTGCAGGAACCAGAAATGGGCGTGTCTTTTTATCTGCTGAACTATTTGATACTGGAGTAGTTATGATTTAAATTGTGGTTAAAGCCTTGTCAGATATTGAATGTTTTACTGTAGACCAGTCTGTTGTTCTCAGATGGCAGCCCTTTACCCAGTGTGCCACTTTGATCTGCTTGCCACAGCACCTTGTGATCTCTTATTTCTGTTTTTGGAATGTTCGATCCAAAGCTGTGCAGGCCTGCAGCCTGATGTGGCAGTTGGCAAACTGAGGCTTCTCGGTTACAAAACTTTGGGGCCCAGGTTAGTAGTGTCTCACTAAAAATCCATGATCTGCGATGGAACCGAGAGAGGGGATTACATAGAGGCGAGACCCTTGGCTTTACTTCTTTTCATTTGTTTGTTTGGTAGGGACCAGGAAAAGAAGCTGGGAGGTAAGATGGGCAACATCCCCTACTGACAAGACCTAGACTTAGAATTTTCTTGTGCTGCAGTGCTCTAAGAACCAGTGTGTATCGCTTCCTTTTAAAGCATCTTTCCATTTCACAGATGCCCAGCTTCCATCTTGCACTTCAGATATGGAGAGGCTGAATGCGTTCCCCAAGCCCAGGTTGCTGACGGCCATGCTGGGGCTAAGGCCCTTGATTCTGACAGCTGCTGGTCTGCAGCGATCACAAGATCAGCAGTGGTGCACGCACCACTTTAATTATCCTGGAGGACAGAAGGGCCAGTCCTTGCCTCTCACTGTGGAGTGGCTGTGAGGCTGAGATGCCATCAGCAAAATCCTGCCTGTGCTTTCCAGAAAGCTGCAGCACTTGAAGCACTGCAGCAGAATCTGCTGAGCAGGGCTGGGCGTGACACAGCTGCCAAGAAATTATTCAGAAAGAACCCTTGTCTTATAAGACATATTTGCAATGAAGACTAGACTATTTGTTTAATTTATAAAACAAAAGGGAGGGAGGGTTAGGTCAGCAGAATGTAAGTGGGAGTGTGGATTTACTTGCTGATTTTTAAAAATTACTGACTAATTTGGTTTATTTCTTTGAATGGGATGAACAAAAGGATATGGGGGAGAGTTTCCTCCACTCCTCCCTTTTCTTTTAAAAAAATAGTCTATTTTAAAATGCTATTGCCATCTTAGGGACAGGTAGAAACAGCCATGGAAGGTTATATGATATGCTTGATTTGCTCAAGGTACCAAAATAAACTAATGTGATATTCCCTGGGAGTTTTCTCTCTTCTTCTTGTAGGTTCTCTCACTTTCACAGTGCACATCAATCTTTCTCAACAGGAGGACCGGTCTCTAAATGAGCAGGGCCTGGCGGACCCTTGAAAGTTTGTGGGCATTTACAGGATCATTTAATTCTGTAATGAGGCCCTAAACTGCCCCAGATGTCTTAGCATTGAATGAATATAGTGGTGGATGTTGTTCATTCAAAAGGTGCTTTTACTGAATCAGTGCTTCTCAAACCAGTTTTTTTCTTCATTTTGTCTCAGACTGAGAGATACTTTTATAAAATATAACGAAAATGAATTACTAGGAAAAAAAGACATGCAAAATACAAGCCCTTTTTAAAATTGGATTTGATAGCTATAAAATTACTCAGTTTGCTGTAAAAATCTCTAAATCCTTATTGTCAGTTTTTGCACTTATCTGCTGCAGACTGGGAGCAAACCGTTTGCGGACCGGTGCTCCTTTAACCATATTTTGAGTACCACAAGTTTAAATAGTTGTGTTTTTCTCTCCTTCCTTCTTCCTTCCCTGTTTCTCACCATTGCAGTGAAACGTAGTACCAGAGACACATTAAATTCTTGTCTTTTGGCCGGGTGCAGTGGCTCATGCCTATAATCCCAGCACTTCGGGAGGCTGAGGTGGGTAGATCACCTGAGGTCGGGAGTTTGAGACCAGCATGACCAACATGGAGAAACCCCATCTCTACTAAAAATACAAAATTAGCTGGGCGCGGTGGTGTATGCCTGTAATCCTAGCTACTCAGGAGGCTGAGGCAGGAGAATTGCTTGAATCCGGGAGGCGGAGGTTGTGGTGAGCCAAGATTGCGCCATTGCACTCCAGCCTGGGTGACAAAAGCAAAACTCTGTCTCAAAAAAAAAAAAAAATTTTTTTTTTGGCTAAGTGTGATTGCTCACGCCTGTAATCCCAGCATTTTGGAGGCCAAGGCGGGCGGATCACGAGTTCAGGAGATTTAGACCATCCTGGCTAACATGGTGAAACCCTGTCTCTACTAAAAAATACAAAAAATTAGCCTGGCGTGGTGGCAGGTGCCTGTAGTCCCAGCTACTTGGGAGGCTGAGGCAGGAGAATGGTGTGAACCCGGGAGGTAGAGCTTGCGGTGAGCCGAGATCGCCCCACTGCACTCCAGTCTGGGGGACAGAGCAATACTCTGTCTCAAAAAAAAAAAAAAAAAAAAGTGACTTTTGTCTTACCCCAGCTAACATCAGGGAGGCAAAGCCAAGGTTTATTGAGCATTTATTACGTTCAGACGTGTGCTAAGCACTTCCTAGGCTTGCTCATTTAATCTTACCAGCAACCCTCTGAGGTGGATACTTATTCTTAACCCCACGTCACAGATGAGGAAGCTAAGGCTTACGGAGGCTAGATATGCCAGACCAGAGCTCCAGCCTGTTGATTTGAGTCTGATACTGTGCTCTTAGCTGCCTAGGATTTCAGTTGCATTTGCAGACTAAGACTGTTTTAGTGAAGGAGGGAAGTTTTTCAGGATGTATTAGAAGGAGGAAAGTTAGTGAAAGTATAAAATAGAAGTATAATTGATCATTCATTTAGAGCAAAATAAAGAGTAGAAAGCCCACAGTGCCGAAGAAAAGTGTACCATCTTTTGAATGGATGTGGTAGGCATAGCTCTTATTTACACAAGCTTAGTAGTAAAATAACGTTGATTAAGGGAGAAGCTGGAGCATACTTTCTCAACCCTGATGTGAACTCTTGCGGAGTGTTGGGAGATGGTGGTTGAGGGGCATTTAGTTTTGCAGAAAGACCAAACCTGCTTCATCCGTTTATCTTCAGGTGCTTGCTTTTTTTGCCATAGTTTTCTGCTTGCTGAGCTGTCAGTTTAATTTACTGTCTAAAGCTCAGCCTATTATTTTTCAGGTTTGCTGCCCTACAGGTACACTGTAAAGGATTTCCGTGAAATCCTGGAGCAGCTTTTAGTTTCAAAATGCCAAAGCTTTGTGCTTGTGAAAATAGGTTGTATTCAGCTTCTTGCTTGATCATCTTTGTTTTGTTTTGCTTCTGAAGCTGAACTTGAGTTAGAAGTATGATGCTAGAAGCAATTTAAAGGGCACATCAAATTTTTACTGTAATACTGAACTATTGATTGTTGACTTATTTGTAGGTTTAATGTAAACCCATTTCCTTACTTAGCGTCTGACTGGCCATTAAGCCCTGGCAGTGTGCCAGAATGTTGAAATCTTATATTGCATAATATGATTTGTCTGTCTAAGGGTACTATGTGTATTTGGTTTTAAAGACACAAAGCCCTCAACTTTGTGTGTATATTCCAGAATACAAGACAGATTTCTCTACAGCAAAATTATTCACGTTTAAGAGTCTAAAAGTGAGGAATTGACATTCAGCTGAACATTAACACCTCATGTCTTGCAAACTGGTACTCTTTGAGCTATCTGGCTTTTATAAACAAACAAAAACTAATGTAACAGAATCAGGAAGAGAAGACTAAGCAGGGAAGGGAGAAGGGGTGTCAGTGAGTATGCAAGAGTAGGTGACAATTAGGTTTGCCTGGTTCCACTCTGCTGGCATGGAGTTGAAATTAGAATCTAGCTGAAGGGCTGGTGCAGTATCCTGTTTATGGAGAGAGCTGGCCAGGGGCTCAGGAGTGGTTGGAGAAGTCATCATTGGTCACAAAAAACTTTCACCATCTTCTTTCACAGCCTGGGCATCTTTTGACTGGAATAAAGGGTGTGTTTTCACCCCTTGAGTTAAGGCTGAGGGAGATGACAAAAACATTAAATCTGTGACTTTGAGAGTAAATGAGAACCGAATGGCTTTAAGGGGGGAAAATTGACTTCCCCCACCCCCACCAATCATAAAAATAAGATGGGCTTACTTCAGAAAATTTGGAAAATGGCTCCATAGTCACTTTCTTGACTGTTGTACTCCCCCTTGAAGTTGTTAGGACAGGTACCATTTAGGGAGTGTTGAACTTTTTAAACCAGGTACTTGAAACGGTAGAACATCTTCTGTTTGAAATGACAAGGAAAATTGATAATAGAGAAGTGAGAGACTGGTACATGAAGTGTGTGTTAGAAATAGACTGTAAAAGTGGCCCTCATAGGCCGGGCGTGGTAGCTCACACCTGTAATCCCAGCACTTTGGGAGGCTGAGGCGGGTGGATCACGAGGTGAGGAGATCGAGACCATCCTAGCTAACATGGTGAAACCCCGTCTCTACTGAAAAATTAAAAAAAAAATAAACAAAAAAACACATGAACCTCATAGCTCAAAATTGGTCAATTCCTATAAATTGACACACAGTCTTTTCCTTTATTCTGTAATGGAAAAGCTTCTTTATGTGCAAAATGGGATCAGAGATATGCTGATTTCATGAACAACCCTTAAATCATTTCATTATCCCCTCAAACTATTTGGAAGGCTGGTTATTGAGAAGTTCTGTGACTTTGTCCTAATTTGGAAGATTTAGGGGGAAGTAATAGGCCTGGAACTTTGTATGAAGTTTGAGGGACACATCATAATAATCTTTTCATTTGTATAATACTTTTCGGTGGGCTTTGTCATTCTCTTGTTCCACACTGCAGTGTATGAGATGGATTGATTGAGTGTTGGCATCATCTTTATTTAAAAGGGGAAGTAATTGAGATTAAGATAGATTAGTTACTGTAAAAGGTGGAACTTGAACCCAAATAATTTTTTATACCTTGTCCTGTAGTCTTACTTCTCTTATGCCTTGCTGAGGAAGGCATCAAGTGATGGATTGGTTGGGTAAATGCCATATTATTCTTTTCAGCAAAGACACTAAGCCAGTTCTTTCACCACTGGTCGAATTTCTTAATGTTTTGTCCCTGCCTTTCCTCTGACCATTTCTTACCTGTTTTCTGTGGAATGACGTTTCCATTTATTCCCTCCAGCACAAAAGACTTGCTGATTAAATTAGGGATGGAAATGCTACTTAGAAGAGTAATTTGGCGTGATTGGCTTCTGTGGACTATACACTGAGTGGTGATAAACCTAATTTTTTCCATCTGAGATATACTTTGGAACAAAAAGTGATACTGATGTTTGTTGATACTGCTGACATAGTTTACTGCTGTTTTCCTTTATGTGAAGTAGTGCTGGGTTTATGCTGTCTGAGTAGATCATTGCTGCCAAGCAAATGAAAAGTAGCAAACTGAAACAAATGCCATATTTGGAACTTTAGGTGGACTGGAAGGAATGTCAGGGGTTTTAGATCAGATTGAAGGAAAGATTTCTTTGTTTTGTTTCTGTTTTTGCCATTATTTTGCTTTCTGTTTTATGCTGGATACCACCTTCTCTGTTCCCTTCCTTTTCATTTTCTTTTCATTTTTTGGTCTTTTCTCCTTTCTTCCTTTCACTTTTGCTTTCCTTCTGTCCTTTGCATCCCTCTCTCTGCCACCTGTCCCCTTGTCTCAGCCTTTTTAGACTGGCTGTCAGCAGGAGCTGCCATTGCTAATGGGAGTGTACCAGATGCCTCAGCGGTATTGAGGGCAGAAAAAGGGTAGAGAACATGATTGGGTAGAATTTTTTCTCATTTTTCTGATCAAGTGTTAGCTGTGAAAACATGGCTGTTAGAATGGCTCCCACAGCTTGGCAGTATGCACCCACCAAAGCTATCTTCCTGTGGAATGAACACAGTCAGAGAGTGAGATTGGACTCCGGATTCTTTATACCTTGTCCTGTAGTCTTACTTTTCTTATGCCTTGCTGAGGAAGGCATCAAGTGATGGATTCATTGGGTAAATGCCATATTATTCTTTTCTGCAAAGACACTAAGCTAGTTCTTTCACCACTGGCCGAATTTCTTAATGTTTTATCCCTGTCTTTCCTCTGACCATTTCTTAACCTGTTTTCTATGGAATGACATTTCCCCATCAGGGGCCCGGAAGCTCTGTAGGAGCCTAGCTTTGCTGCCCATCAGAGGTGGGCGTCTTCCTTGTTTCTCCACTGCCCTACATACTCTCATTACTTGTGTTTTCTGCATTTGCAAACCCCAAATAAGTGGAATTTAGTTTTATTTGTCTAGCCAGTTTGCTCATGTTCTGCTCTTGTAATATGTACCTGAAGTGCATTTCCTTACTTTGGCCGTTGCCTGAAGCCTCTGCTAATTTTCTACCTTTGTTTTTTAGTGTCTGACTCAGCTTGGTATTGAGGGCCTGTAAGAGTTTTCTGTTATAGTACTGTGATAGTGCGAAATATGTATTTGGTCTTGGACTCTGTTTCCTCCAGCCTGCTAGGAAGAGAGAGGATCTGAAGGTTAAGTTGATCACCAGTGGCCAGTGGTTTTATCAGGCATGCCTACATAAGGAAGCCTCCGTAAAAACCCAAAAGGGAGTCTTCTGTGTTGATTGTCATTGTGTTGTGAGAGCAGAGTAGACACAGTTTGAATTGGTTTTTCCTCACAAGTACTTAGTAAGCCAAGGTTTGAGGTGAGAGTTGCAACTTATTGATTATTAGGTGATTGATTATACATTAAAGCCAAATCTAAGTAGGGGGAGAATGGGGAAGAAACTGACCAAGGAAAAGAAGACGTTTGGTTGCGTTTCGTGTTTTGGAAATGAAGTTGTAAATTAATCTACCTCCCAACCTCATATATGCTTTTCACTATTTGTTAACTATTCATTCTACTTTCTTTTTTGAGGATGGGGCAGTGTTATGGGATGGGGTTTATTTTAGAGCAACAAACGCATTGCAGAGCCTTTCAGGCATCTAGGCTTTTCCTTGGGGGTTAGGAAGGGGAAGGAGCCACTGATCTCATCTCTGTCTTTGTGTTAACTTTCTAGCTCAGGTTGTGTTTAATTTCCTCCTCCATTCCTCTCCTGCCCTGAACACCTTTGGCAACCAGAAAAAAGCCTTTTGGTCAGTGATTCTAGAGTGTGGCGCTCAGACCAGCAGCATCAGCATCACCTGGGAACTTTTAAGAAATGTGATTCTCAGGCTCCCCGCAGACCTATTGAATCCAAATCTCTGAGGGTGCAACCCAGAGTCTGTGTTTTAACAAGTACTCCAGCTTGAGATCTACTGAATTAAGTGATAACAGAAGTCTACTGTAGGTAAACCTACTTTTCTAGGTGTCTTTGCCAACTTTTAAACTCAGTCCACCTGTGGACTAATACTGAATTTTCACTAAACAAACTGTAAACAAAGCAGCCTGCAAAGCAGTGTATTTATCTTTTAAGTTGAGTCCATAAAGAATTTATAACCACCTTTGTTTTTATCTTTGCTTCATCAAGGACATAGTGTTCAATATAATATATGTTTAAAACATATATATTTAAAAACTTATGACTTATAACTTGTCAGTTATAATTGTTTTCATCATAGAGGTATTGAATCTGATATTAAGGCTGTAGCTCAAAATATACTACCTAAAAAGTAGTCAGAGCCCAGAGGAGAATAAAGAAGAGAGGGAGACATGGGAAAGGGAAGTGGGAGGATTAATAATCCCATCTTAGTTAATCATCATTATCCTCTCTGATTGCTGTGAGCGGATGTGCTGTTGCTTCTGCAAATGTTAATAATTCATGGATGGACTATGCCAAAAGGAGGCCTTAAATCTGGTCTCTCAGCAGATTAAATACACCGTCTGCCATCAGTAGGAGCCAGGAGAGATGAAAGATGGACTTGTTTTTATTCATTAACCTGATTTCTCTGCCTTTCTCCCAGCTCCTCTCATTCTCATTTTGTTCACTTTTCATTTGCTTCTCTCTGTATGCCCCCCACCCCCACCATTAAATGTGTGCTAGGGATCTTGGGTCTACTGCTAATGACATTAGATTTTACTTTTCCTTAGCTGCTAGTAACAACAGATGCCATGAGAGAAAGCAGAGAAGCAGAATAAGTATTTCTTTGGAAATGTCTAAATCAGTCTGCATATTTGAAAAATGTATTAAAATGTGCTGCCTGTGTTTTAGAAATCATTTGAAATGGCTTCTCTTGGCTTTGAAGAGAATCCTATTGTATAGATAGTTGAAAATACATGCAGTGCTCTTACTTTATCCTGGTGTGGTGGTATTTTCTCATTTCACAGATGAAGAAACTGAGGCATGAGGTGAATGATTTGGTTGCCTAGAACCCAGTTGTTCTGACTCTAGCTTCAGTATGCTTTCCACTGGACTTGATCACTGCTTGATTTTAGAAATCATATTTGGGTAGTCCTATCAGTTACCAGATTAGGGTTTTTTTTTTTTTTTTTTTTGAGACAAGAGTCTCGCTCTGTTGCCCAGGCTGGAGTGCAGTGGTGCAATCTCTGCTCATTGCAACCTCCACCTCCCAGGGTCAAGTGATCCTCCCACCTCAGCCTCCCGAGTAGCTGGGACTACAGGCGCATGCCACCATGCCTGGCTAATTTTTTGTATTTTTGCCAGAGACGGGGTTTCACCATGTTGCCCAGGTTGGTCTCAAACTCCTGAGCTCAAGCGATCCACCTACCTTGGGCTCCTAAAGTACAGAGATCGCAGATGTGAGCCACCGTGCCCAGCCCGAATTAAGTTCTAATAATGTGTAGGTAGCTTCATAGGAACACTTCACCAGATTAAATGCTAAATGATAGTTTGCCAAGAAACACTACAGTTGGAAAAGGCTGATGACCATCTGGAGTTATGTAGACATTTCTAGAACTTCTGAATAATAATACTCAGCAATTTATAGGTTAATCAGTCATGTCAAGCACTTATTCTGCACATGATGCTGTGTTAAGCACTTTAAGTAGATATAATATAGTCCCCATTCTTACTACAGGTTCAGTGTTGTAGGTTTTCCTGAGGGAAACTGGCTACTTAAAATGCTCCAGTGTCTTCTTCAGTCTTTTTTTTTTTTTTTTGAGACGGAGTCTTGCTCTGTCGCCCAGGCTGGAGTGCAGTGGCGCAATCTCGGCTCACTGCAAGCTCCGCCTCCCGGGTTCACGCCATTCTCCTGCCTCAGCCTCCCGAGTAGCTGGGATTACAGGCACCTGCCACCACGCCCGGCTAATTTTTTGTATTTTTAGGAGAGACGGGGTTTCACTGTGTTAGTCAGGATGGTCTCGATCTCCTGACCTCGTGATCCACCCGCCTCTGCCTCCCAAAGTGCTGGGATTACAGGCGTGAGCCACCACACCCGGCCTGCCAGTATCTTCTTAAAGGTGTGAGATGGCAAAGTAGTAGAACTGGAAACGTTTTGGTCTCCTCAGTAGTTTGCTGGAGGACTTAGTGTTAAGAAGCATGTTAATAAAACTGGACCATTGTTTTTAAAACCATTTGCGCATCCCTGCTGGAAGGCTGATGGAGGGAACAGTGTGGGGAAAGCGGATTTTAAAATCAGCCTGTTTTTCCAAAAAAAATTTTAGAATTGCAGATCCTTGTGCCCCTATTTTGAGATGAGGAGGGCACAGGTACAGCGATGAAAACCCAACCCAGTATTTTTTAGGGCCCCATAGACAAGGCCACCCCTCCCTTGCCATGTTTGTCTATCCTGACCTGAAGTAGGGGTGAAGAAAGGCAGGGGCCCCCTCACCTCTCACACCCTTCATGTAGGACCAGTATCCCACAGGTCATCATCGTAGTTGCTGTTTCAAATTCATTTTACTGTCATTTCTCATCATTTTTAGTCTGGTTATTTTATAGTTTTTTTTTTTTTTCTTAAAGTTTATATCCTTGAATATACTTTTATTTGTTGGTGCCAGATTTTTTTTTATTGCTTTGAGGAATGCTATTTTCAATTTTATAATAGGAATTGATGAAAAATAGAATTTTGCCTTTAAGTTTTCTTCATAGAAAACTTTGAGAAAGCTACATTTTATTTATGTCAGTGAGTAAAATTATAACCCAATAATGAAAGAAATACAGTTCTTTTTCCCCTTGTTTAAATCGTTGAGGGCTGGATAATTTTAATAATCCTTTTCTTTCTGTTGAGGAGTCTTTTGTATTTTTCTTACCAGTATCTGGCCATATCACTGTTTTCCAGATAGTAGCACAAATAATAAATATGTGCATAAACTATATAAAAATTAAGGTTTTAGTGTCTTTAACATAATAGTAAAATTATGATGGACTCTGCTTTTAATAGGCAAATCCAAATATGAATATCTAGATTTGTAAAAGAAACCTTGGGACAATGTTCAGCTTTAGTATTCCTTCAAATAACAGCTTCCCTGCTGAATTTAAAATAGAATTTGTTTAAAAGAATTCTATTTACAATCAACCTGGCAAGAAATACATCTGTTGTGAAAAGTACATTGGTAACAAGAATTAACAAGCTAGAAGCCGTTCTTGTGCAACCACCACCATCCCCCATGTAATGACTTAAAATTCCATGAAATCTGGGGCTCTAGCAGGCACTCATGCAGTTTTTCTCAGTACGTGTCCCATAGTGCTGTGCCAAGAGCTCTCTCTGTAAGGAAACAAGAAAGCCAGGTCTTAGGCCCAAAGCCAGGAGCTGGGCCAGAACCTGAGTTTGAGTCTCTCTGTGCCTGAAATTTTGTGGCTGTGAATCCAATGAACATATATCTTATTATTTCATTTATTTTTTACTGTGGTAGAACTTCTTCACATATTCTACAAGTTCTTGCTGAAAGTCTCATTTGTTCTCTCTCTCTAAATACCAAGGCTTAGTAGATGCTGAGAGAGAGAGTGAGCGCGCGCGCGTGTGTGTGTGTGTGTGTGTGTGTGTGTGTTTGTATGACAGAAACAGAGACAGACTGATAAGAAAAGAGCCTTTCCCACTTTGATTTTTAGAAATCTGGGAGGCTACTTAAAACTGTAATGAATTGCCCTGGAGAAATATTGAGGACTATACTTCCTCTTCCCATTAGTAATTGCTTTTATTGGGGAACTACTTCTTGAAAACACATTTAAAATGGAAATCTTCTGAAATTTCTTTCACCGAGGTGCATTTCTTATCTGGCCCACTTATAAACCCTGCTCTCACCCTTTTGGTTTATAGTCATATCAAAGGCAGAACCACCACTCTGGGGCAGCAGGAACTTATTAGCTGGGAAAGCTTACTTTTCCCTGTTGTTTCTTGACCTCTGGGCAGTCTAGTTTGTGTATCAGCAAGAGAGAATGAACTGTAATTTGTTTTAGTGCTAAATAAGGCTGTGCAGAAATCTTCTCTTTTTTTATTGACTGCCTAAATCTGGTGTTCCTCACCTAAAATAATATTCAGGATGAAATGTCTGCAATAAATTAGCAGATTGCTTTTTCATTCTCAGCTGATTAGTAAGGACAGATGAGCTGTGAATGCCATACCACTGACTTTGGGTCAGGCCATCTCATTTTCCCCGAACTTCCGTGGCTCTAGTTGCGTATAATGAGGAAGCCAACTTTGGGAATTGAATACTGTTGGTAATGATGCTTAGTCACAAAGAAGAGCTTAGTGCCTCGGCACAGTGGCCAAGAACTGCCTTAGTATCTTACCACCTAAGGCTGGAATTATCTCAGGGAGCTGAAAAGATTTGAAAGAACAAGCAAAAGTAATATTTAGCTCCCTTTTAAGTATAACTGCCTGCATCTACCTGGGCAGGGCCTAGTAGACACTAATAAAAATTAAGAAGTGGTTTTGTTCAGTGCCCATTAAGGACAGCACTATGGAGATAATTCGAATAAATACAAATTCTGGATGCTGCCCTCTGGAAGTTTGTCTTCTGCCTGGAGAGCCAACACCGACATTCCTGCAAGATCAAACTGTCCAAGCTGTGAAAAGTGACAGACAGACTGAATGAGAGCGACACAGGATTCTAAATGCCATGGGAATTCAGAGGCGTGGAAGCAGTTAATAACAAGTGAATTCTGGAGTAGTTGGGAAAGACTCCCTGGAACAGATGGGCCTTGAAAAATGAAATGGGTTTAGCTTGCAGGAAGTGAAAGAAGAATAATAACCTGACCAAAGTCAGGGAGGTAAGAAATGGAAGTTATGTGCTAAGAAGTAAAATCCGTCAGGGAAGGGCAGTCAAACATGGAAGGAGTGACTGCCAGGCAGTGGAGTGTAGGCGGTAGGTGTTGAAAGTTTCGGAGCAGGTAAATGTTGAGAAGAAAGGAGGGAGGGCATGGCAGTGCTTATGGAAGTTGGTTTGGCCAGTGGAAGGATAGCTGCTAGGTGACATTCAGAGGCAATTGTAGTAATACAGCTTTGAGGTGACAACAGCCAGGACCAATGTGGTAGCTGAAAAAACAGGAAAAAGATGTGTGAGGGACATTTGGGATAAAACATCTGCCACACGTGGTGCCTGATGGGCTTAAGAAGGATGTTCAGAAATTACGTGACGTTTGGGCAAGGAGAAGGATGGGTGCTTTTTGTTGAGGCTAAGGAATTGGAAGATTAACTAGATTGAGAGTTGAGATTTCATTTCCGTTTCTGATGTTCTGGTAAGCTATCACTGTGGAAATGCTCCTGAAGCATTTGGAGATGGGGTAAGAAAATTGCTCAGAAAACAGCTCCATACAGAATTTTCGAGAGCCACAGGCCTACAGAGAAGAATTGTGGCAGTAGAAATGAATGTGTAATAGGAGAAATGTTTAGCAGGAGGCAAAGGGCCAAGGTCTCAGTGAGGAGAAGAAGCCAGGAGGAGGCTGGTAGTGGTGGGGTGGAAAGGGAGCAGGGACCTAGCTATCCCAGCTATATCTCGGAAAGCTGGGAGTTTGCTCATAGAGGGAGTCATCACCCAGCTTCACCTGGCTTCCTTCTTTACTCTTAAAAGCACTTACCCACCAGTACTATTGATCTTCCCAGCAGCCTGGAGAACCTGGCAGAAGACAGAGCAGAGCCCACCAAGTATCTGTAAAAGTTTTTCTGGGTAAAGTCCTATATGTGGTCACTGTACCGTAGAGCTCTACAGTTGTTCACTTGAATATTATTTTACCTGGCAATTATTATAGTTCTATTTGAACCACAAAAGTTCAATAGCTCCCTTTTCTAGACTGTAATCTCTACATTTGTTTAAGTGAGCCCACTTTAATCCCTTATATTAATAAATGCTGGACCTGTTAGTTTTTAACCCTTTTCTTTTTTGCTTTAGTTTTTGGTGTCTAGGGTTATGTAAAGCCAAAATACAAAAACAATGGACTACCAAATTTAGGAATAGATTACTTTATGTTCAGTTAGTGACAAATAAGTAGAGAAGCACCTCCTTTGTAAGGTAGCTTCTTGGTAGCATTTTTGTTGTGACCTCCTTACCTGTTCAGCCATCTGGGGTCTGAAGGCAGGATAGTTAACACTTCTGCTCTGAGGTCCTTTCCAGCCAGCATATCTTGCAACTCCAAGTCAGCCACTCATCTAGTTTCCTTGGGATACTCGTAGTTGGAGGAAGAAGGGGCTGAGCTGATTGAGAATTTATTCTAGCATAAAGAAATACCCTCTTAATTTATTTGTTGGCAATACTAAAGAGGAAAAACGTCTTAACAGTGACTCGGTGAGGTTTTTTTCAGTAAATAAAGAGGGTTTTCTTACTCCCCTGTAGTGAACCTCAGATGTATCCCTTGGGAACAGGTTTTAGGTCCGTGAAATAGTTTGACTTTAACCACACTTGGGTCTTTGGGTTCTTTTCATCCCCAGGCAGAGACTCCTATTGCTGTATATCCACCATGCTCCAGTACAGTATTTATTTGATCAGAAACAAAAGAGTTTGCTTCTTGCACTGGTTCAGAGAGAGGTCCCCTAGGATTGTCTTTTGTTCAGTAATTGGAGCATAAGCTGAGCCTGGTTAATTTCAAAGCTACCCTCACACACGTTTCTCCCTCCCTCCTTGTGCAGTTTTCTCAGCTGTTAGTGGTACCTGGTATTGGGTCTGGAACAAAAAAAGCTTGATTGTTGAATGTTAGCTACAACTACTGTGACATCTGCTATGGCACCACATAGCACTGTTGGTGCAGTTAATTTTAAGTTAGGGTAAGAAAACTAGAAAGCTCTTCAGCTTTACAGTGCTTGTTAACACATGCACCTCCAAATTATGCATTTGGTGTTATCACAATGAATAAAACAAAGGAAATCATGAGTTGATTTTTATGCTAGTAACATAAGTTCTTTCATTGTTATTCGCTGTTCAGACACCAGTGTGTTCCTATGTTCATTCTTTTTAGTTTAGTTCGGGTTTTTTGTTTGTTTTTGTAAGGCAGAAATGTCTGAAACATCTCAACTCTGGGTATTTATTTAATTGGCAAAAGTACTGATGTAAGAAATAAGTTAATTATATTTATTCTTTTAAAGGAACAATGTAAGTTGGTTTTGCTTCTTAAAATACAAAACTGATGATGGTAGATGAGTAAGAACCGTCAGTAGTCAAATTCTGTATGCTAAATAGCCAAGTTAATATTTATATAAAAATACATCATGAAATTGGCAAATATTATGTGTCTTTCAGGTTCTGCAGTATAGATGTTGGTTTTGCAACCAACAGATTGCAATCTTAGGGTTTGTGGTTTTTGTTTTTGAGGAGAGAATGGTTCTATTTTCCTTTTGCAGTCTGCACCATGATGATGGCCCATCACCTGACCAGCCTGACTTTAATCATCTGGTGCCTTGGTCTTAGCGTGGCTCTATCTTTGCTTTTTCACAAGCTTTCCTATAATTGTACAGTTGTTTGCCACACTGAATTTCCTTTTTTGACAGTGAAAAACATGATAATATTTTAATGTAGTCTTTAATTTTCAGGTTATATGTTAAAACATGGAGGAAAAAAACCCCTTCCTGAGGAGCACTTTTAAAAAATCATTGCAGTAGAATGGGAATATTCATTACTTACACACCATATATTTTCCCCTAAATGTTGTACAAAGAAGTGACAGTTGAGCTGAGCATATGTTAATAAAAGGTCTGCATTTTCCTGTGTCAGTGACAGTTTCATTGGCTGTATATTCCTGAAATGCAAATAACCTCTGTTCTTTTCAAAGCTATAATTAATCTGAATAGTTATTTAAACAGTATCAAAATCTTTTAACTACTAAGAGGCCAAACATTTAAGATGGCGAATTTACTGTTCTGCTTGAAGGGCAGTACAGTTGACAAGGGCACAATGATCTGAGATGCTTCTGTATGTTGTATCTACACATACTGTAGACTAAAATGGCAGAATCTGTCTGCTGCTGTATAAAATCTTTTAACTACCATTTATTTTAGCATCATGGCATGTGCAAATTCCTGCTGCTCAGTTAAGGGACCAGCTTCACTACTGGTGTTACAGTCTGTGGCCACAGCACTGCATCACAATGCAGCAAATGCATTTTCCACATTAACCAAACATGACAGCTGAAGCGATTATTAACCATGCAAGATGTCGGAAGTCATCAAAAATTCACATCAGAGTAATTGCAGTGGTTTGGGTTGGGGAAAAAAAGTATCATAGCATTCCTTGCCTACATGTTGTCTCTCCCCCTCTTAAATCTTAACTTGGTACAGTCCGTTAACAATAAAATACCCTTCTGTAACCTATAAACTGTTACTCCCATCAGTTTGTGCTTTCAAACTGATGGCTGACTTCTCTGAATTTGTGTAGAGCACAACGAATGGTGATGCTGTGCTCCGGGGGCTGCAGTGCACCCTTTTTAAAGGGACCCTGCAATCTCATTGTTTAATTTGACTCTTTAGTGCTTCAGTCACATCAGCACTTGCAGAGGGGTTGTTCTTTTCCTTTTTCTTCTTTCTCTCTTTTTCTCTTCTCTCTATCCTTCTCCCCACCCCCATCCCTCAATTCAGGCAGTTTGGGGTGGGAAAAACTTGAGCACTGGTTCCGACAGAGCTCATCTCATATAAGAAGGTATGGAAGAGCTGCAGTGATCGACAGCATCGACCGTTCTGTAACTCCTTAAATTTAAGAGCTGCAGGTAGGATTGCCCGTGTTTTGTAAAGAAATTAAGACAAATGCACCCTGGTAAATAGAGTGGCAGCATGTTGTTGCAGTGCCTCTGAAAGACAAGGTCTTGGTTTGTTTGAAAATTTGAGGTAAATTTGGAAGCAGTTAACTCATTTGATAGAAGAAGTACTTGATTCTTCTGAGAATTGTTCAGATTTGTATCTTGCCATTCTAATATTTTTCTTTTAAAAATGGGTGGGGCAGCATTTGCTTAAATATTTAAATAGTTGGTTATTGGGATTTTTGTGAACTTCTTTAAGTAGCAAGTAGTGTGGTCTTTAGGATTTTTAAAGGAGATACATGTGAAGTGCAGAATTCTTGTATGAGGTGGAATATGAAAATAGAATTTATTTTATTTGCTAAAACCAGATCTTTCTTTGGGATTGCAGGTGAGAGTGAGTGAGTGTGTGTGTGTGTGTTTGTGTGTATGGTGTGTGTGTGTGTGTGTGTGTGTGTGTGTGTGTGTGTGTGTAGGATTCTTTAGGAATTCAGTCCTTTATATTTGGTGATTAGAGAAAAAGTACTATTAGAGATTTTTTGAACTATCTCCCAGGAAATGTTTTAGCATAAGGCTTGAAATGAGAAGAATTAAACAGTAACACTAAAGAGGAGGATTCCTAAGTATTTACTAAATATTGGCAATTTAAATTGAGGTGGTTCTTTTTTATTTCTTAAATTCAGCCTCAAAAGAGATGATAGGAGTTTTTTAAGTATATTTCAAATTTTTGGCTAGAGAATATGATTTGTGTAAGTGAAATGAAAACTTCCTAAGTCATGTAAGCATTATCTGGAGGGTGATAGAATTATAAATGTTGCCTGCAATACTTTTAATACCTTGATTAATATCAAAGATACATTTAATTCGGCATTAAAAAGCAGCTTGTTTGTTGCCTTCCCTTAAAAGCAACAACAAAATATGATGATGCATATGGCTTTTTATCCTAAGGAATGTATTTGTATTGTGGGACCTGTGGGGTCTGGACCTCTTTCCGAAGCATGTACTTGGAAATTGTTCATCCTAGTTGAGGGGTTTATTTCCCTTTGGAGGTGTGGGGACTTTCTTTACTCTTAATAATAGGAAGACTTGAGGAGCTGTCAATTGGGGAATAGAGGAGAGCTGCTCAGCAGAGGGAGAGGAACTGTGAGAATTCGGCTCCTCTTGGCATTGGAGTTCTGGATTTACCCATGACTAAAATTCCTTTGAAACTCTGACCCAGTGCAGCATTGCAAAGAATCGATTTCTGAGATGAGACAATGAGATGTGGTTTGCATTTTGTAAAGATGGAGGAAACCTCTAACACTGACCCTGTATGGGAGATGACTCAATTATCCATGCCTTGGTACAGTTGCAAATTATTTTCCTTTGTCTGAAGTGGGTGGATGCCAGCGCCTTCATCAGAGCTCCTTAATTTAATGTATGGAAAATGTCTCAGCCACCATTTTTAACAATTAGCTGTATCATGGTCGAGGTGAGCTGTATTCTGAAGGCAGCTGCAAGGCCATTTCATTTGCATTAGGTTCCATGGCACAGGAGCTTTGTTACTGTAAAACTAAGAAAATGAATTTGCACATTGTATAGAAGAGTTCTTTAGGAAGGTGGAGACTATTCCCAGAAAGAAAATGGAATTCTTTTGTCTACAGTAAGTATTTCTTGTACTCATATAGCGGGGAGAGGTTGAAAATTTGCTTTTGGTTGAATGTGCAAAATAGACTTTTAAATGAACGCTGCAAATATGAAAAGTGTAGCGCAGAGGTTCTTGGATTTTTTTTTTGTTATGTATTTCTCAAAAACCAGGTGTGATATATATACTTAAAATATAGGTTTTGTGAGTGATTTTATCACATGATTTAAATTATTCATCAGTAATTTAAGTTAATGAGAAGTATGAATTTATCACTAGTCATGAATGGAAATGACACTTGAGAGGAAAAAGAAATCTGAATATGGTAAATTTAAAAGAGTTCAGGTTTCTTTTCACTGTCTTTTAAAAGCAGTCTGTTTTCCATTCCTGAAAAGAATTGCTGGATTTTAATTTTAGTGTCCTGTTTTTGCTCTTGTTTTTTATGAAAATGCTTCCGGGTTAATGACCTATAATAGCTGATTAAAATACACAGGAAACAAATGTTTTGACAAAACAAGATTTTTGTTTTCAAAGATCAATAGATTGAGGCTTTCACTCTCACTCATGGGGATAATTTTTAGTGCCTTCTACTTAATTAATAGTTGTGACTTCAAAGCTGCTTGTGTAAAACTCTTGTTTGTAATTGTAAGCTTATAAATCTTGATTCTTAAAATTAATTGGATTTGACCCGGCTTATTTCTTTGTTCCTTTATACTGTTACTAAGAGGAAACAAGTGGATTTTAACTTTGATTTGTGTTTTATTTAAAGGCTGAAGAATTTTTATCTTTTAAACACTGAAGAATTTATAGTGCGTGTATTTTATAGTAAACTTTACCATGAAGAATTTGCTCAACATGCTTTATTAGCTGTTTCAGGAGTTGAAGCTTCACAGAACTGGGTATCTGAGAATCCTTTTAACTTGATATCAAATTTATAAAGCCAGCTGTTCTTCTAGCTCTTGTTGCACTAGCTCCTGTTTATCCTACTCACCGAGTGCTGTCTTCTCTAATTAATAGATGTTGGAAACTAGGGAGAAAATGATTTTCTTCACATCAGCCTTTTCATTGACATAGGAAGGTTCAGTTGTTGTAAGCCCTGGTTAGAATCCTACAAGATCCATAAATCTGTGGCGCAAATATTAACTTACAGAATAAGAGCCTAGATCTCAGCATAATTTTTTAATTATGGGGACAGCATTTAACATGTTTAAATATATGGTAGAATGCAAAGGGATTCTTTTCCCTTGGTTTTTATGAGGCTTGCACCTTGAAATGAAAGAGTTTTAGGTCAGCAAATTAGAACTCCATTTTAACTGCAGATTTGCTTGCATAAAATGTTTGGTTGGATGACACGGGGTGTCACAAAGCCTCCCTTTGAAATTTTTACAGTAAAACTTGGTTGAAGATCCTGGTCTTTTTTCCTTTTGCTGGCTTTATAATAAGGCTAGGTATTAAGTACCCTGGGGGAGGTAGGAGAGACCCAGTTTCTTCCTGTTTTCTTTGCCTCCACCATGGTCTACTCAAGTTTGGCTGCTTGGAAGAGGCTCTCCTTTCTGGTACTTGTAGGGGATTCCTGAACCTCTTCAATCTGGAAACTTCAGTTTTCTCATGAAATTTTAGCCTGGCTGATAGTGAAGAGTCAGGGATTGGTTCTTTTTGCAACAAAAAATGTTTTTGTATCAAACCTTTGACTGCTCTGGCAGTACCATAATGTGGATAAGCAAGCATGTCAGCTAGCTCGCTAGGAAACATTCCGTGGTGCTAAGATGGCAGAGAGGAAGGAGTAAAATGGCGTCACCAGGAACACTGTGGTAAGGGGTGGACCGCACGAATTATTTTCTTTAAATTAAGTTTGAAGACACCTTTAGGAGCACTGCCTTGCCTATTTACAGCCACTTTTTATTGTTAGAAGATAAAAATTTTGAGATTTTCAAAGTAAAGATTTAATTAGCACTTATATGTAGATGGCTTCAAATGTTCCTTCTAAGAAATTGATGGCAAGTATGGTTAAAATAGAATTTAAAGTACTGTGTATTAATACTTCTGAAATGCCTTGCCTTATGCTTTCTTTTTCTTTTTTAGCATAAAAATTTACTCCTTCCAACATAGGGTGAATTTTTAGAAAACAAAGGACAGTATGCTTCTCCTTTATGGTGAGGTGAAGTAACATTCCTACGAAACTATGTTATTTGTCTCTGGTTTTCATTCTAGCTCTTTGTGGGTTTTAGTTATTTTATATATAAAATATATATTTTGGCCACCTTCAAAAACAAAGCTTATTTTCTTTCTTTTGTGGTTCAAGGTATGGATTATTTTGCACGTGAACAATAGTCATAGTGGTAATGACAGTATTGATTTCTCACCTGTTCCCACCTCTCATGAAGTTGGAGTTCTGGTGCTGGCCTTAGGGTTTAGTGCAATCAGCTCATGTTATAGTTAAGTAAAGAAAGGCTTAACTGCAGTTAAATAACTTTCTCAAGGTCATACATCTGGAAAGCAGTCGATTTTGCCCTAAATCTGGACCACCTGACTCCTAATCTGAATCTGTGCTGCGCTGTGTCTCTGTCTGCATCTGACTCCATTTCTTTCTCTGCCAGCTTGCTGGTGACTGATTGATCTAATGGATTGAGCTTTCAGCAAAGTCTGTCTTGTCTTTGCCTTAGCAACCTAACTCACAGAGATGTTCCTTTTCAGCTGTGCCAGAAATTACTTTCTGAGCTGTGCTTGGAGTCTTCCTGGGCCTGTGTTGAAGATGATAAGCATTTATAAACAAACATTTAAAAATAAACTCTATCTTGCAAGTTGAGCTTTTGGGTCCATTGTGTTGGCTCAGCATGAAAGGTGAAGTCTCCTGGGTTGGGCAGAGTTGTTACATTCATGTGCTATAAGCTAGGATGGAGCCAAGCATTCTGACATGTCCTTTCAGCGGGTCACGACCTCTTTAACTCTAGGTGTGAGGGGTCCTGCAGGGCAGAGTCTCCTCTTCTCCTCCCAGTAAGGATGAGCTAGGTGAAAGGTTTTAGCTCCCTGTCAGTTTCAGGCAATTTGTATTTGAATAATGGTCTTACCATCTCTCTTTCTGTTGCCTGTACTTGCCACTCCAGCTAAGCAGTGTTTCATGTTTTCCATACCTGTGGTGACAATGGTGAGTGTTGCATTCTGCAGTATTCCTCAGCTCTGACAGGGTAAAGTCACAATGTTTCCAGACTTAATTAAGGTTTTAGAGAGGGTGAAATCACCAATACTGTTAACAAAGGAATACCTTGATGAATTCCATTTAAGAGAACGTGAAATTACAAAAGGGAAGGTCTGTTTGTTTTAGTAGTCTCCAAACAAATCCATTTTTGAAGAAAGAATGTCTGAATAAGAAGAAACTGCAGCAAAAGCAGAGCTCCCTTTTCTGTGACAGATCTGTGATGATTGGTGCTCCAATCCCATCAGCATAAGCATTGCTGCATAGCAGGAGGAGCTGTGATTTTCGACTGCAGTGTAAATGACTGACACCGTGTACCAGCAGGGAAATGTGAGACTTGGTTCCCAAACATTGTCCTGACTAACAGCGCTCCTTGTGCTTTCTAAGTAGAACTGGAGGCTTAATCCTGAGCGCTGTAGAAATCAGCCTGGCAAAGCTGCTCAGCTCCTACCTGACTGACTGCGAGACACACCCTCTGCTATCCTTTCCTGCTCATGGCCCCCAAATCTTGCTTTTGTTTGTTTTTTCCAAAGGGAAAAAGACACTAGATATGACAAAGCTGGGGATCTTTGTGTGTGCTGTAAATAGTAAAGAATTGCTTTAGTGGGTTCTTGTAGGGTGGATTTCGGGAGCTGCGGGAAGGAATGCTGGTCATGATAAAGGCCATTATTGGTGCATTCCCATTTTATACTGCAGTGCAGTTTTAGCATCCAGAGTCCTTTGGATGTGGATTAATCCATTTCCAAGGTGGAAATCAGTTCCCTAAAGACATTGAAACATTTTTTATCATCCCTGAATGTATCTTCCTTATCTTATCTTTCCCATCACCTTAGCATGACTATGAGATTAATATTTTTTAGATCTATTTATACCTTGGATGAGGAGAGGGCTCTGCTGCTGTTCTTTGAAGCCAGACATACTGTGACACACTGTTAATATTCCATTTGCGAAGCTAGATTGAGCCATTTTCTCCTCCGAATCCTCTCTTTTCTTGTGTCTCCAAAGTTTAGCCCTAACCTTTTTGGAGTGGTTGCAGGAAGGGGATAAAATGCTCACAGTTATCCCTGCTTTCTCTGCTGGGGTTACCTCAGCAGTCTGACAGCAGTTGGCTGGCTGCTGTCCCTCCCCCACTGGACTTCTGTCGGTCCTGCTTCCCCTACCCTCCCAGGGGAGGAGAGAGAGGATGGCCAGCAGAGGTCCTTCCACCACAGCCTGGCACATCCTGCTGCATCACGGCCCTTCTCACTAGGACACGGGCTCTGGCCTGATTTTCTGGAGGTAGTAAAGTAGCAGTACAGAGCAGTCAATTCCTCTCCCTATCCCTCTTGTGACCTCCAAAGGAAAGTTGCTTCTACAACCCTAAAAGGGTAGCATAGGGCTTTACTGGATTTTGGAGAAGAGGGAGGTTCTGCTGAGAAGCATTTTTTCCATTAGTGCCTGGGTGGCCATCATTTATCATTTTATTCATTTATATTATGCCCTTAACTTGTTTCCACTCCATACAGAGTCTCAGAGCCCTTCAATAACTGAGCTGAAAGGACTGCTTCCTGGGATAACCAGAGAGAGAAGTGCAAATAACAGAAATGCCTCAGGGCCCCTAAAAGGGGCAGAACTGGCTTTGCAGCAGTAGCACGGAGATTTAAATGGCCATCATAGGAATGCCCTTAACCTTGGCCTTCCTCCCCAAGTGTAGCAACAGATGCGCTAAGCAGCCCCAGCTTGATACCGTGGTGTAGGTATCAGAAGAGCCATCTAGTCGTTATGTGCCTACATTGTGTTGACAAGGGAGATGTGTCATGCATCTCTGGTCTCCTCAGTACCCCACCACAGGAATGGCATTCCCCATTATTGCAGATGACTTTCCCTGTAGCTTTCCCCTCTGGGTCATAGTGAGTCCACCTCTTATTTTATTTTATTTTTTTTTACCCGATGCTGAAATCTCTGAAGTTGGGTTTTTGTTCCATGATAATTTTTTTTTTCTGTTTTGGGAGGTGGACGGGTGGTAGTAGGTAGGGTCTGCAAAAGGCATTTGGATAGACTTACATTAGTGTCTCTAAGGCCTGTGGCTTTCCCAGAAGGCAAAGGTGCAGATGGAGTTATATCACAGCTGTAATGGCATGCCCCTGAAGGGACCAAGCATGCCAGCACACTTGGGCTAAAGTGTTGCCTGTAAAGCCCTTTGCTGGTCCAGGAGGAGGCATTACCCAGTGCCATGTGTTGTCAGGTTTTGAATCACCTTATGCACATTCAATTCTCTTTAACCTGTGAGAATTTATAGACCATTCTGAAAACCAATTTAAATCATGGGGGCAAGTAATTTGTTTTGCTTTAATGGACACAAATCCATCACATAATTGTGTGAACCTTTTTTTAGCCCAATAGCAGAAACCATGTACAAAATGGGACCCAGCAGTCTGACAGTGACAGATGGCCTGGTGCCCACACAGTGCCATGTTATATCGCCAAGGTCTGCCACCTGTGGCTCCAGAGCTGCCTGCAGCAGTGGTGGATCTGCTGAGCTGGCAAATGGTGGAACTCCACAGTACAGCGTCTGCTGCCACCTGCTGAATGAGAGCAGCTAGGCTTTTGCATAAATGCACAGCAAGAAATCATATAACGGCATTAAAAACATATTACAGTTGGCAAATGTCAGCTCTGCCCACTTAGCACTGCTTTCTGCAGGGTTATTTTTGAAGTTATATATGCAATCTGTGAACAATTTAAAGTATTAAAATTTTTGTAGAAAACAAGCAGTGGGGCCAGGTGCAGTGGCTCACGCCTGTAATTCTTGTACTTTGGGAGGCCGAGGCAGGTGGATCACCTAAGGTCAGGAGTTTGAGACCAGCCTGGCCAACATGATGAAAACCTGTCACTACTAAAAATACAAAAAAGTAGCTAGGTGTGGTGGCGTGCGCCTGTAATCCCAGCTACTCAGGAGGCTGAGGCAGGAGAATTGCTTGAACCCAGGAGGCAGAGGTTGCAGTGAGCCGAGATGGTGCCACTGCACTCCAGCCTGGGCAACAAGAGCAAAACTCCATCTCAAAACAAAACAAAACAAAAAAACAAGCAGTGGGACTTTAAATATCTGAGTTGGAGAATAAAGCCTGGACTTTTGCTATTCAGTCTGTATTCCTTGCAGAAGGAAATTCAGTTTTTCATGGGCCTTGTAAGCTGACGTTTTATGTATTCTTATTTTATTGCAGTAATAGTGGTCTAATGAAATAATCAAACATGCTATAAACCCTTATGGAAGTTCACCCAAATATTGAAACTGCTCAAATTTAAAAATTTCTCTGTTCATTTTCTGAGCTTTATCAGTAATGAACATCTCTTTGCACTTGAAAAAATCCTTGAGGCGCTCTCCGTGTAGTCACCACAAAAGGGAGCTAATGAAAAGCGAGTCCACACCATCTGATAAGCCCAGAGGCTCTCCAGGTACTGGTAGGATTTCTGTTGTGCTCATCTGAAAACAGTATCTTATTTCATCCTTCCTCATTTTCTCCATAAGTAGTTTTTTATCTTTGTACTAATTTTATCCAAGAGAAGTTTTTAGAAGAGGTCATTTCGTTTGTTAAGAAATTGGCAAGAAGGTTTGGGAGAGGTTCAGGGAGTATTTTACTTAGAATGAGCTGAAGCAAAGTAATGGTACAACTTACATTCCTGTCTTCTTAGAATGTGGATACTTCTCCATTGCACTAACTAAAGTACTAACTTCAGTACTAACCGAATGCTTAATAGTATTCCAATACTTATTGGAATTCTTGTTTTATCTTGGAGCAGATCCTTTATTGATTAATTTTTAACTGCTTTATTATATTTTATTTCCTCCTTCATTGCTTTCTAGCTGTTGCTTGTGTCTTAGCAATGGTATTTCAACAACAATGACCATTCCTGATGCCGCTGCTCATTTTGTGTTGATGTTATTTTGATTTGGAATGTTGGCTACAGATTTCCTATCAATTTGTATGTATTGTACATATTAAAATGAGAGATGATACATGATTTTTGTAGCACCTGGCACCTATTTTTGTGTCATACCAGATACCTTCTGGTAAATGTCCAGCCTGCTGTAGATGCCTCACTTTTACATTTTGATATGGTGGATTGCTGGTTGGTCTGTTTAATGGAAAGAGACATGAGATAGTTTCTTGTGTTTTGAAGGCCATGAAAACATGACTATTGCTTTGTAAGCCCAAATTAGACTCTTGTTTATTTATTTTAACAGGAAATTTGTATGTTCATCAATTCAGACTCTATGTAACTGTCCAACTGTCCAGTCACTTATCTGCTATAGGTAGGAAGGACAGAACTGTGAAAGAACCAATGTGAGCACTTTTTTGCCATATGACTTTCCTGGCTAAGGTGGATACTGAATTTTTTTTTTCACAAAGACTTATTTATGTAGTTTTCACTTTTGAGAACAAATAAGCCAAGAGAATTTATTTGGCCATTTGGCAAAAACAAACATCCTTTTGCTTGCTCCCTTTTTCTACAGTAGGAATTAGCTGCCTTATGTATTCTGAAACCCAGAGTCTGCATGATAGTTAAAAATAAGGCGGTTTCATGCCTTTCTTGACCTGAGCCATTTAAGAGCCACCTTGGCTGCCAGGTCCTTGAGATGTGACTACACGTTCCTTAGGAGAATCAAGTTAACCTCGATGTTACGTTCTGGGTTGTTCTTTGCCAGATACATTGCAAGGCAGCGAAGCACTTTCTCTGTCAAAGATGGAACACATGACTGGAGATACTGCTTGGGCAGATGTGTGGCATTTATTGTTCCACAACAATAATAGTAGCACTATTTTGGAACACTATGGTGTTGACCTCTAAAGCAATGAGTTCAAGCTTTTAGACTGTGTGACTCATACACACATACAATCACACATATATAATTGAAACAAAAGTTTCACAAAACAATACCCATACCACATATCTCTGTTGCATTTATTTTATTAAAAAATGCTGATTGGGCCAGATGTGGCAAGAATGTATAATCCCAGCTACTCCGGAGACTTAGGTGGGAGGATCACTTGAGCACAGGAGTTTGAGGCTGCAGTGAGCTGTGATTGTGCCACTTGTCTCCAGCCTGGGCAACAGGGTGAGACCCCATCTCTTAAAAAACAGAAAACAAAAACCAACCAACCAAACAAAAAACTGGTTCATTTCATGATCCAGTTATGAGTTCTGACTCATATTTTGAAAACCACTGTTCTAAAGGAATGCCAAAAACTTGACATTTGTTGTTTCATTTCTTTCCTATGTAATGTATAGTGGGAGGGGGAGAAATAAATGTGCAAACATAAAATATCAGTTTATCTCACCTTGATTTGCTATGATGAGAGATAGCATGGAGAGTGGAAAAGGGAAAACAAGGGGTCACAAAATTTGGGTTCTGAGTCTGAACTTTGCTACGTATGAACTGGGTCATCTGGACATAGAACCCCACAGAGCTTTTAAATTGGTAGAGGCTCAAGAAACCATTTTGTACAGCTCACTCAACTTTTAAATCTCTATTAAGGATATACTTCAAAGTATGATCCAGTTAAGTAGTATTGAGAGACAGTAGCTTTGGGTTAAAAATGAGGGCTAGAACCAGATGTGTGTAACACAATTATACCTGGCACAAAATAATCACCATTTAAGTGTTAGCTATTATTAGTATGCCATAAGTATTCTCTGAGCCTCAACGTAAAGGGTAGCCTGATGATGAAAACAAATTTAAGGAAATTTTACTCTCCTCCTAGGTTCCATCCTTTTAGAGAGAGAAATTTTTTCTTTATTTTTGCTGTTAAGAGGTTTACTCTTCCCTAAGTATCTCAGAAATGGTTGGTCTTGAGAGCCGGAACTGTGTTTGAATGTTGCCTCTGCCTCTTCCCGGTCGGGAATTCTTGCTGAAGTTAGTTAAATTTGGAAATCTCAGCTTCTTACCTGTAAAATGGGGCGGGGGTTGGGGGTAGGGGAAAGTGGGATGATCATGTCTGTTCTTTCATATTGTTAAAGGATTAGCAATAATGTCTTTGAATTGCCTAGAGCAGTGTCTGGCCCTTAATTGCTTCCTGAATGATGGCTATTATGTGTTATAGAAAGCTGGAAACCAAAACACATTTGAGGAGCCAGTTAGGCAAGGGTCTGTTTCAGCACCCTGGCAGTGAGGAGCAGTACACAGATGGGGAAGTCAGGAGTTAGTTTACCTAGTTGGCCTGCAGATGTTTTGGGGGGTGTTCTTTATTGAGCTGACCCACAGCAGAAGGATCAGATGGGGACTGTGAGCAATTATAAGTGCTTGTTGATGGGAATGAAGGAATAGTAGTGATGGGGAGCTCTGAGGGTCATCATTAGATGCTGGCATCTACCAGTGGGAGGTGAACTGTTGGGCCTTTTCTGTGCCCAGGGGGCATCTCAGTGGCAGGGAGCCAATTCATCCTTCACATTCCAGCTCCCTTCTCCAGAGAACTCATTTTCCCATAAGCTATACAAGTACATCTCCTGGGTGAGGCATGAGAGGCGTCTCACAGGAGAAGCAGTCTGGAGAGAAAGGAAACACATGGGTAGGAAAGGGAAGTCAGGAGATCTGTGGGGGACCTGGACTGAGGCAGGTATGATTCTGCCCAACTTTTTAGTTCTTTAATTCCAGTGGGCTGTTACTTTTCCTTGAGGTGTGGGTTATTTGAAAGCAACTAACTGCCACTAGATGGCACACAGATCCCAGCAGTATTCTGATGTATAAATTACTGTTTTATACTTTGGGAGGCTGAGGCAGGCAGATCACGACGTCAGGAGTTCGCGACCAGCCTGACCAATATCGTGACACCCTGTATCTACTAAAAAGACAAAAATTAGCTGGGTGTGGTGGCGTTTGCCTGTAGTCCCAGCTACTCAGGAGGCTGAGGAGGCAGAAGAATCGCTTGAACCCAGGAGGCAGAGGTGCAGTGAGCTGAGATTATGCCACTGCACTCTAGCCTGGGTGGCAGAGCGAGATTCCGTCTCCAGATAGATAGATAGGTAGATAGATAAATAGACAGATACATAGATAGATAGATAGATAGATAGATAGATAGATAGATAGATAGATAGATAGATATGTTATTATTTTAAAAAATATTTTGAAAAAGACCACATGTGTTTTTTAAAATAAAATATGATATATAACCTATTTAGCACTTCATTTTAGAAAGGAAGAAAGGATGAAAAATTAAAATTCAAAATCTATTTTGTGGGCTCAGTTTGTGCTTAGAGCCCAGTTTTTTAAGTATGTAATGGTTAATGGTCTTTGTTTATATGTGGGTGAGGTTTGAATCACACACACATGCTTCATTTAATTTATTGAGAGTTGTAAAATGTAGCTTTATAGTAAATATTTTAAAGACCAGAGTAATCTATCTCAAAGCAATAATGTCTTTTTTTTCTTCTGTTTCATTCTTACTTGAAATTTCATCTCTCAGAAATTTGGAAATAGCATTTCTTACAGAATATTATTTTGCTTTTCAACACATGTGGTCATTGCTTTGCATTTGTGTTGTAAGTGTGTGTGTGACAGAGAGAGAGAGAGAGAGATGTGAACATGGGTGTCATTAAAAGAATGGGATAGGCCGTGTGCAGTGGCTCACACCTGTAATCCCAGCACTTTGGGAGGCCGAGGCGGGCAGATCATGAGGTCAGGAGATCGAGACCATCCTAGCTAACATGGTGAAACCCCGTCTCTACTAAAAATACAAAAAATTAGCCGGGCGTGGTTGCAGGCACCTGTAGTCCCAGCAACTCGGGAGGCTGAGGCAGGAGAATGGACTGAACCCAGGAGGCGGAGCTTGCAGTAAGCCGAGATTGCGCCATTGCACTCCAGCCTGGGCGACAGAGCGAGACTCCGTCTCAAAAAAAAGAAAAGAAAGAATGGGATAGGCTGGTCATTATTGACTGGGAAGAACAAAAGAAACCCAGAGAAGGAATATGACAGAACACCAGACTTAACCCAGGTCCCTCCCCTCCCCACAACCAAAAAGAAAATATTAGACCAGGCTTTGTGAGGCAGTGGTAATCCCCCCCCTCCACTACCCCCAAACGTAGCTTGTTTGGACAATCAGCAGCATATCGGCAGCCACAAAAAGGTGCCACAGAGCACAATCCATGCCTACTCATTGTTTGGGAGCATTAGTCATTGATAATAGTTTCATAGCTTTGTTTGTAAACTGTGACACTAAAGCCTTTAGCTTTAGCTACATTGGAGACCACTAATGAAAATGTGTTTATACTAAAGGTTTGTTGACTTGACATAATCATTTGCTGTGAAAGATACAAACAAGGCCCATTAAAATCTGCCATTGTTTTGTGTCTGGGTCCCCCGTGATAGCCAAAAGCACATAGGTGGTGACAAGCTGCCCCCTTCTGAATGAACCATGTGGGTTCCTAGCTTTATGTGCTCTGGTTTATTGATGTCATTACATTATTAGGCAAATGACCCGATGCCATTCCCCATCCTACCCCAGTTATCAGTATATGTATTTGAGAGTCTTCGTGTTGTGTCCTCAGAGCTGCCTGAGAGGCTGTGCTGGAGGAGTCTTTTTATTTTTATTTTTTGAGATGGAGTCTCTGTCACCCAGGCTGGAGTGCAGTGGCATGATCTCAGCTCACTGCAAACTCTGCCTCCCTGGTTCAAGCGGTTCTCCTGCCTTAGCCTCTCGTGTAGCTGGGATTATAGGTGCCCGCCACCACGGCTGGCTAATTTTTGTATTTTTAATAGTGCCAGGGTTTCACCATGTTGGCCAGGATGGTCTCGAACTCCTGACCTCAAGTGATCCACCTGCCTTGGCCTCCCAAAGTGCTGGGGTTACAGGCGTGAGCCACCGTGCTTGGCCGTGGAGTCTTTAAGAGGGAACTATTTCCTGGCTGCTGGTCATTGTTCCTGTCCATCCGAGTGCACTGCCCAGGTTTTTGGGGTGTGACAGCACGTGTTGGGGAGACATAGGCCAATATGTAAGGAATCTGGGAAATCTATAATTAGTGATGTTTTATTTAAATGTACATCCCCAATATTATCCTGCCTCCCAACCTGCCTCCCCCACCTTCTTAAAAAGACTGAACAGAATACACTAATGTGCCACATAATGATGTTTTGGTCAAGGACAGACCCAAATATACAACAGTGGTCCCATAAGATTACAATACCATATTTTTATTGTACCTTGTCTATAATTAGATACACAGATACTTACCATTGTGTTATAGTTGCCTGTAGTATTCAGTACAGTAACATGCTATACAGGTTGATAGCCTGGGAGCAACAAGTTAAACCATATGCAGCTTGGTGTAATAGGCTATACCATCTAGATTTGTGTAAGTATATTCTATGATGTTCACACAATGATGAAATCGTCTAGTAGGAGCCTTTCTCTGAATTTATCCCTGTTATTAAGTGATGCATGACTATATACTAAAACATTACAGTTGTTAAATTATAAAATGATCAAAAACTAATTAACCATGACAGTAAGTTTCCAATGCAAGAAAACGGTTGTGTTTTAATTTAGCTTGTCATTTTAAAAACTTTTGCCAAATTCTACTTTGTATTACATTTTCCCAAAGTTTCTTTAAAAAGCAAAAACAGAGCTGGGCGTGGTGGTTCACACCTGTAATCCTAGCACTTTGGGGGAGGCCAAGGCGGTTGGATCACAAGGTCAAGAGATCGAGATCATCCTGGCCAACATGGTGAAACCCCATATCTACTAAGAATACAAAAATTAGCTGGGGGTGGTGGCACGCGCCTGTAGTCCCAGTTACTCAGGAGGCTGAGGCAGGATAATCGCTTGAACCCAGGAGGCAGAGGTTGCAGTGAGCAGAGATGGCGCCTCTGCACTCCAGCCTGGCAACAGAGCGAGACTCCATCTCAAAAAAAAAAAAAGCAAAAACATGAGGCTGGGTGCGATCGCTTACACCGGTAATCTCAGCACTTTGGGAGGCAGATCACTTGCGGTCGAGCCAACATGTTGGCCTCATCATGGCCAGCATGGTGAAACCCTGTCTCTACTAAAAATACAAAAACTAGCCGGGTGTGGTGGTGCACACTTGTAATCCCAGCTACTTAGGAGGCTGAGGCAGGAGGATCGCTTGAACCTAGGAGGCAGAGTTTACAGTGAGCCGAGATTGTGCCACTGCACTCCAGCCTGGGTGACAGAGCGATTTTAGACATGTATAAATGCACCAGTAGTGACATGCTTGTACTTTGCATTGGAGTATAGGTGGATCTGATGTGTAAGGTAACTTGAGTTCTTCATATTACAACTAAGATTTTGATCTTTACATGTTAATTGATGGGTCGTCTTCCTTGTTCCTACTCAGCCCCCCACCAGCCCAGGCTATGGAAAAGAAACTGCCCCCTTGTATGAAGAGCAAGGTGTTGGCAGGGAAGTGCACTCTGTATATCTGACTGTCTGTCTGCAACTGTGGCTGTCAGAATAATGTCTCAGCCCTTTTCCTGTCGGATCTCGGCTGAAGCAAATAAGGACAATGAACAGCAGCAAAGAGGTCATCTTGGGTATCTCTTTCACTAATGGAAGTCACCAACAAATCTAAATCTAATCGATTCTAATAATAGAGCTACATGTATTGAGCCTTGGGTCAATAACTTGATTACATTATCTTATTTTTTTTACAAACAAGTAAGCTGAGGTTTAGGGAGTTTGGGCGACCTGGCTAAAGTCCTGCTACTAGTAGTAAATGGAGGCACTAGGATTTGAAACTGTCAAATTTCAAAGCCTGTCCTTTTGGCCATTGTGTTACTGTGTAGTTGCATTTTGCAGGCATTTAACCTGTTTGTGTTAAACTAGACTTATAGGCTGTCTTTTCACCTCACCTATATTAAACGAGCAGTGGACATCATCAAACCTGAAACAGAGCGTGCACATGGCAAAACGCTGGAAGAAATGTGTAAAGAAAGGATTTTTAGAATTTCCCAGATATTGGCCAACAAGTGAAAAGCACATAGACAAGTGGGCAATGATGATGTCATCAATGTTAGGAAGAAATTAAACCAACAGAGAAATATAGACTAAGGAACAGTTAGAGGAACTGTCACTAGCTCCATCACCAAGGCTGTATCTGCAATATGAGCCATTTAGGAATTTTGAAGGACAGTCTTGACTTTCCACTTTTTACACGTTTATGGGATATAGAACCCCACACTGTTGTTTCGTGGGGACTTTACTTTCTAACAATCATCATGTGCTCCCAGAATGGAAGAAACTAAGAAACATCTGTAAAAGTCATCTATGTTGATGTTTTCAAGTTGGGAGAGTTTTGTGAGGTGTAGGTAGCGTAGTAGATATCATTATGGTTATTGTTTGTCCTGCAGTATACTTTTGATTTTTTGAAAGTTAATTTTAAGTTGTGTTAATTTTTCCCCCATTTATAGGGCTTCCTGAAGAATGAGAAGGACAATGCCCTGCTGTCTGCCATTGAAGAGTCCCGGAAGAGGGTAAGAAAATTAACCAAAATGTAGATGTATACAGATGAGGGCAAGAGGGCTGGGCATGGTGGCTCACACCTGTGATCCTAACACTTTGGGAGGCTGATGCAGGAAGTTCACTTGAGCCCAGGAATTCAAGATCAGCTCAGGCAACATAGTGAGACCCCATCTTTACAAAAAATGCAAAAAATTAGCTAAGCATGATAGCACACGTCTGTGATCCCAGCTACTCCAGTGGCTGTGGGAGGATTGCTTGAACCTGGGAGGTAGAGGCTGCAGTGAGCCGAGTCGCGCCACTGCGCTCCATCCTGGGGGACAGAATGAGGAGCGAGATCCTGTCAAAAAAAAAAAAAAGCAGATGAGGGGTAGCAGTATATACTAGGGGAGTGTAGGATCTGGAAGCTGGAATCTGTCCCATGCCTAGTTCTCTCCTACAGAGTTCTACAGGAACCATTTTTTGAGGAGAATACCATGCTTTATAACTCTATGTATTTAGTGACTGAAATGCATCTGAGACACTGGACTGGACAATTAACTATTAAATTAATCTTAAAATGGAAACACCAGGAAATTAGTGGTTTCATTGTTATTGTATAAATGGTATTTTGGTTTGTACTGAATCAGCAGTTCAGAAAAGCAGCTGTGATCACTGACAATTTCCTTCAACTTATTTTCCTTTTATTACACAATATGAGTGGACCACCTTTTATGTTAACAATTTCTCCAAGCTCAAAAAACATAAAAAAAGCACACACACATAAAACTAGCTCCATACTTGAAAAGATGGTAAATAAGTCCGCCAAAGAGCAGCCATTATATGTGCAACAATGTTCTGCAACAAGCAGTCCTGCAAGATTCTCAAAGATTGTTTACTAACATGTGAGTTATCTCCATTTATTTCTGACAAGGATCCAAATATCAAAACCTTTCCATAATATCCCATTATAGTGAAAGAGATTTTTGGGCCATTGGGGCCTTTTGATGAGGGAAAAGAAAGGCTAGTTGTCCTGTGGAATTGGTTCTAGAAGTGCAGCTTTCCCCAGGAAGGAGGCTGGCAGGGTACATTCCATCAGCTAGCAGTGGCCCTCTCTGCAAAGGGAGTAGGCTTGAAGTGACACCTCTATTTTGCTGTTTACTTATTTAATTCTTATATCCAGTGAAATTTATTTATTAGTTATGTAGTTCAAAAATAATAAAGTGAAAAAAATGCTGCTTCTCAGTGTTCTTTATTAAAATATTCTGTGAGGGTGAACATGGCTCGGTAGTACTGAGGTGAAATAGGGCAGCAGGGAGACTTGCCAGCTCCAGTTTATAAGGAAATGTTCCAAAGTCATTATTTAAATGACTGATATGTTTAATTATCAAAATAAAATTCCCATCATGCACAGTGGCTCACGCCTGTAATCCCAGCAATGTGAGAGGACAAGGCAGGTGGACCACTTGAGGTCAGGAGTTCAAGACCAGCCCAGCCAACATGGCAAAACCCTGTCTCTACTAAAAATACAAAAATTAGCCAGGTGTGGTGGTGCACACCTGTAGTCCCAGCTACTCAAGAGGCTGAGGCAGGAGAACCGCTTGAACCTGGGAGGCAGAGGTTGCAGTGAGCTGAGATCGTGCGACTGCACTCCAGCCAGAGTGACAGAGTGAGACTCTGTCTCAAAAAAATAAATAAAATCCCCAAAATGTCATTAATTGTATTGTTGGCAATAGTACTTAGTCATAGATACAGAGAAATTCACTTGATTCAGATCTGAAAATATTTTTTAAAGGATTTTTTTTTGGTTCACACATTGAGTTACTCACCAACATTGATTCTCCTGCTGTAAAGGACCAATGAAATTAAATTAGGATTGTTGAATGCTACCAAGCTTTATTAATCCATTTACCCCACAGAATGTGTTTCTGGAATTGGCAGTCTCTGAACATTGTGCCATACTGAGACTAAATGTGCAGCCAGCCAAAACATTTAGGTGACATACCACAGTGCAAAATGTGTGCATATGTGTTTGTGAGGGAGGCATTCCAGTGTTGGGAGCCAGCCTAGGGGGAGACCTTTGACCAGTCTGGACACCAGGAAACTGCCACTGAGCAAGAATCATTTTCACACAAAAAGTGAGCAACTTTCTGGTATTTTTGTGACTATTTCATGTTTGAATAACTTGCCAATGTCCTGCTGAAATGCCAAGAAAACAAGCTACAAAACCAGAAGTGTGTCCTGTCTTTCCCCATTTGGTACATCCCAGCAAAAACAGAACAACATTATCAGAACATATGCAGTGTTTCTAAAAGCCAGCAACAGTGCAGTAATAAACGGGTGTGAAGTCAAAGCATATTGCCCTCTTCCCTTTATGAAAATGGGGTTCAAATGCTCCCCACCTGCTCTTAATTCAGCTGCCCAATTCTTTCCATGCTTTTTTTCTGAACTGTGTTCAAAGAGAAATATTTTCCACACAGAACAATAACTTGAGAGATTCAGATTTAATTTATAATAGTTTCTCCACTGTCTTGTCATTTTCTGTGGTTTGTTTTGCCTTCCTTTTAATTTTTGGATCTCTCCATACCCTTCCAGCTTATCCTTTTTCTTTTCTCTTGAGTTTCTTATCACTGCTTCCCACCTCACCTTAGACTCTCATTGCCTTCCTCTTCTCTTAGTTATTAGTTGAGCAGTTCTGTTGATTCCCTCTCATTGGTTCCTCTAGTTAGCATTCTTCTTTGCACTTTAGTTCAATGGTTCAGATGTGGATATAAACAGAATAGATTGGAATGGGACAGATGGGTGGCTGATCATCCCTGCTTAGCCCACAGATTGAATGTTCCATTACCTCTAATGTAATTAAGCTAAGCTGGGGGTGATGCAATGAAGGGAAGAGAATTTTGATATTGGATCATTTATTTATTTTTTGAGACAGGGTCTTGCTCTGTCACCCCGGCTGGAGTGCAATGGCGTGATCTTGGCTCACTGCAACCTCCATCTCCAGGGTTCAAGTGATTCTCCTGCCTCAGCCATCCGAGTAGCTGGGATTGCAGGCGTCTGCCACCATGCCCAGCTAATTTTTGTATTTTTAGTAAAGATGGGATTTCACCATGTTGGCCAAGCTGGTCTCGAACTGCTGACCTCAAGCAATTTGTCCGCCTGGGCCATTTATTTTTATTTGAAGCTCCTTATCACACTAATGGTAAATAGAACTACAGCACTGTTCATTCAGGTTTTGAGGGTGTTTCTAAATGAGTAGCCTGGCATACTTTCAGATATATCTGAGGATTTGAACCCGGAAAGCTGATAGTTTTCAAACTACTTTCAAAGTACTAAGCAGGAGTTCTTGGCACACAGGCAGGCAGCCCAATTAACAGGGAATGGTTAATTCCCACTGTCGTCATTCTGACCCTTACCTGATGCTGAAAGTCTGTCTCCACTGTCCTCTTCAGCAGTCTCTGTGGGTGATGTATTGTCTGTTTTCTTTAGTTGCCTTTGCTACTCTGCCACTCTTAGCCAGAGGTCTTGTCCTTAAGAAAAAAGACTTGCTACACTTTGTGGTGTGCTCACTTCGTGTTGCAGCTCGGTAGGCTGTATAGCGTATCAACCTCCCCCTGCCTCCTTACTTCTACCCTACCTGATCCTTGTGCTACCTGGCCCTCCATTTTACCTTGCTGGGAGAGGCTAGAGGCTGAGGAGGCAGTTGGTTTGACCACTATATAGGAAAGTTTTAGACAAAATTGTGGCTTACACTTGTCCATTCTTTCTGGACAACTTCTAAGAAAATTATCTCTCCCCCCCACCACCCCACCTTTGTGTTCCATCATGCGTCTCTTGATTTAAAATGCATAACTTTCATGTTTAAGTTTACTGATGTGAGCAAGAAGCAAAGGTTTTTCTCTGGGTATTTTTCAGCTCAGGCTAACTGACTGGAATGCTCCATTCTGCCTGACTCTCAGTGAAAAGAAAAAAACCAGTTGGAAGACTGTTTTTAAAATTTGTAATTATCATTTCTCCTGTGTCTGCAGAATATGTATTAGAAAAGGGCCCAGCAACGCACCAACCTTCTTCTTAATCACGTGTCTGTGTGTGTGTATGTCTGATGTCCTTTTTTCACATTTTAATAAATATTGGTCTAAAACGAAACATCCCAATTGTAGGAAGAGTATATGTATGTAATTTTTCTAACATCTCCCCAAAGCTCATGCATATCAATATTATCAGTATAAATTATCTGTGTTGCCAATAATAAAGCAGGCATTGCTAATACTCATTCCCATATTGCTGCCTAATTAGATGCCAATCTGATTGTAAATGAAATGGCTTTTTGAAAAGGCTTAAGCTGATGGGAAACCTCGTCTGCCAATTGGAGAATAATAGGCTGAGAATGGTCATAATTCAATATATCTATGTTGTTTTAATTCTCAGATTTTTTTTTTTTTGTCATCTTCCTTCTTCCCTCTCTTGCCCCCTCCCCAGACTTCCTTTCTTTTTTCTTTTCCTTCTGAATGCCTTTATTTTGGCAGCTACCTGCAACTACCAGTAGACAGTGGCTTTTCAGAACTTTGAGTAGCCTGGTAGGCAGTTTAATCCCAGAAGGCTCTTTTTCTTTTACTGGTTTGCTTCCTCCTACGAAAGTATTAGTGTTTCTTTAAAAAATCAAATCAAATCACTGGGGCCTAGTGCAGTGGTTCACGCCTGTCATCCCAGCACTTTGGGAGGCCAAGGCGGTCGGATCACTTGAGGTCAGGAGTTCGAGACCAGCCTGGCCAACTTGGTGAAACCCTGTCTCTACTAAAAGTCTTAACACAAAAGTTAGCCGTTTGTGGTGGCACATGCTTGTAATCCCAGCTACTTGGGAGGCTGAGGTGGGAAGATGGCATGAACTCAGGAGGCGGAGTTTGCAGTGAGCTGAGATCATTCCGCTGCACTCCAGCCTGGGCAACAGAAAAAAGAAAAAATAATAATATAAAACACTGGGAGAAACTTGTTTTTTCTTATCTTAGATGTTTATTATATCGTAAGATACTATTGATTTTATAATCCATCATTATTTTATATGCTACAAAGAAAAAATACTGCTATGACATATGATCTAATTTCAGAGCTTTTATAAAGATGTTTATATTAATAAGCACATGGAAAGATGCTCAACATCACTAATCATTAGGGGAACATAAATCAAAACCACAGTGAGATACCACTTTACACCCATTAGGATGGTTACAAGCAACAAACAGGGAAAAATATATATATATATGGTTTTTATGTTTTTGTTTTCTGTGACAGTCTTGCTCTGTTGCCCAGGCTGGAGTGCAGTGGTGCAGTCACAGCTCACTGCAACCTCTGCCTCCTGGGTTCAAGTGATTCTCATGTTTCAGCCTCCCAAGTAGCTGGGATTACAGGCACATACCACCATACCCAGCTGATTTTTGTGTTTTTGGTAGTAATAGGGTTTTGCCATGTTGACTAGGGTGATCTTGAACTCCTGACCTCAAGTGATCTGCCTGCTTCGGCCTCCCAAAGTGCTGGGATTACAGGGATGAGCCACCACGTGTGACCAGAAAACAACGTATTAAGTGTTGGTGAGGATGTAGAGAAATTGAAACCCTTGTGCACTTCAGGTAGGAATGTGAAATAGTACAGCCTCTATGGAAATAGTATGTCGGTTCCTCACAAAATTAAAAATAAAATTACCATGCAGTTCCACTTCTGAGTATACACCCAGAAGAATTGAAAGCAGGGATATTTGTACACCCACGTTTATAGCATTATTCACATAAGCCAAGAAGTGGAAGCAACCCAGGTGTCCATCAGTGAATGAATGGATAAAGAAAATGTGGTATATTCTTACAATGGAATATTTTTCAGCTTTAAAAAGAAAGGAAATTCTGACACTTTCTACAACTCTTAAGGACATTATGCTGATTGTCTCTGGCTTATTTCACTCGCAAAAAGACAAATACTGTATGATTCCATTTATGTGAGGTACCTAGAGTAGTCAAATTCACAGAAACAGAAAGTAGAGTGGTGGTTGCCAGGAGCTAAGAGATGGTAGTGATGATTGCACAACAATGAGAATGTACTTAATACCACTGAACTATACACTTAAAAATGGTTTATGTGGGCTGGGCACGGTGGCTCACACCTGTAATCCCAGCACTTTGGGAGGCCGAGGTGGGCAGATCACCTGAGGTCAGGAGTTCGAGACCAGCCTGGCCAACATGGTGAAACCCCGTCTCTAGTAAAAATATAAAAATTAGCTAGGCATGTTGGTGGGTGCCTGTAATCCCAGCTACTCGGGAGGCTGAGGCAGGAAAATCACTTGAACCGTGGAGGCAGAGGTTGCAGTGAGCCGAGATTGCGCCACTGCACTCCAGCCTGGGCGACAGAGTGAGACTGTGTCTCAAAAAAAAAAAAAAAAGTTTATATTTTACCAAAGTTTTATTAAAATGTCTTAAAATCAGTGAAATACGGTATGTTGCAAACAGTTGTCAGTAAGTTTATTTATTTATTTTTGGAGACAAGGTCTTGCTCTGTTGCCCGGGTTGGAGTGCAGTTTGTTTTGTTTTGGGACAGGGTTTTGCTCTGTCACCCAGGAGGGAGTGCAATGTTGCGATCACAGCTCACTGCAGCCTCGACTTCCTGGGCTCAAGTGATCCTCCCACCTCAGCCTCCCAAGTAGCTGGGACTACAGGTGCACACCACCGTGTCCAGCTAATTTTTTGTACAGAGGGTTTTGCCATGTTGCCTAAGCTGCTCTTGAACACCTGGGCTCAAGCCATCTGCCTGCCTTGGCTCCCCAAAATGCTGGGATTACAGGTGTAAACCACCATGCTCAGCCAGTAAATTCTTTAAAGATAATTTTTAAAGTAGATTGCTTTTTCTCTACCTATGGAGAAGTGGTTTGTCTGGAGGGCTTTAGGTTTCTGTTGGGTCTTAAACCATGTTTTTTTTGGTTTTTTTCCTGAGGGTCATTGTTCTCTGTTCCTTTCTGACAGACCTTCGGCATGGCTGAGGAGTACCATCGAGAGTCAATGTTGGTTGAGTGGGAGCAAGTGAAACAGCGAATTCTGCACACACTACTGGCATCAGGAGAAGACGCCCTTGACTTTACTCAGGAAAGCGAGGTAGCTTGAATGCAAAAGATAAACTACTCTTAATAAAAACATGAAGTCAAAGAATGCTTGTCTACTTGACTAGTATTTTTGGCACAGTGGATCACTGTCTTCCCCTTGAAACACTTAGCTTTTAGGATGCCACATTTGCCTGGACTTCCTCCAACATGTCTGCCTGCTTCTTCTCAGTCTCCTTTGCTGAGCTTTCCTCAAATTGCCTGACGTCTACAGGTTTGAGTGTCCCAGGGCTCAGTCCTTGACCTCTTCAGTTTCTCTCTCAATCTCTGTCCTGTGATTTCATCTGGGCTTGGGGCTTTAAATACCTATCATCTATATGTCAAAGAGTTTCAGATTTACGCCTGCAGCCTTGAACCTTAGTGTTAACTTACCTAGTTAATTTATCTAGCCAGTGTTAATTTATCTAGTTGCCTTCTTGGCTCTGCTTATGTGTCTCATTGCCATCACAGGCTAAATATGTCCAGAATTGAGTCATGATAGCAACTCCTTCCCTATCCCCCTTCTCTTCTCACAGAGTTCCCTATCTTTATAAATGGCAATTCCAGTTTTTCGCTTGCTCAGATCAGACACCTCAGCCTCACTTTTGTTCTCTCCATCTTGCCCATCTCACACCCAGTTTCTTTCACATGTTGACAAATCCATTTAACCCTATCTTAAAATATACCCAGAATCCAACCACTTCTCACTGCCTCCACTTTTAACACTCTGGTACAAATCACTGTCATCTCTTGCTTGGATTATTGAACTGGCCTCCTAACTGGTTGTTGTTATTGCCATGTAACAGATTCTCCAAACCTTGTTTGTTGAAAACAAGTGTGTAGCTTCTTACTTGGTATTTCTGGCTCAGGGTCTCTAGGCACAATCAGGATATTGGCCGAGGCTGCACTCATTTCAAGGCTAGATGCAAGGAGCATCTACTCACAAGGTCATTCATATGGCTGTTGGCAAGCCTTAAGTCCTCTCTGGCTCTTGGCTGCAGACATTATTTTCAAATGGGCCTCTATATTGTGCTGCTCACAGCGTGATAGCTTGCTTCCCCTAGAACAAGAGGGAATGGGTCCAAGGGAGAGCTAAAGAGCCCCCAAGACAGAAACTATTATCTTTCTATAACTTAAAAGTAGTATCCCACCTCTGTTGGTTAGAAGTAAGTCACTAAATCCAGCCTACACTCCAGGGGAGAGGATTATACAAGGGCTTGACTACCAGGAGGTGGGAGTTATTGGGGCCATCTTAGAGGCTGCTGACCACTCTGGTCTTTCTGCTTTTGCTGTTGCACGCTGCTACAGTCTCTTCTCAACACAGCAGCAAGAACACAACTGTTAAAAGACAGGTTAGATTGAGTCACTTCTCTGCTCAGAACCCTTCAGTGACTCTCATCTCACATGGAATGAAAACCAAAGTCTTCACTTTGACATGTGGGTCCCTACATGACATGATCTTGTTGCCTCTCCAAGCTCATCTTGTGCTGCTTTCCCCATTGCTCTTGCTGCACCAGCCGAACAGGCTTCTTACAGGTTCCTTCAGCAAACCTGGTAGCCCTGCTGCTTCCTCCAGTCCTCTGTGCTTCCTGTTGCTTCTGCCAGGAATGCTCTTCCCCCAAAGGACTGCATGGCAGTCTCTCTCACTTCCTTCAGATATTTACCCATTGCCATCTCAGACCTTCTAAGGCCCTGAAATCCAAACCAACCCCTTCTTATTCAACACTTTGCATATCCCCTTCTCTTGCTGTATTTTTCTTTTTGGCACATCCTTCTATGTGCCATGGTGTATGTTTTATGTCTTTATATTGTCTCTTTCTCCCATTAGAATGTAAGCTTAGTGAAGATAAGGATCTTTGTTTTGTTTATTCCTTTATCTCCAGTGCCTGGAATACTGTAGAAGCTCAGGAAATATTTGTTGAGTGAATCATTTGGCTGTAGCTAACTTCATACTAACTGAACTATTAGGGATATATTGAAACAGTGTATTATAGAATGGTTATGTTAAGTAGCCCTTTTCTTAATTGCCAGTGTTAACTGACTGACAGTAGTGCTAAGTTGAGATTTTTTTCCCTGTTTTTAAAATTTAATTTAAAAATACAGGCAGTGTGGCCCGGGCGCGGTGGTTCATGCATGTAATCCCAGCATTTTGGGAGGCCAAGGAGGGCAGATCACAAGGTCAGGAAATCGAGACCATCCTGGCCAACGTGCTGAAACCTGGCCTCTACTAAAAATAACAACAATTAGCTGGGCCTGGTGGCATGAGCCTGTAATCCCAGCTACTCCGGAGGCTGAGGCAGGAGAATCACTTGAACCAGGGGAGTCGGAGGTTGCAGTGAGCTGAGATCCCGCCACTGCACTCCAGCCTGGCGAAAAGCGCGACTCCCTCTCAAAAAAAAAAAAAAAAAAAAAAAAAAAATATATATATATATATATATATATATATAAATACATATATATATATGCAGTGTGGTTGTATGATTCAAATATTAAAGCACGCTGTCCCCAAATACCCTATTCTCTTCTCCCTTTGTCTTCCCCATAGCTAATCACCATTAGTACTTTCTTGTGTAAATTTGCAAAGTGTCTTTATACAAGTATATGAGACTGTATGTTCTTATCCCCATTCCTTCTTACAGAAATGTTAGCTTACTGCATGCTCTGTTCTGCATTTTTTCTTTTTTCCCTTCATGTATCCCAGAGGTCTTTCCTGAGAGGGATTTTGAAGCTACATCTAGGAGCAGCAAAAAAGAGTGTCTCCCTTTATCTGTGATTTTTGCCTTAGTGCCAGAGGGAGCCAGGGCTTGCCACACATTTACCACCCTGCTGTTGAGGGAGGACAGCCCTGGGCTTTTTCCTAGCTTTTCCAAATCATCAGTGACTAGTTCTGAGGCTTTGTCCATGTTATTTAATTAACGCTGCAGACCTTCAGGGTCTTTACTGATTGAAATAAGATTATTGGGGAAGATAGTGATAATGTAAAGCATCTGACCCATAATAGCCATTCCCTATTGTCTTTTAAAAAGCAGTTTCATGTAATTTAGAGGTGAAGATTTAAAATTACATTACAAAAATTATGGTGCTGGATATTTTCAGGTAATATCATCAGTGCTTCCTGATGTCTTTTTTTCCCCAGAAGTTGTTTCATGAGTAGCTAAGATTCTTTTTGCACATCGAGATAAGAAAACTGAGGCTCAGAGAGACACATAATATGCTCGTGAGACCCAGGACAGTTGACCTGTGGACTCTTACTCTACTGAAGTCTAGGTCAAGGATAGGTAGGTTTGCAAAGGGTAACTGCACATCCGGTATCTCTTCCTGGTTTGTTCCTGATGTAAACACCAGGGTTTTTGGTTTTGTTTTATTAAACTAGCCCCCAAATAAATAGATGCCAAAGTCATTGTGTTGGGAAATTGCTCATTAAGGACCCTGTCCCTTATTTCTTAGACTTAAAACGATTTCAGACTGAAATCAGAGTCTTTGGGAATGAAAAACAAATGTATAATATTGTTGGTCAGCCTAATGTTTCTCAATTCTTTGTGAATCTGAGCAAATAATTAGAACAGCTCATGGTTTTATAAACTTCACTTTTTAAAATGGTGTTAATAGGTTGTGTTCTGTATTGGGATTTGGATGTAATTATAAATTGATAATGGGATGTTCTTTCTTGATTGCTCTTCTCTTAAAAATAGAGTAGTCTGTTTAGTAGACTCTTCTTACTTGACCTCAAATCCCCTTGGAAGGGAGTTATCTATGTTTTTGCTATTCTCTATTGTGACACCTGGCAGAGTAGTTTGTAAATGTTGGCAAGTGATGCATACAGGTCTTTCTTCACTTCAGATTATCCAGAGAATTGCCCTTTTCTGGAATCTTACAGATTTTGTTGTTTGTTGTTTGAACTTTTTTCCTGATGTATAACGTATAGATGGAAAAGTGCACAGACGTAAGTATGCAACTCAGGCTGAGTGCAGTGGCTCACGCCTGTAATCCCAGCATTTTGGGAGGCTGAGGCAGGAGGATCACCTGAATCCAGGAGTTTGAGACCAGCCTGGGCAACATAGTGGGACCCCGTCTCTACAAAAAGAATTTTTTTAATTAGCTGGACATGGTTACACGCTCCTGTAGTCTGGGCTACTCAAGAGCCTCAGGTGGGAGGATCGCTTGAGCCCAGAAGGTTGGGGCTGCAGCAAGCTGTGATCGCACCACTGTACCCCAGCCTGTACACCCAGCCTGGGCAACACAGTGAGACTCTGTCTCAAAAAATTAAAAATTTTTTAAACAGTATACAACTCAATGAATCATCACAAATGGAACACACCCAGATGAGGAAACAAAACATTGCCAGCGCCCCAGAAATCCTCTTTGTGGTCCTTTCTGATCACCACCCCCTATCAACAAGGGAAACCACTATCTTGACATCCAATATCATAAATTAATTTTGCCTGTTTTTGAACTTTATGTAAATGGAGGCATACAGTATCTACTGTTGTTTCTAGCTGCTTTTATGTAACCTTTTGTATATTATTGCATGTACTTTTAAACCATTCATTCTCATGGCTAAACAGTATAACTGCAATTTGTTTATCCATTCTAGTATTGGTGAACCTTTTAGTTTCCAGTCCTTTTATAAATAGTACTATTGTGAGCATTTTTGTGTGTTTTGGTGAGCACATATTTGCATCTCTGTTGGGTACACCTAAGAGGGGAATTACTGAGCCAGAGGGTATGCATATTTTCAGCATTAGTAGATACTGCCAAACTGTCTTCCAAAATAGTTGTATTGGTGTACCCTCCCACCAGCAGTATGTGAGAATTCCATTTGTTCCATATCCTTGCCACACTTGATGTTTTCTGTCTTAAATTTAACCATTCCAGTGTGTATGTGGAACCTTGTGTTTTTATAGGCCTTTTCCATATAATTTCCTTCAAAATAATGGAAAGGTGATACTTCACATGGACGGACACCTTGTCCACCCTCTTTATAGGAGACTACACAATGTAAAAGGCATAAGACAGGTTTTGGTATTCAGCAGGCTTTGGGTCCCCAAGCCTGGGCTTCCTCATTATGAAATATCATTTTGTTTTTGTTTTTTTTTTGAAACAGTGTCTCACTCTGTCACCCAGGCTGGCGTGGAATGGCGTGATTCTCATGCCTCAGCCTCCTGAATAGCTGGGATTACAGGCATGTGCCACCATGCCTGGTTAATTTTTGTATTTTTAGTAGAGACAGGGTTTCACCATGTTGACCAGGCTGGTCTCGAACTCCTGACCTCAAGTGAGCTGCCCTCCTCTGCTTCCCAAAGTGCTGGGATTACAGGTGTGAGCCACTGCGTCTGGCCATGAAATGTCTTTCTTAAAAAACTGTTGTTGTAAGGAATGTAGAATATGTAAAGTGGCCGGCCCAGTGCCTAGCATAGCGTACACAGTCAGTATATTCTAGCATTCTTTGTGCGATTGTTGGTATTTGGTAAGATACACATTTTTACTTTAATCATTTTAATATGGATCCATCCCTTTTTAAGTGTTTTCCTTGATTTATAAAGTATTGTTAGGAATCAAAAAAGTCTTTGCATATAAATAGAGGAGATAATTAAAGGAGTATGACAATATCTAAAACATTCTTTTCTGGGCACCTTATTGTCAGGAATAAGGCCGTTGGAATACAGAGTCATTAGTTAAGAAGGCAGCTTCACATAATTTTGAGCTGACCTTAACACTTGAAGGAAAATGTCCAAATTTTGGTAATTTAATATAAAGAGAGGCTCAAAGCTTTTTTTTGTTGTTATTGTTTAGCAAAAAGTAGACTAGGATATAGTGGTTTCTGAAACGTGTTTCTCCCACACCTTCCAATAACAGGAGTTTCCCCCAGTTCCTTCTAAAGGAGACAGTGGTAATATCTGTTCCTAGCAAGTTGTTTTTTTTTTCTTTTTTTGAGACGGAGTCTCGCTCTATCACCCAGGCTGGAGTGCAGTGGCACGATCTTGGCTCACTGCAAGCTCCGCCTCCTGGGTTCATGCCATGCTCCTGCCTCAGCCTCCCGAATAGCTGGGACTACAGGCACCGCAACCACGCCCGGCTAAGTTTTTGCATTTTTAGTAGAGATGGGGTTTCACCGTGTTAGCCAGGATGGTCTGGATCTCCTGACCTCGTGATCCGCCCGCCTTGGCCTCCCAAAGTGCTGGGATTACAGGCGTGAGCCACTGCGTCCGGCCCCCCTAGCAAGTTTTAATAAAGGAAATGATGCTTCAGTAGCATAGCGTCAATTTGGGAAATTAATTTCCTTAGGATGTCATTGGAAGAAAAAGGTATACTTTTTAGAGGAAAGTAGGAATTGAAAGATTGTTACTAACTCTTTAAGTTGTGGTGTGAATAAAAATGATGTGCTTTGAAATTAAAATGAGACCCCTGGCTACGAATCCTCACATCCCAGTTTTTGCGTCTGCTCAGCATGAGGAAGAACTTCCCTGTTGAGGCTTGCATGACAGCATGCAGGATTTGAGCAGTTTGGGGAATCTGTGATGTACCTTAGCCAACTTTTAAAACAACATTTAAAGGTAAATTTAACCTGAGTGTAGTCTAGTGGCTGCTTTGTGGTATTAGACATAGTCAATGAGCAATCCCTTAATGTATTGTCTGGAACATGACTCAGCAAGAAATCTCACTAAAGAAGCTAAACTGTGGCTTAATAAGTATAGATAATGATAGTAACATTCCACACTATGATATGTGAACAGTAAATGTTGAACATAGTCTCTAATTTTGATAACTCTTAATACCATATTCCATCACTTATCAGTCATGCATGTGTTTTACATCTCAACAGCTCTCAAATCAGGATATGTCTTAAATTCAGCATTATATCATTAACAGCATTTTAAAATTTCTTATTGATACATAACAGTGTTTTACAATAGGTGGACTGTTAGATGAAATACAGTAGAATATGAACTAAGTTTGAAAACTGTGGACCATAGGATTCTGAGCTGTATTTTGTGGTTCCCTGGCAGTTTCCTTGGGGATGGACCCAGTTCACCTGTTAGGGGTTTGAATAGGAGTTCAGGTATAGAAAGTGTTCTGCTGCTCTTTCAAAAAGATTTTTTAAAAACCTCAACTCAACAGGCCTTTGTCTGATCTTGTGCGCTTTTCTGACAGTAGAGGAATGTAGACCCACTCTGCTGCTCTTCCCCATCCTGCACCCAAACACAACCTGTCAGTGGTGCACACCCTTCCAGTTTCTCCCAGGGGCTTACATGCACATCTGTATATCTTATTGATTTATTATCTCAAATAGTATCATTTTATATGTTAGTTCCTATAATTTTGCATTATGTTTTTTCACATATTTTACAACTTCTCCTAGGTTAGTACACATAGGTGTCTGTCGTTTTTTAGTAGTTTTAATAGTGTTCCAGCCCATGTGTGGCCCAAGTATTCCTCTCATTTTGTCCATGGTCACACAATCATTAGTAGGGTTAATAAGATCACACAGTTATTAGCTGGATTGCATTTAGGACCCTAGTCCTCCCTGGTCCCTGGTTGGTGTTTTTTTTCCTAGTAGTACTGGACTTTTGCCTACAGATTTTAAAGCTAACTATTGTAAATTAATCACCGTGTTTCCGTTTTGCTTACATAAAGCCAAAACATTCCACTTAGAAATTAAATTCTTTTCCGTCTGCAGTATCATCGTATTTCTTACTACCCTATATTCATTTTGCTAGGAGTGCTAGTTGCATTCCTTTTTTTCTTATTCTCCCCCACCTTTGAGACAGGGTCTCTGTCACCCAGGTTGGAATGCGGTGGCGCAATCTCAGCTCACTGCAACTTCCGCTTCCTGGGCTCGAGCGATCCTCTCGCTTCAGCCTCCCAAGTATTATAGCTGGGACTACAGGCGCGCTTCGCCACACCCAGCTAATTTTTGTTTTTGTTTTTTGTAGAGACAGAGTTTCGCCATGTCACCCAGGCTGTTCTTGAACTCCTGGACTCAATCGATCCACCTGCCTCAGCCTCCCAAAGTGCTGAGATTATAGGCATGAGCCACCACACCCTGCCTGCATTTCTTTTTTTTTTTTTTTTTTTTTTGAGACGGAGTTTTGCTCTGTCTCCCAGGCTGGAGTGCAGTGGTGCGATCTCGGCTCACTGCAAGCTCCGCCTCCTGGGTTCACGCCATTCTCCTGCCTCAGCCTCCCGAGTAGCTGGGAATACAGGCGCCCGCCACTGCGCCCGGCTAATTTTTTGTATTTTTAGTAGAGACGGGGTTTCACCGTGTTAGCCAGGATGATCTCGATCTCCTGACCTCGTGATCCACCCGCCTCGGCCTCCCAAAGTGCTGGGATTACAGGCGTGAGCCACCGCGCCCGGCCTGCATTTCATTTTTTTCTAACTAGAATGTGCTTTCCTTGGGAAAAGAGTTTTATGCATCCCTGGATACACTTTGTACAATAGTAGGTGCTTAATAAAAGTTTGCAGTTCCCTCCTGCCACTTTCGGTCACCATCCTGTCCTGGAATGGCTGTCTTGGGAACACATCTACTCTGACGAGACTGTTCTCAGTTTGTGCTCCCAGAGGCTGCTGTTTTTTCACATGTCTGTCTCCAGACTCCTGGGTGAGCTGCTTGTTTTCTTCTAAAAGAAGAAACCCTGTTGTCTTCCCTGCTCTTTTGGTCTCTGGCTCCCTGCTCCTGTCATCTTGTCCTGTCGTCCTTGCTATGGCTCCGCCAAGCCCCAGTGCAGAGAACCTCAGAGATTGGTGGCTTTCCCAGCCCTCAGGCAGTCCCTGGCTGTGGAATTCCAGCTAAATATTTGCCGGTTCCTCTGTTCAGGAATGTGCACGTACACATCCTCTTGTGGATAATTGACTTTATGTGTGGTGAAATAGCGGCTTGGTCAAGGGCAACTGAAGGATAGGTACCTTTGAAAACAAGAGCATTAGGCAAAATTAATTTAAATGGAAATTTGAAGGCTGAAACCCAGCTACTTCTTAAATGGATAATTTTAAAAATTAGGTTTTTAGCACTGGAAAATATTTCTCAAGGCTGCTCATGTATATTTAGCTACAACAACCGTGTCCTTGCGAAAATGCTTTAGTGCTGTTCTCCTTTTCATTTCCTTGTTTATTCTCCTTGACTAGGTTACTGGAATTAACAGGCTTAGTGCTGTGTCCTGTAAAAAGACTGTGGAATCTCCAGCTTTTGGATAGCTCTGTTTTAGAAAGGTGGCTGTCTTAGAGAACAGTCCTTAATACAGTGTTAATAGGAAGACTCAGAATGAGTCCAGAAGTATAAAATGCCCTGGCCGGGGGGCTTGAGGGGGCCTCCATCAAACAAGGAATGTGTATTCATTGTAGAAAAATGAAATGAGACTTTCAGCCTGCACAAAGTAAAATACTTTAGTTCATATTTCTGAGGTGTCCATATTTGTCCAGGTGTCCACATCTGTCTGAGGTGTCCATATCTGTCCAGGTCTGTTGTTGTTGAGCGTAGGATTTGCTCCTGTGTTCATTGTGGTGGTTTCTTTTTGTTTATAAAGTGATAACAGCTAGCGTTTATTGACCATATGTTGGACACTGTGTTGAGGTCTTCCACTTATTCCTCACAACAGTGCTGTGAGGTAGGGATTCATACTATTTTTCTCCCCATTTAATCTTCATCCCAATCCTATGTGGTGGATACCATTACCACCCCCACTTTACAGCTAAGGAAACTGAGGCTTAAAGGCAGCAGTATGCTCCAGGTCACATTGTTATAAGTAGTGGATCCAGGATTTCCAGCTGCTACTACTACCACTACTACTACTACTACTACTACCACCACCACCACCACCAGCACCACCACCAGCACCAGCACCACCACCACTACCACTACTAGTCTCTACTGTTCTGTGATGACTGTTTTTGGAGAGTTGCCCTGGGCTGCCCTGGCAGGCAGGATAGAGCAGTAGCAAAGAGTACAGAGTGTGTTACCAGACTGTGGATTCAAGCCACAGCTCCACTGCTTCCTACTGAAGTGAACTTGGGCAAATTGCTTCACCTCTCTGTGTGCCTTTGTGTCTTCACCTGTAAGATGGATAAATAAATAAAAGTACCTACTTCATAGGGTGGTGGAGTTAATAACATGGAAATTCAAACAGTGCTTGGCACATAGTAAGTGCTCATTAATAGCTGTTGTTATTATTGTAACCCAGTGGTTTTTTAAATTAAATCTGTGTTTCAGGTAGGAATGCTTTCAGCTGTGAGTAGTGGAAACCTTGAGCTTTAGTAGCTTGAATAGGGATGTATATTTCTCACCTGCCAAGATGTCTGCAGGTGTGGAGAGTGTTGATGTTAATCCAGTTCTGCAGTGCCGTCAGGGACCCAACACCTTTCTGTCCTGGCACACTACCCTCTCTAGCACATCCATCTACTTTAGGTTCACAAGATGGCTGCAGGAGCTCTAGACATTATATTTGCATTCAAGGCAGAAAGAAGGGGAGAGAGCTGAAAAACCATGACAGGCCCCCTGCCTCAACCCTCTAATCAGTAAAAGCAGAAGCTATCCCCAAGTGTACTAGCAGGCTTGTGTTTTCATCTCATTGGCTAGAACTAGGGTGTGCCATTCCTTGCTGCAGTAGAGTCTGGAAAAGGGTGTATTCAGTGGTGTATAGGGATCAGCACATGAGGACCTGTTGTTAAATTTTCAAGGAATTTGCAGTCTAGTTGATATCACCTTGAGTAGCTTGAAATCTGCCATGGTGGGAGAATTTAAACCACAGACACCAGCAATGCTACCCATCGTCCCTTTTCCCAAGAGCTGGCTGTTAAAAAACATTCACCAGCACACTATTGGGTACATTTATTAGGTTGGTGCAAAAGTGATTGCCGTTGAAAGTAATGGCAAAACCCGCAATCACTTTTTCACCAACCTAATAACTGTAAATGCCAGCTTGAAAGGTGGCAGAGTGTAAAGATGTGAGAAGTAGGAATTGGGAATGGTCATTGGGCCAGCCAGCAGCATCTACCCAGATCAGTGAACTGTTTAAGCTCTTTTAATACCAGTGTTAGCTGGAGATCAGAGCTGAGGGGACCTCTCAAGATCACCTAGGATAGCCCCTTCATTTGACTAATGGGAATCTGAGGAGGTGCTTTGCTCCAGAACCCAAAGCCAGGGCGTGAAATGGCCCTCCTGGAACCCAGGCGTTCTTGACAGTCCAGTGTTCATTCTCCAGAACCAAGGGCTTCAAACTGCCTTTCTGATAACTCCCCTCCACTCTCTCCCCCACTCCTGGTGCATGCCCACTGTACTATTCCTTTTACCAGCTTCATAGTGCTGGGAAGCTTGGCTGTTATCTTCCCTATTGGTTTCACAGAAAGCCTAGTTTAAACTGATTTATTTTAGATTTTAGTATATGGAATATTCAGCTTTTTTTTATAAATGAGATAAGCTTAAAGAATTTGATCTCTGCTATGCTACAGTACAAACTAGTCAGTGGGAACTTAAGAATTTACCTAATTTTGATCTGTATTTCTTTATAGAAGGAATAAGCTTAGCTAAAGATGAATATTCTTTCTTTAAAAAGACTGAAACTTTTTTCATACACAGTCATGCACTGCGTATGTGATGGTGGCTGGCTTCATAAGATTATACCATATTTTTATGTGCGTTTTCTATATTTAGTTATGTTTAAATATATACATACTTACCATTGTGTTACAGTTGCCTACAGTATCCAGTATAGTAATATGTTTTACAGGTATGTAGCCTAGGAGCAATAGGCTATGCATACAGCATAGGTGTAGAGTAGGCCAAACCATCTAGTGTGTGTAAGTATACTTCATGAAGTCCACACAATGACGAAATCTCCTAATGATGCATTTCTCAGAACCTATCCTCATTGTTAAGTAATATATGACTATTTTTATTGCACTCTCCTCTTCAGATTGTAAGCTCTTTGGGGACAGGCTTTGCAGGCTGACTTGTTTTTGTTCTTATGGAGATGGATATATGCACAGCTGTGCATGTGGCAGGCACTTAGCAAATATTTGCTGAATGAATGTCCAACTTGCCCTGGTCTCACATCTTCAGATAACAGAAAAGTAATCAGCAGCTGTTGTCTTAGTGTGGACTCTAGTGTGGAAATGTCTGAATCAGGTGTTTGACTCTATAAACTGCTTTCCCTCAACTGCCTGATGTGATTGAAGGAGGCCCACTGATAAAAATAATGGCCTCACTAGTGTGAAGACATGGGAAGGGAAGATGAGGTAGAGAGGGGGCTTGAGATTGAAACAGAATATTGGAAAGATGTACATTTCCAGAAACAGTCATTGAGGTATCGATAGGGTTTATGCAGCCCCTCACTCTTTTTTAGTTAATCCAATCTCATGCCTGCTCTCTTCTCATGTGTTCACAGTAAAAGTTGCATGTTATTGAAATCCCTAAAATCATCATTTTGAGGAATTCTTAACTAGGAAACAGACTTTTCACAGCTCTGTTAAAGACAAGAATATGTTTATGATGTGATTTTATTTCTTCACATGACTGAATACTGTCCCTAACTGATTCTGAATGTGTATTTATCCACAGCCAAGCTACATCAGTGATGTGGGACTCCCTGGTCGAAGCTCTCTGGATAACATCGAGATGGCCTATGCAAGGCAGGTGAGTGTGATCTCAAGGGGGATTAAGCCAGGAAAAGCCTTTGTGAACCTCTAGGGAGTAAAAGGAAACAAAAACTTGTAAAAGTCAAACCCTGAAAGCAAGTTGTATTTTTTCATTTAGAGAACCAGTTAATATTTTACCATAGGCCACTGGAGAATTCTATCAAATAGGGTAATAGAATTACTCACATTTGATTTGAGGAAATTGAAATCTGTCCTTTACACTGACCACAGCATCTCAGTATGCATTTTTGGCAACAGTCCCATGTACAGTAAAGCTTCAGGTAACTGTGCTGCTTAGCAAATGGAGTTCCGTATTAACTGAATTACCTGGTAGGCTGATGGTATTAACAAATCCTTTTTTCACTCTTTGTTGAGAGAAATTTTCTAAATGCTTTTTTGTCTTGATAAGCATAGTGTATTCACTACTTAATACCACTGTTGTCCTAGAAAAGCTCATAATATTTTAGGGGTCATCCTGGTTGTAGATGAGGACCGTCCAATAGTATGGATATGGATTGAGATGCTTTGTGGTAAGCACAGGAATTCTGTTGGGCTGAAACCACCCTGAGGACCATACATAGCTGGAATTGACTTTTTAAATAAAGTAGTGCCAGCCGACTTTGTGCTTTATTGTAATTTGCTGCTTTCTCCCACAAAGTACAAAGAAGGAAAAATATCCTGTTTCTTGAATTGAGGGCAGTGGGCCTCCATCCCCTTAAGATTATCCTCCACCAGCAGTGGTCCAGGAATATCTGCTCGGCCATTACCACCTCCCAGTTTCTTTGAGGGGAACCCAAGAGTCCCACTTGTGACCCTCAACATTACCCACCTCATCCTCCTCCAGCCTGGAGTAGGGTGGTTGGAGGCAAAAACAGAGTAGCTATGAAGGTGAGCAGAGGGCAGTGAGAAACTGTTAGACCCTGTGCTCTTTAACCAAGGGGTCTCTCTTCAGCTGCCAGTTATTTAGTCAGTGGAGTTCCACATGAATTGAATTACCTGGTTAGCTGATGGTATTATCAGAAGTCCCTCTTTTACCCTTTGTTGAGAGAAATTTTCTAAATGTCTTTTTAAAAGTCTCTCTTCTTTGGGGTGCCATTGCCACGTCAAACTCCAGGCAGCTGAAACCCCCAGCTTCATTACCTTCCCACACATGAGATCCCCTCCTTCCAACCCCCTCATGTTTTGCCACTGGCCTTCATTTATTTCCTCCTGCTCCAATTTTATACCTCTCTTTTTACTCCCCCTGTGCATCTGCATCCTTTACCCTTCACCTTCATTATATGGCTGACTCCTCTATTGCCACGGAGAGAGGCCTGATGAAATACAGGCTTCTGAGAAGAGAGACTGTGTGTCTTCTACACCTGCAAAGACTAAAGATGTCATTAAACTAACATTTCATAGCACATACAACACAGTAATGTTGTGTCTGTTTACACGGCTGTCCTCTCCACTAAAGAGTGAAGCTTTATATCCCATGTTGAACAGTACCTTGCAAAGGAAGGCCTGTAAGAAATGCTCATTGAGTGAATAAGTACTATGTCATGGTTTAAAACCATTTTATTGATTGGTTGGTTGATTGATTGAGATGGAGTCTTGCTCTTTCACCCAGGCTGGAGTGCAGTGGTGCGATCTCAGCTCACTGAAGCCTCCGCCTCTGCCTCCCAGATTCAAGTGATTCTCCTGCCTCAGCCTCCCAAGTAGCTGGGATTATAGGCATGCATCACCACACCTGGCTAATTTTTGTATTTTTAGTACAGACCAGGGTTTCACCATGTTGGCTAGGCTGGTCTTGAACTTCTGACCTCAGGTGATCCACCCGCCTCGGCCTCCCAAAGTGCTGGGATTAAAGGCGTGAGCCACTGCACCCAGCAAAACCATTTAATCTTCATAACAGCCCTGGAAGATGAATGATACTGATGTTCTCCATTTAACGTAGAGGAAACTACAGTTCAACAGAGTCATGATTTGTCTAACATGACTACCATGGGAGAGCAAAGACTTCATTTACAAAGTAGAATCTTCCACAAGAAGATTTAGAACTTAACTAGTTAAGATTTAGAACTAGTTAAGCTCTAAATCTTAACTAGTGAAGTCCTGTTTCACTTCCCTACCAGGACTTAACTAGTTCTGAATCTAGAAGAGTGAATTTACGATTTCTACTATGATCATTGTAGCTCCTTGAAAATAAAATCTAAAGTAAGAGTGGCTTTCCCATAACTTAAATATCACATAGTTCATTTTCCTTAAGAAAATTTTACCTGAAGAACAGAGATTCTTTCCAGGAGAAATGGATATTCCACATGTGCCACACCTGCTGTTCTAACACTTGTGGAGGGAGGCAGTGCCCAACATTCCCCACTCCATCCATGAACCCTATACCAGGGCCATTCAGTCCTTTTGAAAGAATTGAGTCCTTTGCCTTGGTTACTAGGAAGCAGCAGCCAGAGCCCTTCCATTCTCCTTTCTTCCCCTGGGTGCTTCCTCACTAAGACATGGAGGCACAGACCTGCCTGTGGTTCTTCTCCCCCTGGACTCCGCTGCTCCCATTCCTCAGGTGTTTGGAAGGTGGGGTGGCAGTTAGCTTTGGTGTGTTACCCACAACCCCAACGCAACTGGGGAGCTGGCCAGTGTGGATGGCTCAGCCACTCCGAGGAAGGAAAGGTTGGCCAAAGCTTCTGCCAGCCATTGCCTGCTTCAGGAGGTTTAAAAAGAAGAGAAAATAGATACTGTGCCATTTACTTTGCTTTTTATCATTTCAGATTTATATCTATAATGAGAAAATTGTAAATGGACACCTGCAGCCTAACCTGGTGGACCTTTGTGCTTCTGTCGCAGAGCTGGATGATAAGGTAGCACCTAGAGCTAGCTCAAGTAGAAACCAGGGTCCAGTGTTCCGATGGGGCTAGCAACTTGCCGATTTGGCTGAAATGTGCTGCGGGGACACCCCATTCTGTGGAATGAAATGTTAACTGTTCTTCATTTTTATTTTAAATAACTTTGGGTGGTTTTCTTGATGATGAATTTTTTAAAATGCATCTTCAAAAGGCCCTGCTAGTATCAATTGATAGTCACAAGAGTTCTCTTCAAGCCGTATTTGCTTTGAAGTCCTGTCAGGCTTTTACTCCCCACTCACCAGTTTCCCTCCTTACACAATCTAGTAGGCTCCTTAATGAGAGCTGAATTGTCAAGGTGATGGCTTTTCACACCTGTGAGCCCTCGAACTTGACTTGGTGGGGCCTTTGTGAGCATTCTTTATATACCATTGGTTCTGTTCCTCTGACACACACATATACTGCCTTTATTTATTCTCTTCCCTCACCCCTTATTCCTGGCCAGTTTTCTCCCATAAAGGGCAAAAAAATTTAAAAAAAAAAAAAAAAAAAAAAAAAGTGGATGGATGACTACTTGGTAGGTGGCTAGGAGGAAGGAAGAAAGGAGGGAAGGCTATTATGGAAGCAAGCACCCATACACAGATTTTTTTTGTCTTTTTAAAAATTGCTCAGCCCGGTGTGGTGGCTCACATCTGTAACCCTAGCACGTTTTGAGGCTGAGGTGGGTGGATTGCTTGCACCCAGGAGTTCAAGACCAGCTTGGGCAACATGGCAAGACCTCCTCTCTACAAAAAATAGAAAAATTAACCAGGTATGGTGGCATGCACCTGTAGTCCCAGCTACTCGAGAGGCTGAGGTGCGAGGATTACCTGAGTCCAGGGGGATCAAGGCTGCAGTGAGCCATGATGATGTCAGTGTACTCCAGCCTGGGTGACAAAGAGTGAGGCCCTGTCTCTCAAAAAAAAAAGTAACTTTTTTTTTCCTTTTTTTTTCTTTCTTTCTTTCTTTTTTTTTTTTGAGATGGAGTTTCACTGTTGTTGCCCAGGCTGGAGTGCAGTGGTGAGATCTGGGCTCACTGCAACCTCCACCTCCTGGGTTCAAGCGATTCTCCTACCTCAGCCTCCCGAGTAGCTGGGACTACAGGCACCCGCCACTATGCCTGGCTAATTTTTTGTATTTTTAGTAGAGACAGGGTTTCACCATGTTGGCCAGGATGGTCTCGAGCTTAATTTTTTTAAATACTAAAATATAAGACAATGTAAACAGATCTAAAGAAGAAAGTCAGGTTTCACCAGTCATTCCACCACCTAGGAAGAGTCACATTTGTCTGGACATTCTAAAGTTTTAATTTTTGAGAGAGACCATGAAAACAGGATTTTCTCTTTTGCTTTGGAACAAGTATAAACCTGCTTTTTCTCCAATCAGTACTATCCTGCAAGGACTCATACATTTAAAGTATTGCCAAAGGTTCAGGGAACACGTTGTTTTTAAGGAGCGATTTACAGGCAGAAGGATTCTGGGGAGAGGGAGTCCCAGCTGTGTGGTGGTAACACTGAGGAAAGAACGCCCGCTCCTTTCCTGGGAGGCGTCTTTTGAAGGGAGTGAGTGGGAAGGAAAATGGGAGGCTCTGACGCTCACCAAGTAAGGTAAGAGCGGTGGCCCCTGGAGCGTCTCTGGGAGGACAAAAACCTGTATTATTAGGTTAAACTCTTATTTTAAGCCTTTAGAAACTCAGATAACCTTGTAAGGACTGAAATGCAGCTCTTTGAGTTTAAACTTCTAGAACTTTGGATGACTATAAATGGATTCCTTCTCTCCGAAGGGATAACCTGCTGAGATTCAGTGTTCTTGCGACTTGTGTGTGGTTTTAATTATGTACGTGGTTATGTCAGACCTGGAATAGTAATTGATCTGAAAACCAACTCAGGGCAGGGGTAGGGGTGCTCATCGGTGGATGGAACTCTGAAGTCTGGCCAGCAGAGACACATCTTCTGCACTGAGCTTAAGCCTAGCCGTCACAGACAGATGACATTAACCTCATCCCCCACCACATTCTGCCCGCCTTGGAGGTCAGAGTGCCACAAAGAACTAGATAATTTCTCTGGCCCTGCAGCATTGTCACATGCAGTTTCGTTTATGTGCAGAGCATTTCTGACATGTGGACCATGGTAAAACAAATGACAGACGTGTTGTTGACACCGGCAACTGATATCCTGAAGAACCGCAGCAGCGTGGAAGTGCGCATGGAGTTTGTCAGGCAGGCCTTGGCGTACCTTGAGCAGAGGTAAGGCAGCAGTAGCCCAGTGGGGCTGGCTTTCACATCCCTTGCAGTCAACTGTTTCTCAGATCTTAAGTTGTCCTCAGGCTAAGTGTGCTGTAGGTATAATTTAAGATTTATTATGTTAAATTGAACAAGGCTCAGAGTTGTAATCCTGTTTCAGAAATCCTGTTTCACTTCCCTACCAGGACTGTTTCTGCAGTGGTATAAAAATCACACATTAAAAAATCATGGTAAGTGAGCACTGTTCGAATTCCCTTTTTCTTTCTCCACACTCTCTTAATACGTAAGGCCGTAGTGCCTTAGGTCATAATCTTTTTCTAATGTGGTTCAGCCATTACTCCTTAGGCTCTTTTCTTCTCTTTCCACATTTTAATTTTACTCCCAGGCATGTTACTACCTTCAAACCCTAGGAAAACTCCTTTCCCCTTATTTTTGTTCTGACTCTACTTGGTGAATTCCCATAAGTCAAGGTCATTCTGAGCTGATATGATTTATGATTCTGAGCCTGTGATTTATGCCTGGGTTTCTTTGCCACCTCCTCACCGATCAGAGCTGGTCACTGAGGGGTTTGTGGCAGTGCCTTTGTGCCCAAAGTATTGTTCCCTTCGTTAGTAGGACCCATGCCATCATCCCTCCCTGTGGACACTCCTTCCAACTCTGAATTGGCCAGCAGGGGTTGTCATGAGTGTGCAATAGAATCTGTTTATTTTAGAGACAGGGTGCTGGGCCCCTCCCTGCTGGCCTGAGAAGAGAAAGCCAAGTTGAATACGCTTGCTAAATTGCAGGCCTTTGCCACTCAGCCTCTGCACCTGCCAGCAGCCTTGCAGTGAGATTGCCTTTTGTCAATAAAACAATACTTCATTAGGAAGTCAGAAAATTTCCTTGTATGTTACTGAGCTAATTCAAACTTGATACAGCAGAGAATAGGTTTTTATACCAAATACTATATTAATTAGATGAGAGCTATTGAAATGAACACCATCAGACACATTACACTCACTAGCTTCCATTCCCTGGTTAAGAAAAATCTGGAGCTCAAAATGGATTTTTATTCTCCCAGTATAGGAATAAAGGGTTTATAAAATAATTCATCCAAGCTTTGGCTGAATTTTTGTGTTTAAGTTTTGGGTTTATCGATCTTCAGCCATAAAGAACCTACATACATAGTAGCATTTATTTGTTACCAGTTGGCAAAATGAGTCAGAATTTCTTATACTATATAAAAACTTCCAGGAATTTTGTTGTTGTTGTTGTTAGACGGTCTGGCTCTGTCACCCATGCTGGAGTGCAGTGGCATAATCTGGGCTCACTGCAACTTTTGCCTCCCAGGCTCAAGCAGTCCTCCCACCTCAGCCTCCCAAGGTGTGTGCTACCATGCCCAGCTATTTTTTTTTTTCTTTTTTTGAGATGGAGTTTCGCTCTTGTTGCCCAGGCTGTAGTGTAATGGTGTGATCTCGGCTCTGTGCAACCTCTGCTTCCCGAGTTCAGGCAATTCTCCTGTCTCAGCCTCCTGACTAGCATGGTAGCCTGCCACCATGCCTGGCTAATTTTTGTATTTTTAGTAGAGATGGGGTTTCACCATGTTGGCCAGGCTGGTCTTAAACTCCTGACCTCAGGTGATCCACTGGGCTCAGCTTCCCAAAGTGCTGGGATTATAGGCGTGAGCCACCGTGCCTGGCCTAGGATTTTTTTTAATTTTAATTTTTTTTCAGTGAGTGTAAGTGTATGACTGCTCATGACTACTTTTTTCTTGATCACCCTAATCCTTAACATTGGTGCTTGACTTCACCAGTGGTACTAGGCTGCTTTCCTTGGTTTTAAATTGCTGGTAAGCCAGTCCATTTCTTTTAGTCTTTTCGTTTAGTTTTAAAAATTATCTTGTTCCATTAATTTCTTTAACAGTGCTTCTTGGAGCTATTTGGGAATTTCCTGTTCATAATTGTAATCTTAAGTTTATATTTCACTCTAGTGGCATCACTCTCTGATGGCATCTTTTGTAAGCATTCATTGTCACCTTTGATAAGGGTGGTATTTTAGAATAATTATACTTAGTTTTAAAATATTTTTCTCTGCCGCTGATTCACTGACAGTATGCATATGATAGTTCAAGTGATGTAATGCACCAGATGGCAAAGTAGACCAGTCCCAAATAATTTTTCAATTACAAGGCTGAAATGTTGTGAAAATATAAGATTGGTCTGTCTCTTCCCTGCCACATTCTAAGATTTGAGGCTTGATATATCTTTCTTAGCCCTCAAGGAATTTGGACTTCTTCAGCTTAGGCCCTTGTCAGCACATGGACTGTCTTACTTCAAATTGGAAGAGACCATAGTTGGCATCTGTTTGTCCTGACTGCTACAGAACTCCTCAATTTCTTATCCAACCTCTGCTTATAAATACTTCCAGGCCAGGCGCAGTGGCTCACGCCTGTAATCCCAGCACTTTGGGAGGCCAAGGTGGGTGGATCACCTGAGGTCAGGAGTTCAAAAACAGCCTGGCCAACATCGTGAAACCCCAATTATACTAAAAATACAAAAATTAGCTGGGTGTGGTGGTGTGCACCTAGCACAAGTCCGAGCTACTTGGGAGACTGAGGCAGGAGAATCACTTGAATCTGGGAGGCAGAGGTTGCAGTGAGCTGAGATCGTGCCACTGCACTCCAGTCTGGGCAACAAAGCAAGACTCCGTCTAAAAAAAAAAAAAAAAAAAAAAAAAACTTCCAATGATGGGGAACTCATTAACATTTTTTAAATTTTGTTTGTTTTTCATTATAAAAATGATACATCCATATTATAGAAACTTTGGAAGATGCTAAAAATAAGACGTGAAAAAAGAGGGGAGGACCCGTATACCATCTAGAGGCTCCTATTACCTTGTTATATTTCTTTTTTCCCCCTGTTCTTGACTTGTATTTTTTTTCATAACTGCATAAAATTTCACTGAGTCAGCCGGGTGCAGTGGCTCACGTCTGTAATCCCAGCACTTTGAGAGGCCAAGGCGGGCAGATCATGAGGTCAAGAGATTGAGACCATCCTGGCCAACATGGTGAAACCCCTGCTCTACTAAAAATACAAAAATTAGCCAGGCATGATGGCGTGCACTTGTAGTCCCAGCTACTCAGGAGGCTGAGTCAGGAGAATCGCTTGAATCCGGGGGGCAGAGGTTGCAGTGAGCCGAGATGGCGCCACTGTACTCCAGCCTGGGGATGGAACGAGACTCCGTCTCACAAAAAAGAGAAAAAATTTTTTTGTTGAGTCTGTTTCCTGTTATTAAGATTTAGGTTGTTTCACTCTCTGTGTTGTTTTACTTAACCTGGTGTTGAACACCTGAGTTTTTGAGGTAGTCTCCTGTTTTTGATAAGAACATATATTATATTTAGAAAGTTATTACATTAACCACATATTTGGGTATCTGTGAATTGGACTATTTAATCTTGGTATGGAAACACTTAAAACCACTACAGAGGATTTTAAGAAGCATGCTAAGCAAATAAATGAAGAGGGAATGGTAGAAAAATCATCATTTTGCGACCACTGGTGTAATAACTGGTACAGTAAGGACCATCAATGGAAAGTAAAACCGTTGAATAAAAGAGTGTTGGTGAATAGAATACTTGCATGACTTCCACGTATTGCCCCACTGACTACTTATTAAGTACAAAGAGAATAATAAATTGTAACGGAGAAATCTGGTGGACGTCTTTCAAGCAAGTGAATCATATCTAGTGTTACCAATAAAGAAGCAAACCTACTACCTACTTCATTGTGGGATTCGGTGGGAAGTGCCAGCATTAGCTATGTAGGGCTACTGGCAAAAAAGTTGAACCTGAATCAAATAATGATCCAGCTTACAAGATATTCTACCAGACAGCTGGACTGGACTCTATAAATAAAAGGTCAGTGTCCAGCTGAGCATGGTGGCGTGTAACTCTAGCCCCAGCTACTCAGGAGATTGAGGTGGGAAGATTGCTTGAGCTCAGGAGTTCGAGGCTGTAGAGTGCTTTAAAGGCACTTGTGGGCCAGCCGTGGTGGCTCATGCCTGTAATCCCAGCACTTTGGGAGGCCAAGGTGGGAGGATTACTTGAGGTCAGGAGTTCGAGACTAGCCTGGCCAAAATGGTGAAACCCCGTCTCTACTAAAAATATGAAAATTAGCTGGGCGTGATGGCCCACGCCTGTAATCCCAGCTGCTTGGGAGGCTGAGACAAGAGAAATGCTTGAAAACCCAGGAGGCAGAGGTTGCAGTGAGCCAAGATCACGCCACTGCACTTCAGCCTGGGCAACTAGAATGAGAATCCATCTCAAAAAAATAAGGGCACTTGTTAATAGACACTGCATCCCAGCCTGGGAACCACAGCAAGACCCTGCCTCTTAAAAAAAAAAAAAAGAAAAGAAAAAAAGATCATTGTCATGAAAGACAAAAATAGTGGTAGAATTAATGGAATTATCTTAGATTAAGGGAAAGTGGCTTGACAATTATATTTTCTTGATGAGATTCTGGATTTAAAAACTAAAGGACACTATTAAGAAATGTGGGTTATATTTTTGATAATAATAAATTAATGTTAAGTTTCTTGGTATCATAATGATATTGAGGTTAGGCAGGAGAAGGTCCTAGTTCTTCAGAGCCATATGGTATTTACAGATAAAATAGCCCCTGATTTTTATAACATATTTTCAAGTGGTTTGAGGGGAGAAAAATGTTATGTGTGTGTGTAGAGAGAAAGCATAAAGAAATGTTAAAAATTGGTGAATCTAGGTAAAAGGTTACGTGCATTCATTGAACTATTCTTTTAATGTTTTGTAGGTTTGAAAGTTTTCAAAATAAAAAGTTTAACAAGAACCCACCAGAGCATTAGGCTGTGAGCTGGAGCAATTATTATTCTGTATATCCACCCTTAATGTATTTGAAGTCCACAGTTGTGTTCCTCCAGGGATTCTTGTGAGTTTCTGCAGTGATGAGAAATCCACTGTGATCCACAGCCCACTGAGTAATAATGTAATTTGCTTCATTAGGCATGTACTATTTCCTCTTCTGCGTTGAGCTGAAGTCTAGGCCCTGCCCTTCCAAGCTACAGTGTAATGTCATGGATATGGGCATAGAGATGTGTAATAAATGTTTTCAATCTTCCCTGTTTTTTCCTTTAAAATTTTTCCAGTTATAAGAATTATACCCTTGTGACTGTCTTTGGAAATTTGCATCAGGCCCAGCTGGGCGGGGTGCCTGGGACTTACCAATTGGTTCGAAGTTTCCTGAACATTAAACTTCCAGCTCCCTTGCCTGGACTACAGGTACTGACAACTTTCTCTGTGTGATCAGTTACACCCCCAGAGCAGTTGCCCTCAGATGGGCATTTTCAGTTAAAATGAGGATATCTGTGGAGACTACTGTATGGAGATGAGACGAGAGAGGGGTGAGGACGGAAGGTGAAGACCTCTTAGGAGGCTGATAGTACAGAAGTCTAGGTGATGGTGGTAGTTGTTCAGCCCAGGGTGGAGAAGAGTGCATGGAGAAGATGTCATTGGGTTCTGGACATGTTTTGAAAGCTGAGCCAATAGGACTTGCTGAAGAACATGGATTTGAGTGTGAGAGGCAGAGTCAGGGATGACTTCTGAGATTTTTGGCTAAAACAGCTGGAAGAATGGAGTTGAATGTAGTTTTTAGGATGTGGTCTGTTCTCAGCTCATGGTCCAGTTGGGGAGATTATCATACAGTAATGCAAAGCCCTAAACTGGAGCCTTATGCAAAGGGTGGCAGGATACAGAGGAGATTAGCTGCATAAAGAAGGTGAGATTTGCACTTGCTCTTAAAGAATAGGAGTTCACCAACCTGAAGTTTTGGAAAAGAGTATTCCAGGAGGAGGTAACACATGCACAAATGCATGGAGGCAGGAGAGAGTATCTGGAGGACTGGGTGCACAGTAGGGCTTGGCAAGCTTGGGGCCCACTAGTGAAGGGCTTAAGTGCCAGACCCAGCACTTTGGACTTAAACAGCTCAAAGGGGTTTAAGTGGGCAAGTTCAGATCTGGGTTTTAGAAAGAGTCCTGTTGAGGGAAGGGTGGAAGTGCCAAGAAAGGAGGCCTGAAGTCTACTTCTGGAGGAGTTGAAGAAAAGCAAAGACAGAAGCGTAAGCGCAGGCCGCTGTGCAGACAAATGGCAAAACCAGACTTGGGATAAATAAGCTGTAGTATTCAGAGAGTGGGAACGGAGCTGTCCCTCAGATCCCCAGTGCCCAGCAGTACCTGACGCCAAGATACTGGGTAAAATGTTTATGACATTTTATAAACTTGAGTACTATAAGGATAGTCTCTTACTGGTCAGTGACATCTTTAGCCTTTGCTTTGTGGGATTGTAGGAGTGCATGTGTGTATATTATCACAAAAGAACATTACCCAGTTACTATGGGCCCCTAGGATTCCATGGAAAAACCACAGGGTGGCTTTGGATCAAGTTGGGTACATAGCGCTTCAGAGGAAAAGCTCTGGAGCCATATTGCCACTTAACGGCTTACTTGGACAGATGACTTAACCCCTCCATGCCTCAGTTTCCTTGTTTGTAAAACAGGAAAAGGCTGTTAATGGTTCTCACTGCAGGGAGCTGTTCTGCAGATTAAGTGTCATATTGTAAAGGAGAGGGGCTTAGCTCGGTTTTAGCACATGTGAAAGCAGTCAGCTTTTCCTTGTTTATTTTGAGCAGTTAACATTCCTCTTTTAGGATGGAGAGGTGGAAGGCCATCCTGTGTGGGCACTAATTTACTACTGCATGCGCTGTGGAGACCTGCTTGCCGCTTCACAGGTAGTTAATCGAGCCCAGCACCAGCTGGGAGAGTTTAAAACCTGGTTCCAGGAGTACTTGAACAGCAAGGACAGAAGGTATGGTGAATGAGGTGGCACGCCCAGGGGCAGCCATGCAGAATCAAAGGGGCAACCTTCACTATCATTATTCTCTTTTCCCTGGATGGGCCCAAAACAAGTTTCTGCTTGGGGGAAAGAGGAAATTTTGAAAGCAAATAGAACTCTCTTGGGAATAAGGAGTGAAAACATTAAAAGAATGCCCCATTCTGACACTGATGTCTAGGCATGCATGCATCTGTGTTTGGGAATTTTTCTGTTCCTACAAGGGAGGGCCAGGTTCAGAAGCATGATTTGACTTATTCTGTAAATCTAAGGCACATCAAGGATCCTTCATAAAATGGGACTTTTTAGAAGTTACACTTGTTAACACTTAGTGCTTTTTTGGTCAACCAATATGAAAATAGGTTGTCATGTACTTCGTAGCTTAAAGGCTAGAATTAGAAGTTAGTAAAATTGAAATATAATCATTGAATTGATTCATTAACTTTTTAAGTTCTCTTGCATTAAGGAACTGCTAAGCATTAATTTTCCTTGGATTTTGCTAATGTAATTGGACTTAAGTTCATACTCAAACTGAGGTTTTATATATATATGTACATGTATGTAGAAGAAATGATGGCGGTTACTGTAGTTGTACTTGTGAAAAACTAGGATACTTTTCTTGGCAGCATTAATAATGTCATGTCAAGAGATTGCCTCAAACCACAAGCCCCCGTCTTGCTCATGTTAGAATTTAAAGTAGGGTTAATGTCTTAAGGTTCCCCCAGAAGGAGATTTGAATGCAAGTTGTTTGTTTAGGAGGTGATCTCACATGAATAAGGGAGTGTGGAGGCCAGAGAGGGGCTAAGACAGTTAAGGGAAGGATTCACTCCTGTCCATCACTGCTTGAGTGCTGCTGGGGTGTGGAGTGGAGTTCTAATTCCCTGGCATTTCTCACCTGCCCATGAAGGCCTCAGCATATAGAAAACCTGCAGGCCAATAGATGCAGGTGCTGGTAGTTGCAAGTCAGGTGAAAGCGATGGTACCGAGGAGAGGGGATGGGGCAGAGACAGTGTCTCTTACCCCGGATGAAGGAAGGCTTCCCTGCTGTTACGTGTTTGGGACCTGGGACGCTTTCAGATACCCTTGAGGATCTTTATTGAGTATGTATCTGTCTTTCTGTTCCCTTATGTCTGTAGATTGTCCCCAGCTACGGAAAACAAACTCCGGCTGCATTACCGTAGGGCCCTCAGAAACAATACAGATCCCTACAAGCGGGCCGTGTACTGTATTATTGGCAGATGTGATGTCACCGACAACCAGAGTGAAGTGGCGGACAAAACTGAGGATTACCTGTGGCTGAAGGTAGGCACTGTTTCCCCCGCCTGCGCAGGGCTTTACCCCTTTTCTGTGCTCATGTCCCCACAAAGATTTTACCTGCTTAATGTATGATGCCAATACAGTGATCAGGACCAGTGGGTTCCTCGTCTCCTGTCCCCATTTTTTGTTGTGTAATTCCCAGCTCATAACCATAGCCTTAAACACAGCTTTCAGCTGACATCATTGAGCATGGCTGCTGAACAGCTATAACTGTGCATGTGGCTCAGGGTATAGTTTGTACCAATGCATGTGTTTCTCTTGGGGATTTAGTTGAACCAAGTGTGTTTTGACGACGATGGCACCAGCTCCCCACAAGACAGGCTTACTCTCTCACAGTTCCAGAAACAGTTGTTGGAAGACTATGGTAAGATTCTGGACATAACCACCTTTCCTTTCTCTTGCCCACTTAAGGTGACTACTTCAGTTTTCCTCTGGGAAAATTTTTCATCTCTGAACTTTTGTCTTTCTTCCAAAACTCCTATAGATTGTCAAGGCAAAACACAACAAAACTACCATTCCAAATTCAAATAAAGGGCATGTGGCCTTAAGAAATGCATAAAACTTATATGGTCATACACAATAATCTGTTTTCTCTAATTCTTTGAACTGTTCTAATAGACATATGCTCAGGGAGAGACAAAGAAGACTTAACTGTTGCTTCCTAGTAGATCTTACCAGTCACTAGATCTGAGCACAAAGGAGAGAGAGAGAAACAGCCTTTCTTCTTTTTTCCTGTATTTTTTAAAAACTGAGAAGAAGAGAAGATTCCAAATAGTGGTCACCAGTTGTTGCATTCAGATTTCTGTGACTGTGAGTAAACTGAAACTCCTTTGAAATCTTCATTTCTCTCCTTGAGTGACTTAACAGGGTAAAGGAGTTGAACACTGTCTGTGGTCCATTTTAAGGTCCTTAGCTCTGTTTCTCTCCCACCTAATGCAAGCAGTTGGAGTTTTACAGCACAGTCACAGTTTCCAGTAATGTTATGAGGTCTAGAGAAGGTGGAGGAGCCAGGTCACATTTCACGTGGCAGTTTACTGTATTCAAGGCTCCCTTGATCAATTCAGACTCAATCTGGTGCTTTCTTGCTGTCCAGCAAGTCCTGTGGGCTCACAGGGCTGCTGCCTGGGGGTTGGGCCACCAGTGAGCACCTTCTTTCTGAGTTGGTTTTATCTCCTCTCCTCTCCTCTCTCCTAGGCGAGTCCCACTTTACGGTGAACCAGCAACCCTTCCTCTACTTCCAAGTGCTGTTCCTGACAGCACAGTTTGAAGCAGCAATTGCCTTTCTTTTCCGCATGGAGCGGCTGCGCTGCCATGCTGTCCATGTAGCATTGGTGCTGTTTGAGCTGAAGCTGCTTTTAAAGTCCTCCGGACAGAGTGCTCAGCTCCGTGAGTATTTGGGATTGGGTTGACAGTAATGTAACCACAGCATGTCCCCCTTTGGGCGACGGTGGCCACAAAACTACAACCAATAAGGATTTGAACAAAGGGTACCAGTCATTTTAGAGCATGTGGACAGTTGAGCTTTTTAGATGATTAGCGTTAAGGGTTCCTGCTTTCCCCCCCAGCATTAGTATTCCCTTGGAAGTTAAGTATATAAAGTGCTGTTCAGAGTGCTGGCTTTGTGTCCAGTCTGATTGCCTGGAAAATGGTGAAGAAGCAGCCCCTAGAGTTATGGGTCTGATTCCCATTAGGGCTAGCTTTAATGACATTGGAAACCCCAGCCAGGCGTGTGCATACCTGCCTAGGATGAGAGAGTCAGGGGAGAGAGAGGAAGTAAATGTGGATGAATGGCTGCGGGTTCCTTATTGGTGCAGCAGAGTCATCCCAGAGCACATGCCATAATCGTCAGTTGGATTATCTTTTCATTCAAAGGCCAGCATATTAGTAATTTATGGCAAAGTGCTGTTTTCTCCACTCGGCCTGGGGATGAATTGAGGATAGGATGGTAAAAGGGACTGGCCAAAGTTTATATTGGCAAACATTGACTGGGCTGCAGGAGTAGATGCTGCTGGGTCTGTGGATTCAGCGTTCATAGTTTCTGGGTTGCATGGGTCAGAGGGGCAGTGTGGTTGTGACCCATTCTGACCCCCACAATGCAGTCAGCCACGAGCCTGGTGACCCTCCTTGCATGCGGCGGCTGAACTTTGTGCGGCTCCTCATGCTGTACACCCGGAAGTTTGAGTCCACGGACCCAAGGGAGGCCCTCCAGTACTTCTATTTCCTCAGGTAACATTTGCTTTTGACCATTGACTTCAGCTAGTTTCAATTTCTGCCATTTTGAGAATGACTATTAGAGACCTCATGTCCAGACTGGAAACTGAGTTGTTTTTTTCCCTTTCAGGGATGAGAAAGATAGTCAAGGAGAAAACATGTTTCTGCGCTGTGTGAGTGAGCTTGTGATTGAAAGCCGAGAGGTGAGTGGGTTTCCTTTTCTCTCCTCCCCATGGTTTTCAGTGTGCATGTCCCATGCTCATTCCGTACTGTGTGTTTACTTCAATATGGTTGTGGTGGATAAGGCCTAGGGAGTTTTTGGAGTTTCTTTGGTTTCTAACAATGAAAATATTTATTTCAGTCACACTGATTTTTAGTTTGCGTTAAGACTTATCCCATTCATCCCTTTTGATTCCCCTCTTTTTTCTCTGAAGACTTATGGAGTATGTTTATATCTTTGTCCAATAATTTGGGTAAACTTTTTTCCTTTCACAGTTCGATATGATTCTTGGGAAACTAGAGAATGACGGAAGTAGAAAGGTGAGTTAAATGCATCCTTAGAGAAATGTTCGTTAGCCATTGGGGATTTATAAATATGAAAAGAATACACTTAGATTTTAAGATTCAAGGTACTAAAGATGCAAATCTGAACAGAGTTGCTTAATTTAAAAAATGGAATGAAAATTATGGGCCCAAATGATGACCTTGGTTTTACACACACTTATTTCTCCTTAAAATATGTTAATTTGTGATTACATAGCTTTTTTATTATGTTCAGAATATTCGTTTATTCATGCCTGTCATTTTTTGAGCTGAGAATGCTATTATACATTTCTGCCATTCTTGGCTCAGAAAACATGCAAGGAAAAGAAATTGATTACTGCACCCATTCTTCCAATATAGGAGAGTTAGACGTGCACTTAACCTCCTTCAAAATGCAGTTTCCAAGGGCTTTGAACTCCACAGTGACCCTGGAAATACTCCTGGAAGCTTGAGGGATTTCAGGACTCACTATGCCCATTGGTTGTCATGGCAGGAGAGTCAGAGGTCCTGTTGTCAGAGACCAGTCCTGACCCTGAATCTCCCTGTGGCCTTTGGAAAGTCACTTGCCCCTCAGGGACTGACTTTTCTCATTTGTAAAAATGAGTGATTTGAACCCAGCAATCTGTAGATGCACTCACACTGCTCATACCATCTACCTCAGAAGAAAGGCAAGTGACAGTGCTGATGACAGTAGCCTTGCTTATTGGGCGATGACAATCACCAGGCATTGTGCTGAGCACCTTGCATAGTTTGTTCTTTAGCAGGCTGCACTGGGGCCAGGAGGCTCCCGGTGTGTGTGAGTTGACAGAGCTAGAAACATAGATAAGACCTTATCCTCTGCTGCCTCCTGAGTGGCAGGGCAAGTCACCTCGACCTGGTCCAGCCACCTCGACCTGGTCTAGCCCTGAGAGTCCAGTGCTAGCAGAGAAGCAGAATGGCCAGGCAGAGATGTTATGCACTTGCCTTCATTCTCCCAGGGTGCCTGAGGCCTCTCTCATGCTGTCCTGACCATTTAGTTGCTGTTGAGTGGTGATGGTGATTTTTTTAAAGAAATGTTCTGTTACCAGCCGGGTGCGGTGGCTCATGCCTGTAATCCCAGCACTTTGGGAGGCCGAGGCGGGCCTCAAGGTCAGGAGATGGAGACCATCCTGGCTAACACTGTGAAACCCTGTCTCTATTAAAAAATACAAAAAAATTAGCCAGGCGTGGTGGCGGGTGCCTGTAGTCCCAGCTACTCGGGAGGCTGAGGCAGGAGAATGGCGTGAACCTGGGAGGCGGGGAGCTTGCAGTGAGCCGAGATCACGCCACTGCACTCCAGCCTGCGCGACAGAGCAAGACTCCGTCTCAAAAAAAAAAAAAGAAAGAAATGTCCTGTTACCACTTTCTGTGTGTTTTTTCAGCACTGAGTTCCTTTTGCCATCTGTCTTAGAAAGCAAATCCAAAATCTTTCGGATATTTTCTCTAAGCCTCCTGATTTTTCTCTCTAGTTCCTACTCATCAGCAAATTTAAAATCATTGATTTCACTGACTCTCTGGGTCATTTTGGAAAATTAGAAAGCACAGATGTCTTATTGCTGACTCCTCTGTACTTCTAGTAAGTCTGCCCTTTCATGTGTAATTTCCTTGGTCTCTTTTATAGTTTTAATAGGACTTTATATCTTCAAGAAAGCCAGAGTCTGGCTGATGAAATATATGCGTTGCCCAGGGCAAGCAATTTCACTTGAAGTATTTTTTGGATCCTAATTGCTTCTCTGTGTTTAAAATAATAGCTCTGTACACCCGTCTCTCCCTTCCTCCCCCTCCATAATTTGTCTTGTCAGCCTGGAGTCATAGATAAGTTTACTAGTGACACAAAGCCTATTATCAACAAAGTTGCTTCCGTGGCAGAAAATAAAGGACTGTTTGAAGAGGCAGCAAAGCTGTATGACCTTGCCAAGGTAAAGTGTGCCCGCTTCCTTCTTCTGCACTTCACAGGTCTGCCGGCCTTTTGGCATTAAATGTGCAGCCACTTGGACAGTGTCATTGTTGTAGCACCCTCCCTGCAGAGGCGTTTGCTCTAGTGCTTAGACAGTTAATGGTCCAGTCAGGACAGAATTCCCATTTTACAGCATTATTTCTGCCCATAAGATTTTTCTGACCAAACAACATATTGAAAGGATGTCCTGCAGGCATTGAACTGTTGTCTCACTTGGCAGCAGAATTACCATCCATCACATTTCGATGGTGAAGCCACTGTTGAAAATGACATTATGCTGACCCTGGCAGCCACAGACACACTGGGGAACAGGGGTGTTAGAAAATAAGACCACATCAGTGTGCAGGAAGGAGTGAAAGAAAATAAGACCACAGCTGGGCGTTTTGAGAGGACTAGAATACATGTTTCTACCGAAGAACAAATGATGACTAAGAATATATGATAACTGCTAAGGATTCTATGACCTAAACAAGATTGCATTCTCTCCTTTATCAACTGAGAAAAGTAGACAAAAAAGCAGCTGTAGGCCAAGTGCAGGGGCTCACGCCTGTAATCCTAGCACTTTGGGAGGCCAAGGCGGGCGCATCACTTGAGGCCAGCCTGGCCAACGTGGCAAAACCCCATCTCTACTAAAAATATAAAAATTAGTCAGGCATGGTGGTGCATGCCTGTAATCCCAGCTGCTCAGGAGGCTGAGGCATGAGAATTGCTTGAACTTGGGAGGCGGTAAAAAATGTTTTGATTGAGGTATAATTAAGATGTAGAAAAATGTGCAACAATTATATGTATAGCTTGACGAATTGTCGATAGGTGTATATCTTTGTAAGCACCATCCAGATCCAGATACCAAACATTTCCATCCATCACCCCAGAAAGTTCTCTTTGGTGGGTAGGGGGCATTATATAGTTGTTGCTTTTATTGATTACTTTATTGATTGCTTCCTTAATTTAAAAAACTTGAGCAGAATGCTGACAAGGTACTGGAGCTGATGAACAAACTGCTGAGCCCTGTCGTCCCCCAGATCAGTGCCCCGCAATCCAACAAGGAGAGGCTGAAGAACATGGCACTCTCCATTGCCGAACGGTAAGCCAGGAGCTGGCTCCATGGGACCCTGAGGGTGCCACTGCCAGTGCCAGGACACCTATGTCCACCCATGCACACCCAAATGCATGTTCAGCTTTACTAGGTAACAGCAGACAGCTTTCCAAAGTGGTTCTACTAACTCACCATGCCACCACCACTGTGTGAGTTCCTTTGTCCCCACATCAGAACTAGTACTTGATACTATCAAACTTAACATTTTTGCCAAAGAAATGGGTATGAAAGGGCATCTCAGTATTTTAATCATGCACATGAAGTTTAATTTTAAGCATTATGCTCACCTATATACTGTTATATACTTTCATCAGCCCTCTCAAAGGCATTCAAGACCAAAGCTAGTGATGGTTGGATGGGGGAGATTCTTAGAGGTGTCGTGGCCAGTGTTTCAGACTACCTGGATCCCCAGTGAGTTAGCTGAATTATCAGACTTCTAACTAGTTTAAGTCCCAGGCTGAGGCTAACAACATTACTTTTTGCGCTCTCTGTAGATATTCCTAGTAAAATGACCCAGAGAAAACTGGATTTGGGGTGCCTTCCCGGGATAACAAAAAAGAACATTCTTTGGTAAATGAGATATCTCCACCTAGCAAACAATCCCCAGTGATGGCCGCTGGGCTTTTTGCCCGTCACGACCTTTCATGAAGATTGGATGCTGAGATGATGGTCAAGGCTAGAGAACCACGCTCCATGTGGAGTACCTATAGGTGGATTCATACCACGTCCACTATCAGTGCTTGGCTCTTTCAAAATAAACACCATTTTACACTAATTAACTTCACCCAGAGAGCTCAAGAGGTTTTGATGCTTTTTATATATTTTTTGTATGTTGAGACAGGGTCTCCCTGTATCACCCAGGCTGGAGTGGAGTGCAGTAGTGCAGTCATAGCTCACTGTAACCTTGAAATCCTGGGCTCAAGCAATCCTCCCACCTCAGCCTCCTGAGTAACTAGGACTACAGGCATGTACCACCACACTCGGCTAATATTTTAATATTTTGTGGAGATGGGGTCTCGCTGTGTGTCCAGGCTGGTCTCTGACTCCTGGCCTCAAGCAATCCTTCCACCCCAGCCTCCCATGTAGCTGAGATTACAGGCGTGAGCCACCACACCCCACTGTCTTTTTAAATGCTGTTCCACTGTTACGGATTACACAGAAATTCATGATACACTCTTACTACCCCCACCCCGTTTTTGTCTTTTAGGTATAGAGCTCAAGGAATAAGCGCAAATAAATTTGTGGACTCCACGTTCTATCTTCTTTTGGACTTGATCACCTTTTTTGACGAGTATCATAGTGGTCATATTGATAGAGCTTTTGATGTAAGTTTCAGGAAAGGTGTTTGAAGTGCAGGTTAATGTACACCCTTGAAAATTCAAAACACTTCATGGAATTTACTTAAAACAAAGGGGCTGTTGCCAGTATGTTTGTTAAATGAAGAAGGACTAGTAGAATCCTGGGACTTAAAAGGAGTTTCCTGTGTTGCTTTTTTTTTTTTTTTTTCCTATTCCTTTCCTCTTTAATCAGAAAACAGATAAGTTTCTCAAAGTACTTTGAAATCTCAGAATTTTAAAAATTGTGTCAGAAAATGAGGATAAGAATTAAGTTAGCTAGTTAGAATCAAAGACTTTGTGTGTACAAGGGGGAATGGCGTTTTCTATGAAGAAGCCCTTTGGAGTATGTGATGTGCTGACTTTACATGTAGAGAGATGAAATGACTCTGATGGTTGTGTTACATGGGGCCGGTGGTTGTTTTAAACAGATAATTGAGCGCTTGAAGCTGGTGCCCCTGAATCAGGAAAGTGTGGAAGAGAGAGTGGCAGCCTTCAGAAATTTCAGTGATGAAGTAAGTTCCTTCTTCCTGAGTTATGGAATTCCTTTTTCCCCACTTCCACCAAAAGCTTTTTCTTCTCCTGTACCTAACAGCTTTAAGAATTCTACTTATAGTAACTGTCCAGACTGAGTTTTCCAGAGTGGTTCCCTTTCAGATACCTTGGCCTGGCTTTTCTGTGAGTGCATACATCCCCATCAGATTATTGTCTGAATTCCTAATTGAGAAAATACAGTCACTTCAGTGATTGACATGTTCTTGGGAGAAACAGGTTTCTGGTTGATCCTGTGAAGTCTGATTTAATTCTTCTATTATCCACTTGTGCTAGAGGGTATTTTAGTGCTTAACTCTGATCATCTTTAAGTAGTTCCATTGGGTACATGAAACACATCATGATTCACTGCCACTCTTGCCCTCCCTGATCTGTTTGGGGTTTTTTTTATGGTTTTTTTTTTTTTTTTTGAGACGGAGGAGTCTCACTCTGTCGCCCAGGCTGGAGTGTATTGGTGCAGTCTTGGCTCACTGCAAGCTCTACCTCCTGAGTTCACACCATTCTCCTGCCTCAGCCTCCTGAGTAGCTGGGACTACAGGCGCCCGCCAACACGCCCGGCTAATTTTTTGTATCTTTAGTAGAGATGGGGTTTCACTGTGTTAGCCAGGATGGTCTCGATTTCCTGACCTCGTGATCCGCCCGCCTCGGCCTCCCAAAATGCTGGGATTACAGGCGTGAGCCACCGTGCCCAGCCAATCCGTTTTGTCTAAAGAAGCAAATGCAGTGACCGTGGACTAAGCTATCACCCCATATGCCCCAGAGCCACTGTCTGTCTATCGGGTTTCTATCATATTGCCAGCATCTAGTCTAGGGTACTCAGCTGGGCTGCATACTGGCATCTCTAGAAAAGTTTCTAAAAATCCTCATGCCTAGACCCCAGAGATTCTGTTTTCCCTGATTGCTGCAGCCCAGACCTCCCCCAGTCATTCCAGTGTGTGGCCCAGGTAAATTCTTCTCTACAACTACAAACACTCAACTCAGCTGTCGACACTATAGACTCTAGAACCAGCTGCCTGGCTCTGGGATGTCACTAGTGGTCTTTCAGTTTAAAATTCTTCCTCATTGAGCATATGCCTTTTATAAAATGTCTCCAGCCAGGTGCAGTGGCTCACGCCCATAATCCCAACATTTTGGGAGACTGAGGCGGACTGATCACCTGAGGTCAGGAGTTCGAGACCAGCCTGGCCAACATGGTAAAATCCCGTCTCTACTAAAAAATACAAAAATTAGCTGGGTGTGGTGACGCATGCCTGTAGTCCCAGCTATTCCAGAGGCTGAGGCATGAGAATTGCTTGAACCCGGGAAGCAAAGGTTGCAGTGAGCTGAGATTGTGCCACTTCACTCCAGCCTGGGCGATAGAGGGAGACTTTGTCTCAAAAAAAAAAAGGTTTCTGTTTTAGAGAAAGAAGTAAGGCCAGTTCTGCACATGAAGAGGGATGTTGACTACTGTGGTACACACAGTTCAGAAGGTCTTGCCCCTTGCTGACCTTTCCTTTATACCTGCTGTGGCTTCTACCCTTAGCCACTTGCTCCTTTGTTATTTCTAGCCTTTCCTTGAATGCATCCTTCATTGCATCAGGGATTAAAGTAGTACACCAGGGCCTGGCCTTGTAGACGCTACCAAGGACTCTGATAGGGCCATGCAGATCCAGTGGAAACAGCCCAGTGAGTTTGAGAGAGTGGGGAGTGGTAGGGAGTGTGGAGAAGTAGCGTGTGCACCTGTACCTCCTGACATTCAAGTTCAAATTATTTAATGGCAGCCATTCTGCTGGCCAGTCTAAGCCTAATGCTAACCAGATGTCAGCATGCTTTTGGCTCGCTGCCCCTGACTAAGGGAAAAACAGCATAAAGGAGCAGGAACAGTAACCACCTGACCTGAGCAGCATTGCTTGGGTTTTTTTCTCACACTTGACGTTTCAGTGCCATGAGCTCCTTTTGGGTGACTGTGTGGCTCTCCACCTGGCAATGGTGAGGAGTGATGCAACCAGGCCTGCCTGGAGCAGCCCACCCTCCCTCCATCTATGGTTGGCCCCAAAGGCTTGGTTCTTTTTTTTTACTCTGTTTTTCTCTCTATGTAGATCAGGCACAACCTCTCAGAAGTGCTTCTTGCCACCATGAACATCTTGTTCACACAGTTTAAAAGGCTCAAGGGGACAAGTCCATCCTCGTCATCCAGGCCCCAGCGAGTCATCGAGGACCGCGACTCTGTAAGATCCCAGCATTCGCGAGAAACATTGCTAAGCACCACCTTTCTGGTTTGGAATCTGTTGCACTCTTATGAGACCACATGACCCAAAACTGCTCTTTCTCCTTAGTACCTGGCAGCTGGATAAATCTCATGTTGGGAGGCTCCCGGAGGAAATCAAACATTAAAGGGATTGCTGCTCTTCTCAAGCTTAAAAAAATAAAAAGATGTGCTAGGTCTGCAAATCTTACCTTTTAATAAATCAAACACAATGCTAATTTCTAGTTGACTCCATAAGAACTTCCTGCACATTTTAAAAGATAAGTTTATTTTGTTAGTCCTAGCTCATTAGTGAACACTTTTATTAAAACTATATTTTTGATCAACACATTAATGTGAACCCTTGTTTCTCCTGTCACCTGTGTTCACAGTGACCCTAGAGAGGTAACTAGGACAGCATCTTATCCCCTCTCACAGCTGAGGAAACTGAGCTGTGGAGTTGGGAAGCAACGGCCCTCAGGTGGCAGGTAGGTGAACGGGCCATGTCTGGAGGCTGGGTCTCTCTGACACCTGTGCCCTTTCTGCTGCCTGTGGGACCTCCAGCAGTGCATGAGTCAAGTGGAGTCCAGGTAGCTAGAACCCTGGAGCTCACAGCATGTGTTGTCTGATTACAAAAAAAAAAGAGCAAAGGTATTTTTTGACCCAGTGGTGTTTGCTTTTTTTTTTTTTTTTTGAGGCAGGGCCTGGCTGTGTCGCCCAGGCTGGAATGCAATGACACGATCTCAGCTCACTGCAACCTCCACCTCTTGGGCTCAAGCCACCCTCCCACCTCACCCTCCCAAGTAGCTGGGACTACAGGTACATACCACCACACCCAGCTGAGTTTTGTACTTTATATAGAGATGGAATTTTACCATGTTGCCATGTTGCCCAGACTGGTCTCGAACTCCTGAGCTCAAGAGATCCCCCAACCTCGGCCTCCCAAAGTGCTAGGATTACAGATGTGAGCCACCGTTCCCGGCCCCACAATGGTGTTTTTTAAAATTACCTTTCCTTTAACCTTTCCGCTTAATTTTTAATGAGACTCTCAGGATCTCAGTGTCTAACATCAGACCTGGTTTTGGCAGCCAAGAAGCCTTGATCTGTCTTCTGCCTCCAAGGATGTCTGTGAGCTCTTTCCACTGTGACCCCACAGGCATTGTTGTTGACAAAACTTGTGCTTAGTGAAAGATGGCGGAAATTTCCACCTTTAGGAATGTGGGTAACAGTGCTCAAGAGTGGTCCACTGAAGTGGTCAGCCCATCCAGGTGTGCACCAGAGCATTTGCTGGTCTTCTCCCTAGCCCGGACAGATAGGAGTCTAAATGTCAGATGTGCCAGTGGTGGGCTCATGGTGCCCACCATTTGGCAGGAATCTTTTTTGATGATAGAAACTCAGTGCAGTGATGTTTGTGAATGTGAGTATTGAGATGGTGGATACTTCTTGGTGCTCTGTGTGCTGCTTACAGTTCAGGGGGGCTTGCCCACTGAGAAGAGCTAGTCCCCTGGCAGGCCATGTCCCATGTCTGAAGATCATTATCCTGTCTTCCTTTTGCCCACCACTGTCCTTTTTCTTTCTTTTTCTGAAAGGTAGGGAGGGATAGGATTAAGTAAAAGGTTATATATAAAAGCTGTGTGCCCAAGAAGTCTGCAAGCCCACTGATGTCCTTGGTTTCCTGGTTTAAAGTGAGATGCTGCCCAGTAAGGGGGTGAATCCTTTTACTTGAACATCCCTAGAGCTCATTTAGCAAGAGCCCATGCACTTTTATTCACTTCTAAAGAAAATACAATGGATATTTGCATCACAAAGTCAGATTTCTTTTCGTTTGGACATTAATAAGGACATACACTTGCTAGTTTGTTTTACACATCAGGTAAAAAGCATTTGCTTTTCCGTTTTCTTCTGGAATGGTCCTTAAGTAAGCCTAGTAGATGATTCTTCAGTTTTTCTTTAAATTCTTGTTACTAGTCCAGAAAGGTGTTGGTGGTAGATTCTCCCTTTCTAGTCCAGATTTGGTTTAAATTTGTGGGGCCACCTTTTTCCCTCCTGAACAATCCAGGAATTCCATAAATACTGTTGCCTGGGGAAAGAAGGGCTAAGCATGTATGTCAGGAAGGGAGAAACAGGAGGAATGAAAGGAAAGAAGAGGAAAGATACATGGGAGGAAGAGAGCCAGATTGGGACTGCACAGTCACAGCCCTTGCCTCCGGTGTTACAAGGGCCTCATGGGGCTCTGGAGACTCAGATCCCTGTGAAAGCAGATGGACAGAAACCAGCCAGAGAGAGAGGCTCAGAAGATTGGAGCAGGCAGTTCTGAAGCTCAGGGCTGTGTCAAAAGCTAGCCAAATGTGTTGGGGCGAGGCGGCTTGCCTGGCAAACCCAAATGCTTTTTGCTTAATAGATGGGTTTGGATGCTTGTGGAACAGGGGCTTCGGGGGATGAGCTTTGTTAACTTTGTGTCATGCTGAAGGAATATGACAGAGGAGGGTATGACTGTCATCCACCCACCAGGGATCTGTCCCTGACACCCCGGGGTAGAGGATAGAAAAACATGGAATAGTGCCCTGACTCGAAAGTTAACCGATTTCCTTCCCTTCCTTCCCTTCTCTCTCAGCAACTCCGAAGTCAAGCCCGCACCCTGATTACCTTTGCTGGAATGATACCGTACCGAACGTCTGGGGACACCAATGCGAGGCTGGTGCAGATGGAGGTCCTCATGAATTAAGTGCCATGCTTTGGGGGCATCTGGGTCGGCACACTGTCAGTACATCAGGCACATGGGCCCACTAGGGTGGGGTTTCTGGTTTTGTTTCTGTTGTGTTTTGTTTTGGTTTCTGTATTACGTATTTTTGTCAACACCAATAAATTTCTTTGATTTGTATTTCTTTTCAACATTCTTTTCTTTTTTTTTTCCTTTGAAATTTTGTTTACATTTTTATTTGTGTAATGGGAAATGCTGTCACTAGCTCTTGGGCCAGGGAATGAGAGGCTATGTAGATATTCATTATTTGGTTAAATTGACCTTAAATAATTAAAAATTTACCCAAAATGAGCCAGGAAACAAAGCCTTTGGGAGTTACTTTTATTTAGATATAATATTCCATATAGCAGAGTCACGATTCATTTTCACATTTTTATTTGAATGTGAAAGTCAACCTCAGCCTTAGAAGATGTAAGATTTGTGTGTGAAATATCAAGCACTCCATGTCCTCTTCTCGAGTGTGACTTAAGTCCAGATGGTCCAAGACCATCCCCCAAATCATCAGCTCTGATTGCAGGATTCATCAGTTTACTGTTCTGTTGCAAACCCAGTGGAGATAAAAGCATCGACCTAGAAAAAGCCTTAAGAAGGAAGGTTGCAAGTGCCCCAGCTTGCACTTGAGGAAGGGGCAGACCTTGCCACTGCACTCCTCTGTAGCTGCTCCACTGTGAGTTGACTGCTCGGGCTTGTACACGCCCTTCCTAGAAAGACGTTTAAGCCCCTCTTTCCCTTCTCTGGTGGTCAGTTCCTCTGCTCAGACGACCCCCTTCCCTACTCATTAAGGTAATTGGCCAGGCAAGCTCATGGGTCACGTACTGAGTCTGCAATGTATAGAATCCAGACCACCACATGGCATCAGCACCGTGGGTGTTTGCTCCCTGAGCAGTAGTTGTCACCCATCACTTGCTCTGTTTCCCCCACCATCAGTCCCAAAGCCCTAGACTAAACCAGAGAGCAAATTAGGTCGTGTTTGTTCCTGAGTGGGCCAACTGGAGCCTTGAGGCACTGGGCAGCGGTCTGCTCTGCTGGTTTGATGGACGGCTCCCTGAGGTAGTCTCTTTCCCAGCGGAATGTTAAGATCGCCAAAGGATCCCCAAAGGTGCCTTTGCTTGTAGGGAGAAGTTTCTGTCTTGTCACAGGGTGTGGTCATCCCCACTGTCCCCCAGTTGTTAATTGTTACCTTTTGGGAAGAAATAATCTGTAGATAATGGAACCAACTGATGCATATCGGTAGGATTCCATGTTCCAGGAAGGATGCGGCCTGAGGGTCAGTGGAGCTGTGGTCTGCCTTCCTCCTCCAGTCCCATCTTGTCACCCTGGAGGACTGTCTTCAATTGAGCTTTACTAGAAAGTCTTGAAACATGAGCACTGCAGAGGCCTTGATTTAGCAAGTTGTGCCCTGCTTATATGTGCTGATTTAAGCTAATCAAATGATTTAATAATGCTTTTTAAAAAAGAGTACTCCTGGCTGGGTGGGGTGGCTCACACCTGTAATCCTGGCACTTTGGGAGGCTAAGGCAGGTGGATCGATCACCTGAGATCAGGAGTTCAAGACCAGCCTGGCCAACATTGTGACATCCCGCCTCTACTAAAAATACAAAAATTAGCTAGGCATGGTGGTGGGCACCTGTAATCCCAGCTACACAGAAAGCTGAGACAGGAGAATTGCTTGAACCCGGGAGGCAAAGGTTGCAGTGAGCCCAGATTTATGCCACTGCCCTCCAGCCTGGGTGAAAGAGCGATACACCATCTCAAAAAAATAAAAAAGGAGTACTCTGGCCAAGTGCAGTGGCTCACTCCTGTAACCCCAGCACTTTGGGAGGCCAAGGCAGGCGGTTCGCTTGAGGTCAGGGGTTTGAGACCAGTCTGGCCAACATGGGGAAACCCCGTCTCTACTAAAAATACAAAAATTAGCTGGGCGTGGTGGCAGGCGCCTGTAATCCCAGCTACTCGGGAGGCTGAGGCAGGAGAATCACTTGAACCCAAGAGGCGGAGGTTACAGTAAGCCGAGATTATGCCGCTACACTCCAGCCTAGGCGATGGAGTGAGACTGTGACTCAAAAATAAAAATAAGAGTACTCTGTGGACTTCTCATAAAGTGCGACTTAGCGCTTTGTTTTTCTAATACTAGATTTCACTTGCAGATAGAAATATAACAGTGCCACAAATGAGAAGGCTCAAGTTGTTTAAATACGTCTTTGCTCCTGGCTTACCTCTTCACTATCCCATGAGAATCGTGGATTTGCCTTTCCTTGCATCATGCAGTTCTACTTGTCCCAGAGAGAACTGCACACCAGCCCTGCATCCAGGGGATGAGGTTCTTTGACCTGTAGATGAGTCTTAAAATGAGAAGGGAGAGAAAAGCAGCCAGACCTTGAGCTGCTCTGCTAGGGGAGCTGTGAGTTGGGAGAAAAGTGGTCACTGGTTGGCAGTTGAGGACTTGCTGAGAGAGACATTTGTAGGAGAAAGAAGATAAGTAGGTTCATACCAGAAGGGCCAGGCCTCGGATGGAGCAAATCCCAGTTCTTGTCCTACAAGCTGATTCTGTGATTGAGCACAGGCCTCTAGAATTGTGCAGAGATGAGAAACCGGCTGAATTTGCAAGGCCACAACATTAGGTTGTCATGTACCCATGATTACAGCTTATGCCCAGAAGTCATGACCCTGTGACAGGTTATTAGCTTAAAAACTCATCTTCAGCTCACTTTTTCAGAGAACTAACTCTTTCCTTAGATGTTGGGCCAGGATTTCACTATTTACCCAGAGAAACTAAGAGAAAGTGGCACTAGGCGTCTTGTCTTCTAGATGTGAGATTTCAATCTTTCTAATGAAATTGGGGGCACTTGGAGACTGTCAGGGTTTGTTCCTGTCTCAGAATGGCTCATAATAAACTCACTGAAACACTCAAAGGAAAGTACTGACTTGATCTGGATCCTTTTCAGAGGCCTGGAGATTTAATTTCACAGATTCTCTTCTTTTGGCTTAACAACAACAACACCACCAAAAAACTCTTGACTCCCCAACTTCAGAGGGAAAACTGAAGCGAAACTGGTGAGCTCTGCCACAGCAGATGCCTTCTTTTATCACCCATGAGCTGGGCGGGCTCATCAAAGAGCAGAAAGTGCCCATTTACACTGGGGCCAGGATGCAGACCCAGCTCCTGTCCTTCTCGAACTTACAGTCTAATTAGAGCCTCTTAAGGACAATTTGGCAGCCACTGTTAACTCTTTTGATACATCATTTAAATCTTAGAATAGGCAACTTTAAAGCAAAGAAGTAGACTTTTCCGCAGTGTCCAGCATTTGCTGACCGAAAGAAAACCTGAGGGTGATTTTTCTCTCTTTGAATTTTTACCCTTGCCTGCACCTAGTCAGAGCCCTTAATACTAAGTTTAGCAATTATATGCAGCTCTGCCAACGCCTTCCTGCTTTAGACTGGATCTCTACTATCCTTTTTCTCTATTAGGCACCAGAACCCTTGTCTAGTTAATTAGATAGTTCACATCACTTGCCAAATTTCCAGCATGCCACTCAGGAAGTGACTTGAGCATGCTGAATGCTGAGTCAGAAAATGAAGCCCTGGGCTGGCGGGTTGCCCCAGGCCTGCCAAAGTCTTCGCAGTCCCCACACTGACTGCAAACTCTCCCCTTAGCCTCAGTCAGCTGGGAGAGGAATTGAGCCCTGTGTCAGCAAATTGGGAGAAAGTGTTACATATAAAATTCTTGATGGAAATGTGCGTTTTATATCAGAATTGGGCTTTTGTTCCTGCATCTCAGAAATACCAGGAAGAAGTCAGCATCTCATTAAACAGGAGTTGTCTAAACTGTGGAAGAAAATATCCCCCATTCTTTATCCTACGCTGAATCCAGAAGTCATCCCATCTTCCGTCATCTTCTGACAATTCCATAATATGTATTTGTATCCCTCACAGGGCAGAGGCAGGAAGGAAATAAATCTGTCTTTCTGCCACTTGTTTCCAACTGAAAAGGAAAAAAGTTAAAAATTACTAAAGTGTTCTGAAAAGAGATTTCAAGTGGTCTGTGCTGCTTTTTTGCCTTGTTACACACATAACTTGTGATTGGCTAGATAGGCCACATGTATTTATCAGCCAAGGTTCCATTTCAGCAGATCATTTCAAAACCTCTTTGTGTGCTGGGCTGTGCTAGGTAGCTGGAATATCTGAGGTAAATCAAGCACTGATTTGTTCCCAGAGTTGTGCATAATTCTTTAAAAGTAGGCTCGTTTTTTTTCCTCTTTTGGCCAGGATCACCTAAGTGAAGTACTCGTGGTTCTAAGTTGCTAACCCAGGGAAAGAGGATATTTTCCTGTCCTAACCTTGGTTTTTGAAGTATGCTTCTCCTGTGTGCCCTCTCTGGGGTATCTGGCCCACAGTAGATTGCTCAGCAGATATTTGAATGAGCAGATGCTTTGCTTTGTCCTCCTGTGCCAAGCTCCTCCCCACATCCTCTGGATCAGCTCCATGTACCTAGATTCAGACTCCGTGATTCACCGTGGGGGCCCTTAATAGGCATTCAGTCTGAAAGAAGGTGGAGGAGAATAATGTCTCCCAGGATCAGATGAGACTCAGGGCTGTTCCTTCAAAGACAGAAACTTGCATAGCTGCACAGCAGCAGGGAAACATTGAGAAGGGGGTGGAAATTTGATGTACTGTGAATAATGAAGGCCAGATCTTTAAAAAGAAAAAGGGAGGGGGTGCTGGCAGAAACCCAGCTCTGCGCTAGCACACTCTGTACGCCCGGCTGCCTTTGCCCTTGAGCTTCTATTTCTTGGGGATGGGGAGGGCAAAAAAGTTTGCCCCAGACACTGGCTTCTGTTTGAGCAGGAAGTGGGGAGCCAGTGATCCCAGAGGGGACTTCAGCATCAGAACATATGCTTTGGTGGCCTCAGCAGACCTGGCCTAGGCAGGCTTTCAGGTGGTACCCAGGGCTTTATGGCCTGCAGGTAAGGCCCCTTCATCTGGGTCAGACTTAGCAAATAAAAATATAGGACACTCAATTAAGTTTGCATTTTGGATAAACAGTGAAGAAGTTCCCAGTGTAAGTATGTCCCAGTTCTATGTGGCTGCCCTATCTGGGCTTGCCTCTGCTGGTACTTGCTGCCCAGAGACCTTCAGGCCTGCCACGGGCTGCTGGGAGCTCTCTAGTGGAATTGGATTACCCTGATTTTGTGCATTGTTTGTGCTTGTGTGGGCATCGGAAATGACAGTGAGATACGCAGTTTTGAAGAGCTAGGCAGGCAGCTGAGCGGGATAATGTGGGCCCCAGTTGACCTCAGTGGCTGTCATCTACTGTGTGTTTCTCAACCAGGAATTTCAAGTACTGTATATTTTAGAAAGAAAGGAAAGAGCCAAAGTACAGCCTTTTCTCACTTGATCAGTAACTTGTGTTAGAAACTCAGTGGGGGAGAATTCTTTGCGTTTTTCAGTTGACTGATTATTTTCCTTTTTTTCTTTTCTGCTTTTCTCGAGTCACTCTGTGTGGTGCTTGTGGGAGAAGGGAGAGGGTGGGAGAGCGTTGGTGGATGTGTTCTGCATGTTCCTTTCTGTACAGTAACTTCTGCATTTACTCTGTTTAGGATGGTTCCTTCACCACCACCCCTGTCTGTAGCCAGTAAATTTCTGGAATGTTCTCCCAGAGTGCCATGTGCCCCCTTTGTTCAGTCCTTCAGTGGAGCAGGAACCTCTCTTAGGCCATTCCTGGGAATATCTTTAGCTGAGGCACAGCCTGGGGGCTCCTCAGAAGGTGACAGAAGTGCCTCTACCTGGCCTCGGGGGTTAATGAGCCAGGCCCCTTCTCCACTCCCTGCAAAGAAGGCTCCTAAGGCCTATCCAGTCCCTGGGTCTGCGATGTCCCCAGAGGTCTCTGTAAGTACAGGACTCCCATCCCAGCTCTGAATTTGTGCTTTCTCCCCCTGAACTTCAGAATTCTGGGGGGAAAGGTCAGATTCTGGCTGCAGGTGTGGTGGGACAGTAAGTCAGAAGCATTCTGGTGATAAACCCAGCATGCGGCATGCATTCTGCGGCTAGGAACAGCTAAGATCTATAACCCCTTATTTTAGACCTTCAGTGGAAAGCATTTTAAATGGGGGTTGAGAGCCACTTATTGGCCTTGGGGAAGGGGAGCCGGAATTTGGGGGCCATGTTTTGGTGGGGTGGCAGAAGAGGCTTGGGCCTGACCTTGGGACAGATGTCTCCTGCTCTCTTAGACAGTAGCTGCCTGTGCTTTTGACCAGGGCAGGTGTTTTAGGATCTGGGTCATGGGATTCTGCTCAAGGATGTGCAGATGGCTAAGGAGGTAGGGTGTTCATATCTCTCCACCTGGGGACCTGCCCTAACAGGAGCTCTGAAGTGACGTGGGTCAGCTGCCCAGTGGCCCAGTGTGCTATCCCTGAAGGGGCTCCACACCCATGTGCTATCCCTGAAGGGGCTCCACAAAAGAGTTTCAGCCCCTCACCTTTGCCTGGGGCCCTCAGCTTGTGCTGGCATCTGGGAGGCCGTTTCCTGATGAGTCACCTGGGAATCTGGGCCTCAGACCCCATCAGCTGGTTTAATGGCCTCCTGTGGGACGGCACAGCACCTCCTGGAGCTGGGGCTGGCAGCCTGTGGCTGTGGAGGGAGACTGTCAGGGGCTGGGAGTGGATGGAGAGAGGGCCTCTGGGGGTAAGGGTGGCCTGTTTATTTGGGTTTCTTTTTTTTTTTTTTTTGAGACAGAGTTTTGTTCTTGTTGCCCAGGCTGGAATGCAATGGTGCAATCTCAGCTCACCGCAACCTCTGCCTCCTCGGTTCAAGCGATTCTCCTGCCTTAGCCTCCCAAGTAGCTGGGATTACAGGCATGCGCCACCATGTCCAGCTAATTTTGTATTTTTAGTAGAGACAGGGTTTCTCCATGTTGGTCACGCTGGTCTCGAACTCCCAACCTCAGGTGATCCGCCCACCTCGGCCTCCCAAAGTGCTGGGATTACATGCTTGAGCCACCACGCCCGGCCTCAGGTTTCTTAAGAGCTATAGACTTTTCAGTGGGGTGAAGATTGTTTCTGAGTCCTCAGTTAAAACCATTAGAATGCCACCCAGATGGCAAGGGAAGAAGACAAAGTTAAGGCCATTGTTCCCCCAACATGAATGGCACCTCAGCTGTTCCTGGAAACGGCCAGGTTTGCATAGAAGCCCTGAGAAGCAAACAGCCACAGAGAAATATGAGGACTGATGGTGGGAAGTGAGGCCCCAGAAGCTGGGGAAGCTGCCTGCTGGGAGTGCTATTGCGGGGAGAGACATTTTCATTGGAGAGGTTGGCTGGAAATTCTTTTTCCTCAGTTTTCCCAAATGTCTCCTTCCCATAGCACCAGTCTAGAGGCATCACCCCCACCACACCACTGACCCTACCACGCTCAGGGTGGGTCTCTGATCAGCTTGACGGAGCAGCTGGCTTGAATTTTTAGGAAAATTCGAACCAAACCAAATAGAGCACTTTTTTCTTCAAAAACAGACGTTTAAGATGTGGCCCTCTGGTGGCTGGCAGCTGCCAGTAGCATCAGAAAGCACAAGAATGTCAGACTTCTTTGAAAACTAAATTCTGCATGTAAGGGTCTTCCCAACAGCGGAAGGCGGAGGATGGGAAGAGGGAAAGGTAAGGAACATGGAATGACTGTGCCCTGGCCAGAGGGAGCAAGTCCTGGCCAGGCAGCCACCCTGCACCACAAGGCTTCAGAGCTTGGGAGCTGCGAGTCCTTCCATTGCTCTGAACCAGTTTGCTCTTGTAGGAAGCAGGCATGCCAGTTTCTATTCCATCAGGCCACTGGGAAGAGGAAGTTAAAACCTGTTGCCTGTCGCACAGGGGGCTCTCCATAAATAAACGTTCATTGTGGCCACCCAGCTCCCTGCCTTGTGGAGACAGTCTCCAAGGTTGTAGGCGTGTCCTCCACCACTCGGCTTCTGTCCTTCACAACAGGGCCTGCACATGGGTGCAGGTCAAATCAATAACTCCCACTTCAGGGATGCCTTTTTTTTTTTTTTTTTTTTTTGGTAAGAGACAAAATTAGGTCAACATTGATGAGCCAAAATTTGCTAATGGGGAAAGACATTGACATGTCAAGTTCAACTTGCGGTTCCTGTTTAGGAACTGCCAAGTGAAGTGGAGAATGCAGTTCAACAAATGTTTAAGAGTCTACCCTGTGCCAGGCATTGTTCTAGGCACAGGGTCACAATGGTGAACTGAATCAAGATCTCTGCCCTCAAGGAGCTTCCTTCTTACTGGGGTGAGAGACAATAAGGGGCCTCTTCCTATAAGGGTCTCTCTTTCCAGGCTGACTCAAGAGCTTCATTCATCCATTTAGCATCCACCATGGCCCTTGAGGCAGGCTCCCACTCTGTCACCTAGGTTGGAGTACAGTGGCACGATCTTAGCTCACTGCAACCTCCACCTCAGGGGCTCAAGCTATCCTCCCACCTCAATCCTCTGAGTAGCTGGGACTACCGGCACGTGCCACCACATCCAGCTAATTTTTATGTATTTTTTGTAGAGACGAGGTTTTGCCATGTTACCCAGGCTGGTCTCGAACTCCTGGACTCAAGTGATCTGCCAGCCTCAGCATCCCAGAGTACTGGGATTCTAGGCGTGAGCCACCGTGCCCGGCCCACTGTGGGGTGATTTCTGAGACTCAGGTACAATCCCTGCTTTCTGAGGTTCACTGTGTGGTTGGGGAAAAGAGAGAAGCAGGTTATGTACATGTGCACACAGACACACCATAATCAAATAAGCCTTAAGAAATGCCACAAGGGGCCTGGCATGGCAGCTCACACCTGTATAATCCCAACATTTTGGTGGCTGGGGCAGGAGGATCACTTGAGCCCAGGAGTTTGAGACCAGCTTGGGCAACATGGTGAAACCCTGTCTTTATTAAATATATATATATATATATGTATACAAAAGTTAGCCAGGTGTAGTGGCATGAGCCTGTAGTCCAGCTACTTGGGAGGCTGAAGCAGGAGATAGCTTGAACCCAGGAGACAGAGTTCAAGGCCACAGTGAGCCAAGATTGAGCCACTGAACTTCAGCAGCCCCTGTGACAGAGCAAGACCCTGTGTCAAAAAAAAAAAAAAATGCCACAAGGAAGGGCCATATGAAGGGGAAAGATTCTGGCCGGGGATGCAGGAGCTGTCTGCAAGTGACCAGGATTCAGACCTACAGGGATGAGAGAACACTGTGTGGGTGTGGCCATCCTTCTAGCCCAGGATGCAGGGACCCCCAGGTCCCCTCGGCCTGCTTCATATGCCCCAGCGGTGTCGTGCAGCTGTTAATCTCTCCTATGACCCTGAAGCAGGAGAAACAGCAGGACTCAGGTGAGTTGAGGGGCCTGCCAGAGGTCCCAGGCCTCATGTTCATCCCTTCCCTGGCTAAGCAGAAGCCTGACTAGGGCATCTCCCTTGTTCAAGAGGTAAGTATATGGCAGGTATGGAGGGCACCTGGGGTGTATGTGGCCCATGAGGTAGAGAGATGAGTCAGGGGTGGTCTGACTTGGGGGCACACACTTTCTGTGCAAACCAATAATTATAAGGTTACCTGTTGTCTTTGGGCAATGAATCCAGCACAAAAGGGCTGGTAGCCAGTTTATGTATTCCTGTGTCTAATCAGGAGAGAAAAAGCTCTTTAAAAGCCTTTTACAACATGAAAGATAACTTTTAAAAAAAAGCTTGAGATCAGCAATCCCTTTATCAGGAAGAGCCAGATTCTGTGCTGCACACAGCCTTAGTTAATGTCGTCTTTCCTCTAGCTCACAGCGCCAGCCCTGCAATTCACAGCCCTGGCTTCATCTTAGAATCACCCAAGAAGTCCTTGCCGCTACTGATTTCCTAGCCCGTGCCCTCTGAGCTTCCCACTTAACTGGCCTGGGGAGGGACCGAGGCACTGATTCTTGTTTTTTAGAAGTTCCCCAAGTGATTTTCATCCCCTGCTAGTGTCAGGGACCATTGCTGTGACTGAAGCAGGGAGTGATGAAGTAAGCCTGTGGATCTTTCTAAATGTGGAAATCCCCCAAACCCCACCCCCAGCACAGATTTTCATACAATGTCTGAGATGTACTAAATAGGAAGATACAAATTCTATCTGGTTAGGGAAAATCATGCACCACCCCAAGTCCCATTGGGTCAGCTTGCCAACTCTATACCCATCAAGGTCAAAGCCAGCCTAGCCGTCCAACATGGTTTTTAATGTTGGGAAGTTAACCATTAAAAATGGCATCAGAAGCCGGGCGCGGTGGCTCACACCTGTAATCCCAGCACTTTGGGAGGCCTAGGCAGGTGGATCACTTGAGGTCAGGAGATCGAGACCAGCCTGGCCAAATGGTGAAACATCGTCTCTACCAAAATACAAAAAAATTAGCTGGACGTGGTGGCGCCTGCCTGTAATCTCAGCTACTCGGGAGGCTGAGACAGGAGAATGGCTTCGGAGGTTGCAGTGAGCCGAGATTGCGCCACTGCACTCCAGCCTGGGCAACAGAGTGAGACTCCCTCTCAAAAAAAAAAAAAAAACCACACACATTAAAGAGCATCATTGTGTGTGAGGGGCTCAGGGGGCACATTTTTCAGGAGATCACAAGTGAATGAGCACTTGATAGCTCTGGTTGGAGCCCAGGGACCCTGATCAAAGATGCTCTTTCCCAGTGTCCGGCTGCCCCTGGCCTTCCTGCATTCACCACTGGCAGGCACGTGCCCTGAATGGGCTTGTCCTGAGCCTCTTCAGTGCACAGTGCTGTCGCTAACTGCAAGCTCCTTTGGGGTAAGGAGCTGACTTCTGTTCTCCAGACCACCCCTCAAACTTCCTGCTGTGGGGCTCCATACCCTGCAGGACCTGCACCGAGCCAGAGCACGAATGTCCACTGTAGCCCCAGCCTGGAGTGCAGACTCCCGTTGGAGGCAAGCCCCAGTGTCTTCTTGCATCTGCACCCTGAGGTGCTGGGTGACCACTGGCAGAAGATCATTTAGAGCTCTGCTGGGGGATGGTAAGGAGGTCAGCTGCTTATTTCAGGTATCTGGCGGAGAGTCAACCAGATGATGTTGGAGAGCCTCTGGACACTGAGCTTCTAGGATGCTGAACGTTGTCTGCTTTTACATGCATGCAATACCTGTCAAGGCCTGGGCTCTGATGATTCTAAAAGCCAACTCTCTGTGTTTCTGCTTTTGGACCTGAGCTGCTCCTCTTCCCACTCCTCCCTCTGCCTCAACTTTTAAAAATTAAAAACAAACCAACAAACAAAAACATGTAGCAGCTGCCCTTACCAAAGAGCACTGCCTTAAACAAGTAGAGGATGAGTGCGTTTTCTCCCACCTTTCTTTTCTGGTAGCTTAAGGGCTAGAACCAAAAAAACCAAAAAGTTTACATTTGCAGAGCATTATTAATGTCCTCCAAAATGCTGCTTTCACAGATCCCCTCTTAATATTATCAGAAAACCCATGGCTGGGTAGAATTATCTGCATTTGACAAACGGTGACCTAAAAGCACCAGGTCAGAAAGTAGGCTGTACAAATCTCAGCCAGCCTCTCAGCTCACATCCTTCCTCACTCCCTGGACTGGGCCTGGCTTGAGGGAGTGGGTCGGGGAGCTTAGCTTTCGAAAGCAGCTCTGAGATTCTAGGCCTCCTGGTTCTGGTCACAGGAGCAAGTCCTAGGCCCCTAGACTCCAAAAATATCCATTGAAGAGTGTTCTGATTAGAAGTCTACCTGTGGAATTCAAAATGGAACAGAATGATCATGTTTCCCCTATTGCTTTCAAGAAAAAAAGAAAAGGTTTCCAATGAAATTTGAAAATGAAAGGCTGGCCAGGCACGGTGGCTCATGCCTGTAATCCCAGCACTTTGGGAGGCCAAGGCAGGTGGATGACTTGAGCTCAGGAGTTTGAAACTAGCCTGGGCAACAAGACCCTGTCTCTACAAAAAATGTTTAAAAAGTTAGTTGGGTGTAGTGTAGTCACAGCCTGTAGTCCCAGCTACTTCGGAGGCTGAGATGGAAGGATTGCTTGAGCCTGGGAGGTGAGGCTGTGGTGGGCTGTAATCGTGCCACTGCACTCCAGCCTGGGTGACAGAGTGAGACCCTGTCTCAGAAAAAGGTCAAAGATAATGAAGACAATGGGTTCGAGTCCTTGGTTTCTTGGAGAGCACATTGGCAGAGTCATCAGGGTGGAGGAACATATGCTTGTGTCTATTATTACAGGACTGAATTTTTATTAGAATTACTGCTCCAATTCATGTTGATGCAGCAGGGTTGAGCACCAGCTAAACCTGCACGGATAGATAAAGAGTTGATGGGGATTTATTTGTTTGTTTGTTTGTTTGTTTGTTTATTTATTTTTAACGAGAAGAGGAAGAAGGGAAGAAAGTAAATCTCACTCTTTCATCAGGTAGTGACTACTGATCATGACTGTGCTTTCTGCCTTGGCTGCCACGAAGCTCCAGGCTAACATTGGACTTTGTCCTTAAATAATTGCTTATCTTTTTGCTTTCTGTGTCATCTACCTCACTCTACCCTGGTACAAGCCAGAGGAAATCATCCTCTCTCTGAACACGTGTAGCATTTTATCCAGGGATTTATGTCTTCCTGCCTCGGCTTGTGGCTATTTGTTGGCTTTACCTCCTCTGATGAACTGTATGCTCCTGAGGACGATGACCGTGCCTTATCCTTCTGTGTGTCCTTCAAAATAGCCAGATTGTGATTAATGCATTATTAATATCTACAAGTGTGGAATGAATGTTGGCTAAATAGGGTTTTGTTTTGTTTTTTTTAAGTCTGTCCATGAAGAAAAAGGAACTAGGAGTACTCCTTTCTTTCTTTCTTTTTTTTTTTTTTGAGACAAAATCTCAGACTGGAGCCAGGCAAATAGTTCACTGCAGCCTCAACCTCCTGGGCTCAAGTGATCTTCCCACTTTAGCCTCCCAAGTAGCTGGAACCACAGGTATGCAACACATGCCTGGCTAATTTTTAAAATTTTTTTGTAGAGACGGGATCTCTCTATGTTGCTCAGGCTGGTCTTGAACTCCTGGGCTCAAGCAATCATCCCGCCTCAGCCTCCCAAAGTGCTGGGATTACACGCGTGAGCCACCACACCTGGCTGGGAGTCCTTCCTTTAACAATGAAAATGTCTTAACTCATCATGTATGTTTCCTTTTTTGCTTTAGCTATCGATAGTTTCAAGTACCTTAGTGTCCAACTGCTATAACATTGTCCAGGTAGAGGACCAGGACTGCAATAGACACACCTGTGTGCTCCTCAAGGCTCAATTTCTTTCTTTTTTTTTTTTTTTTTTGAGACGAAGTCTCACTCTGTCGCCCAGGCTGGAGTGCAGCGACGCTATCTCCTGCCTCAGCCTCCCGAGTAGCTGGCATTACAGGTATCTGCCACTGCGCCCGGCTAATTTTGGTATTTTTAGTAGAGACGAGGTTTCACCATCTTGGCCAGGCTGGTCTTGATCTCCTGACCTCGTGATCCACCCGCCTCAGCCTCCCAAAGTGCTGGGATTACAGGCGTGAGCCCCTGCACCCGTCCTCAAGGCTCAATTTCTCGGTCTTGGTTGCTGGAGGGGTTGCAGTCCAGCCTCTGGCTTCCCAGGCCTTCCCAGTGCTCAGTACCTCCATTGTTTCTCTGCACCCCCTGCATTGTGCAGGTTTGTTTTATGTCTGTTCCCCTTTTCCCCATGAACATCAAGTCTGTGAGCCCCTTGCGGGCAGGGACCCACATTCCACCATATGCACCCCTGGGCCCTGGTGCCATACTGGCCTGGGGCAGCCATTGGTTGGGGAAGATGTTGTATGGGTTCATCACTGTCTCAAAACCGGAGGAGTCACAGCCCAGAGGAGGAAGCCGGCGGAGTTCTGGTATCGTTGCTGCAGCTGGTGTTGTGAATCAGGCCGACGAGCAGCGCATCCTCTTACCCGGCTATTTCACGACACCAGGGTTGCATCATACCCATCCTCTCCAGGCGAGCCTCGTGGGACCAGGCCGGACGCAAGGACCTGGGGATGGGGTTGGGGTGGGAGTCTGTGTGTGAAAGCTTGTCCTCTGTAGCTCACTGGATCTCAGCCCAGACTGCTCCTCAGAATCACCTGGCAGCTTTCAAAAAACTCTGATGTCTGCCCCTCACCTCCTCTTGCCCAGGTCCACAGAATCTCCAGGGTGGGGCCCTGGAATCAGCATTTGTTAGAGGTTCCAGTGTGATGCCGAAGTCTGTGAGTAGTCAAGGGTGGGCCCTGGAACTCATAGCCAGGGTCATTGTCTGTTCCAGCCTGACTGTTGCCATAGCCTTCGCCTGGCCCTCCCTGGCCCCATTTCTTTCTGCCTTGCACCGTTCACCACACCACTGCTGCCTGGGCCAGCTTTTCAGAAACAGATGGGGCCTGAGACCCCAGGACAAAGGCCAGGCTTCTTACCCTGGCCTTCAAGGCCTTCCCATCAGGGTTCTCTACTTGGAAACACTACAATAATTTCCCCCATGGAGCTCTCCCGGGTCCCTCCTTCCTTTGAACCCTGCCCCACACAAATCCACATGCTGGTTCTGTTGGCTCTGCCTTCAGAATCTATCTCACCTCCCAACCCTTCTCACCATCCTGCCATCCCACAGCTGTTCCCTAAGTCTGGCCATCACTGTCCTGTACCTGCAATGGCCCCTGACTAGTTTTTTTTTTTTGAGATGGTGTCTTACTCTGTCACCCAGGCTGGAGTGCAATGGGGAGATCTCAGCCCACTGCAACCTCCGCCTCCCGGGTTCAAGCAATTGTCCCACCTCAGCCTCCCGAGTAGCTGGGATTGCAAGCACCCGCCATCATGCCCAGCTAATGTTTGTATTTTTGTAGAGACGGGGTTTCATTGTGTTGGTCAGGCTGGTCTTGAACTCCTGACTTCAGGTGATCTGCTTGCCTCAGCCTCCCAAAGTCCTGGGATTACAGGTGTGAGCCACCATGCCCGCTGACTAGTCTTACCTAGCCCTTCTACCTCAGCCCATTCTCCAGACAACAGCCAAAATAAGCTTGTAAAAATAAACCTGACCATTGTAGAATAGAATAGGACACTTCTAACCCTGGCCTATAAGGCTGGATGTTCCCTTTTACATGTCTCCAATGCCAACTCCTTGGTCCCTCTGCTCCAGCCACACAGGTCTTCTTGCCAGTCTCGAAGCCCACACCACAGTCCTGCCACAGGGCCTTTGCACATGCTTTGCTCTCATCTGGAACCCCTGTGCTCATACCTGCTCACATGTGGGTGGCTCCTTCTCATTGTTGGAGCTTGGCTCAAATTTCTCAAAGAGGCCTAATGTACCCTTCCTAAGGAAAAAAACTTTGTTTTCTTAACAGCACTTATCACTAAATGTATTACAATAATTGCTTATTTACTGTCTCTCCCATTAGAATGTGAGCTCTAGGAGGGCAGGGTCTCTGTCTTGTTCCCTGTGGTGCCTCCCTTGCCTAGCACAGGGCGTGGTACGCAGTGGGCACTCAATAAACGCAGTGGAATGAAGAAACAATTGGATCCCTTTTAGCCTCATCTCCCACTATTTCTTCCCTCCTTTCCCCACCCCACAGCACTATGTGGGCCTCAGTCCCACTGCGTCTCCCCCTGCACTGACCACACCCCTCCTGAGCTCCTTTCCGTCCTCTCCCCTGTCCTCATTTCCCCTCCATCCTCACCCACACACCTCCCTTCCCCTCTCCCCTCTCCTTCCTCTGGACAGCCTTCCTCCTCTGCTGGCCAGTTGAATGATCTCCTTGCTGGTCTGTCTGCCAGTTTAGGCTGTGAGGTCCAGTGCTTGGTACACAGGAGGAGCACAATAAATGCTGAGTTGCCTCTGTAGCTGCAAAGACAGGAGGCCCTGAGATTCTGAGGTTGCAGCAGGGCCTTCTGTCCTCACCATTTCAGGACCTGCATCTGGGGTTTCTGCTTCTCTGGGGTTTCTGCATCTCTGGTTTCCTGACTGCTGAAAGTTTCAGTTTCTTCACTGCTCCTGTTCTGTCTGAGATCCAGGAGATCCGAGGGGCCCACTGCACTCAGCCAGGGGCAAGGGATGCCTGGTAGAAGTGTCATTTCCATTTTGCTGCTGCAAAGCTGATGTTCACCCAGGTCAGTTTCATGCTCAAAGTCATACAGAAACGGCCAGAACTGAGACTCTGCAGCCAAATCAAGGGCTTTGCTCCAGGTACATAGAACCTCAGATCAGAAAGGCCTGGCCCATTGGGTTCTCCTGGAAGCCAGAGTCCTGAAAGGTAGGGACTGTGTGTGACCTAGCACTGTGTCCCCACCGACCATCAAAAAGAGTGCCTCTGTAAACATGTCTGAAATTGATTAAATTCCATCCAAATGCAGGCTTCCCCTTCCTGGGGGTCTGTGCTTTGGGACAAGGTGTCTGACAGTCTCTCAGCATGTCCTATTGATGAGTCCTTCAAGGGGACCTGCTAAAACCCTCTCTTACCCCATAGAGAGGCAGAGGGGCAGAAGAGGTTTCTTGAAGCAGCAAATGTCCCCCTCCAGAGCAGAAAGGGACTTTGGAGCTGACCAGGCCAGGGTTTTCTGGAGGGAGGAGCAAGTGACTTGCCCAAGGTCACCCTTGGCAAGCACAGTCAGGGCCCCTCACTCTGCCCAGGACCACAGCGCTGCTGGAAACCAGCCCAGGCCCCTTCAGGCTCCTTCCTGTGTGAGATCTTAATCAAGAATTTTCCACAGCTGTCCAGGGACGGGGTGTGTAGGAATGGTGTGAGCAGATAAAGGGCAGCTGTGATTTTCGCCAGTCAAATGGCAGTTTAAGAGGGAGAGGAGTGATAAGATCTGCCCCGAGGGCCCAATGGGAGGGAATGAGCAGTGAGAGGCCTCTACAAATCCTCTCCCCTAACAAAGCCAGGGTGGGGCCCTCAAGCCTTCAGCCCCACTGGCAGATGCCTCTCTGAGGAGGGGCTGGGAATCCAGGGAAGTGGGTAGGGAGGCCTGTGGGTCATTAAGAGGTGCCCTGAGAAGATTTAAAAATTAACACATATGGTAAATGTATAAGCTTTGCCAAAAAAAAAAAAAAAGTGCACAGTGATCGTAACCTTTGGGGTTTGTCATTGAAGTCCTGTTATCCTCAGCTCACCTCTAGATGCGAAACTAGATGCTGAATGCTGAGCTGGGAGGGCCTGTGGAGTGGCCACTTTCATCAGCCTCGCTTGGGGTCATTCTGTCAGCCAAGGATTTCCATGGAACCACCCTTTGCCCTCTTTGCTTCTGCGTCCCATTCATAATTCAATAAGCGTTTGTTGAATACCCACTCTGTACTGTTTTGTTGCTTGGGATTATCACTGAACAAAACAAGGCCAGATCCCTGCCCTTGTGAGTCTAACAAGGTGGATAAAATTTCTGTCTCCTCCCTAGAAAAGTGCACTGACGTATGAAAACTTATCCATGATTTTGTGGGACTCCTAGACCCTCATCTTGGAGGTGGATTCCCCAACAGTGTTTGCTGCCCTAACACAGGCTGAGCATTTCATCTACCCCTTCTGCCTGGCCCTACAGCTGGGTGGGTACACCTGTCCCCAGCACCTCTGGACGAGGAGTAAGAGGTTAGCAAGAGGGACAGAGTGAGCCAGCCAGGCCTTCCTGTGAGTTCTCAATCATCCAGTGCTGACTTGCTGTTGGGGGTCATGGAGCCCTAAGGATTTCGGGCACCATGGAGCCAGTCCTCTGGGGGACCTGTGTGACCTCTGTGAGCCCAAGCCTGAGAGGCAGGGCTAGGGAGGGAGAGGAAGTGTGTCCCTCCATGTCCCTCCCAAGGATGACCAGAGCTAGAGCATAAGCCAAGCTCAGATGTCTAGAGCTGGCGATGATAGCCTTTCTATCCCCTGCCTCCAGGAAGAGCAACTTATTCTCTAAGAATCAGGTCAGGGGTCCCCTCTTCCGGAAGCCTTCCCTGGTTGTCCCTACCCTGACCCTCCTCCAGGGACATCTCTCCCATTGCTACCCTCACTACACAGCTGGGCTGATCTGTTTCCACGCTGATTTCCCGAACGAACTCAGCAGCATCGTGAGCACAGGCGCAGTGCCCACCATGTGTGTCCTTGGCTCCTATCACCACCTATGGCATGGTGGATGGTCAGTAAAAGTTTGTTGGGTGAATGGCTGCAAGATGGAAAACTCAGCAGAGGTGACAAAGAGATCAGTGATTTTCTGGTCAGCCGCTAGATCATCCTACTCCTGAGTAGCAGACTCCAAGATAGGGGAGTGTGTGCAGGGCATTCAACAGGGAGCCTCTTGTGGTCAGTACTAGTGGGTAGAAGGGAAGGAAGCAGGGCTGGGCAGAGGGAGAAGTGAGCTTCGGTGTATACCCAAAGCCTCAGCTGGGGCAGGGTGTCAGCTCTTTATACCCACATCCATCAGTCATTGAATGCTGGCCTCTTGGAGGAAAGGTGACAACAGGTGAGGCCAGCACCTTAGGGGCTGACACTGAGAGCCCTTACAACAGCTGGGAAAATACGCCCTCCGTTTCTGGTGACATATCAAGTGTGCGCCCACTAACTCATCTCTCCAGACCCTAACTCACCTCTTTCATCCCCTGACAGCTCAAATTTCAACCACTGCCTCCCTGCAATGGCTTAGGCACCTCTGGTAACAAGAGTGCTGCTCCCATTGCTACCTGCATTCAAGGTGTGGCCTCAGAGTGCTGGCAAAATCGGGTCCTGATCTGGTCCAGCACTGATAGGGTGACTGCCCCTATGGGAGCTGGGGTGCATTGTCTGGGATGGCTTCAGGAGCCAGGAAAGGCGCTGGCTCCCCAAGCTTTATAACCCAGTGGCCCTGCAGGTAGAGCCCAGGGAAACATGGTCCACACTTTGGATGATGCCTAGGGGCCTTGGAGGCCACTGGCTGGTCCCAAGCCCCAGGGCTTGTCAGTCTGTTGGTGGATATGGATTACAATTCTGACCTGCTGAGCTCTGGTTTGGAGTTGCTTGTAGATGTCTCTGGAGGGACACATAGACATTGGGAGACAGGTTGGAGCTAGAGAGACTAACTTGTGTGTGTGTGTGAGTCTGTGTGTGTGTGTGTGTGTGTGTATATATATATACATCTTTTTAAATGTTATACCAGCTAAGCGCAGTGGCTCACGCCTGCAATCCCAACACTTTGGGAGGTGGGAGGCTGAGGTAGGAGACTCACTTGAGTCCAGGAGTTTGAGACCAGCCTGGGCAACCAGGGTCAGGTGGTTGGGGTGACTTGAGACCCCATCTCTACAAAAAGTAAAAACAAATTAGCCAAACATGATGGTGTATGCCTGTGGCCCCAGCTACTTGGGAGGCTGAGGTGGGAGGATTCTTGAGCTCTGGTGGTTGAGGCTTCAGTGAGCTGTGATTGTGCCACTGCACTCCAGCCTGGGTGACAGAGCAAGAGCCTGTCTCAAAAAAAAAAAAAAAAAAAATTATATAATTCGTCTATTCAAAACTACTAAATATATACATATTTTTTTTTGAGACAGAGTCTCACTCTGTCGCCCAGGCTGGAGTACAATGGTGCGATCTGGGCTCACTGCAACCTCTGCCTCCTGGGTTTGAGCAATTCTCCTGCCTCAGCCTCCCAAGTAGCTGGGACTACAAGTGCCCGCCACCATGCCTGGCTAATTTTTGTATTTTTAGTAGAGACGGGGTTTCACCATGTTGGCCAGGCTGGTGATCCATCCACCTCAGCCTCCCAATACTAAATAAATTTTTTAAAACCAAATACTAATATGAGAGGTTTTTGAACTCTCATAGAGTAGGACCCATAGTGTGTCCTCAGGCTAATGCAGGAGACCACCCCTCATATTGTCTTATGCCCAATTTCTGCCTCCAAAGAAAGAAAAATTAAAAATTAAAAGGCAGAAATGAAATCCACAAGCAGACAGCCCGGGGCCACACCCTGGGCCTGGTAGTTAAAGATCGACCCCTGACCTAATTGGTTATGTTATCTATAGATTACAGACATTTTATAGAAATGCACTGTGAAAATCCCTGTCCTGTTTTGTTCCAATCTAATTACCAGTGCATGCAGCCCCCAGTCACGTACCCCCTGCTTGCTCAATCAATCACGACCCTCTCACATGCACCCCCTTAGAGTTGTGAGCCCTTAAAAGGGACAGGAATTGCTCACTCGGGGAGCTCAGCTCTTGAGACAGGAGTCTTGCCAATGCCCCCAGGCCAGATAAACCCCTTCCTTCTTTAACTCGGTGTCTGAGGGGTTTTGTCTGCGGCTCGTCCTGCTACAAGGCCACCAGGCTATTTCTAGGATCCCTTATAGGGCCCCTCAGGGTCCTCTCTGACAACTCTTTCTTGGCTCCTGGCTGAAGATCTCTGCTGCCCCCAGACTCAGAAGAGCCACTCCAGGACTCAGGGAGTGGCTGGCTTTGGGCCAGCCCAGCCCTCCAGATCCAAGGCGGGTCCCCTATCTCCACAATCAAATGGTGTTCTGCCTCCCGCCCTGTCCGGGGACCCTGCTCACCAGCCACGGGCGGTTTAGGCCAACCGCCCTGCCTCCTCTCCAGTGCAGACGCAGCCTATAAAACCACCCTGTGTGTCCTTGCCGACCCTGGCCCCTCCCTGGACACCCAGGCGACAATGGCAGAACTGCCCACAACAGAGACACCTGGGGACGCCACTTTGTGCAGTGGGCGCTTCACCATCAGCACACTGCTGAGCAGTGATGAGCCCTCTCCACCAGCTGCCTATGACAGCAGCCACCCCAGCCACCTGACCCACGGCAGCACCTTCTGCATGCGTACCTTTGGCTACAACACGATCGATGTGGTGCCAGCATACGAGCACTATGCCAACAGCACCCAGCCTGGTGAGCCCCGGAAGGTCCGGCCCACACTGGCCGACCTGCACTCTTTCCTCAAGGTAAGTGCTGTTTCAGAAGACTGGCCACTTCCCTGCTGTGTGACCTCGACCCAGCTACCTAACCTCTCTGAGCCTCAGTTCTATCATCTGTGCCTTGGGGATGGAGGAGCATCTTCTTCCTGGGTTGAGAGGCCCCAGTGAAATAGTGGAGCTGCAGAAATCTGGGCACATGTTGGAATGTATATTAGCCAATCACTAGCAACCCAAAGCTAGAGTGGGAGGCCTAGAGAGGTAATGAGCTTCCAGTCAGTAGAAGCATGCAAGCAGGTGCACACCCCTGAAAGAGACAGGGAAAGAAGGGCCTGGGAAGGTTCACCTCAGAGAGGGGGCTCGCTGGGTTTGCTGCCTGGGAGGCTGGACTGTGAAGATTGGAGGGCTGGAAGGTGGATTGTCATAACCCCTGCCTGGCCTCACTTTTCTCGTATGATAATTGGGCCGAAGTGTTCTTTTTTCTTCTCTTTTCTTTTTCTTTTTTCTTTTTTTGAGACGGAGTCTGGCTCTGTCGCCCAGGCTGGAGTGCAGTGGTGTGATCTCGGCTCACTGCAACCTCCACCTCCTGGGTTCAAGTGATTCTCCTGCCTCAGCCTCCCGAGTAGCTGGGATTACAGGAGCGCACCACCACACCCAGCTAATTTTTGTATTTTTAGTAGAGACAGGGTTTTGCCATGTTGGCCAGGCTGGTCTTGAACTCCTGACCTCAAAGGATCCACCCACCTTGGCCTCCCAACATGCTGGAATTACAGGCATCAGCCACCACACCCAGCCCAGAATTGTTCTTGATTCTGAGGCTAAGACTTACTAAGTTCGCAGGACTTTTCCCCACCCCAGAGCAAACCAAGACATGGCCCTTGGCTCCATACTGAGATGAAGTGCCAGGAAGAAAGCCCCAGAGGAGGGCATCAGTCACTTGGGGCACAAACCAGGAGACCTCCCAGTGCCCCAGAGGGAGAGGCCTGGTTTCAAGACCCAGCCCTCCAGGGACCAACTATGTGGCCTTGGACAAGCTTTCACCTCTCCAGGGTGATAATAATCCTGTCCCTTGTTACAAGGCTGGGCAACTGTCTAATCACTTCTAAGGCCACTGCTCTCCCAGCGGGAGGAGGTGTTATGAGCAGGAGCGCCCAGGACTCCGAGTCTCCTGTGGCATCTGATCTTGGATCACTGCAACCTCCACCTCCTGGCTTCAAGAGATCCTCCTGTGTCAGCCTCTCGAGTAGCTGGGACTACAGGTGCACGCCACCATGCCCAGCTAATTTTTGTATTTCTTAGTAGAGACAGGGTTTTACCTTGTTGCCCAGGCAGGTTTTGAACTCCTGAGCTCAAGCAATCCACCCACCTTGGCCTCCCAAAGTGCTGGGACTACAGGTGTGAGCCACCGCTCCTGGCCTAGGGAGCATTTTAAAAGCCTCTCAAGCAGCTCAACACCCAGTGGGTTGAGGGGTCGGAGGGTGCTCGGTATGGGGCGCAGTGGTGCAGGTCAGTGGGCTGGATGCAGAGACGCTGTCCCTAGCACCCCTACTTGCCTGACTTGTGGTCTCTGGACTGCCAGCAGGAAGGCAGACACCTGCATGCCCTGGCCTTTGACAGCCGGCCCAGCCACGAGATGACTGATGGGCTGGTGGAGGACGAGGCAGGCACCAGCAGCGAGAAGAACCCAGAGGAGCCTGTGCGCTTCGGCTGGGTCAAGGGGGTGATGGTGAGTGGGGTGTGGATGGTGCGTGATGTCCAGAAATGGAGGTGGGGTGGCAGAGCTCCATCCAGGCTCAGCTCTGACTCTCAGGCCCTGGTGGGGCTTCAGTTTCCCATTCTGTACAATGAATTCAGTGAGTTAATAGATCAATGGACAATAGATTAATGCCTGCCAGGGAGTAATTAGAAGAAACTGTGTTTCCCTAAAAAGCCACCAGGGGGCTGCACTAAACACACACATCCGTAAAATGTGTTTTTCTCCTCCATGAAGGGAAGGAAAAGGTTTGCTGTAGTGTAGAGCAGGATTAAGTTTCCAGACAGCAGAGAATCAAGTACACATGGCTTTGGAGACATTATGGGACTTTACAGAGGGGATCTTATGGGATGTAGAAGGCTTTAGCCCTGCTCTGGGAGGCAGGAGGCTGGGATTCTGATCTTAACGCTGCCAACTGGCTGTGCCTCCGTTTCTCCATCTGAACCACGAGCCCTCCCCGACCCCCAGATGCTCATATTCAGAGCTGGGATCTCCCTCCCGGGCTGTGTTGCCAGAGCCAGGAAAGGCCCTGCAACTCAGTGGGGCCAGCGACCACACCAGCCCCTCCCACCTAGAAGCTTCAGCCTCCATCTTGGCCTCTGGCTTTGCTTTAAATTTGGAAGCTGAAGTCACAGCCACCTGAGCTCTGATATCTGCTTGTACATGGGGCACTGGCTCACCTGGCATTTGCTGAGTTCCCTGTAAATGCCAGGCTCTGGATCAACTGCTGACCACTGGGGCCATGGTCGGGGCTGGCAGACACAGGATCCTGGGCTTGGGATGGATACAGTGAGGGGGAACAGTGCTCGTAGCCCAGCGTCAGGCCTCAACAGGAGGGAGGGAAAATAGGTGGGAGGGATAGGTGGGTCTCTGGGTGACTCTCACCCTCTTGCCCCATAGAACCAGACTCGGAACCTACTGAAGTGGGTGAAGAAGGGACCCAGGTGTCCCCAGGGCCTAGGTGCTCGATACCCTGCCATAGTAAGGGACAGAGACTTGTTATTTGGCCTTTGGGTGTCCACCCAGGTGGCCTGTGACCCCCCTGTCCTCCCAGATTCGTTGCATGCTCAACATTTGGGGCGTGATCCTCTACCTGCGGCTGCCCTGGATTACGGCCCAGGCAGGCATCGGTGAGTGCCCCTCTGGGGAAGAGGAGGGAGGACCTGCCTGAATCCTGTTCTTCCCAAGCCCCAAGGTTGCAGGATAAAACTTAAGCTGCAGAGACCAAAGGGCCAGGCCTTCTCCTCCCTGGTTCAGTCTCGGGCCCCTGCAGTGACAGGGGTCGGGGTGGTGTGGCAGAGGCACGCTGGACATGGGGTCAGAAGGCCTAAGGGCTGTTTGCCTTCAGTAAGCCAGTTAACCTCTCAGAGCCCATTTCTACCTCAAAGCTTGCAGGTTAGAAAGCTGCACTCTGGCCAGGCATGGTGGCTCACGCTTTGGGAGGCTGTAATCCCAGCACTTTGGGAGGCCGAGGTGGGTGGATCACGAGGTCAGGAGTTCAAGACCAGCCTGGCCAACATGGTGAAACCCTGTCTCTACTAAAAATATAAAAAAATTAGCCAGGCATGGTTGGCAGTTGCCTGTAATCCTAGCTACTCAGGAAGCTGAGTCAGAGAATTGCTTGAACCTGGGAGGCAGAGGTTGCAGTGAGCCAAGATCACACCACTGCATTCCAGCCTGGGTGACAGAGTGTGAAACTCCATCTCAAAAAAAAAAAAAAAAAAAGAAAGCTGCACTCTGGACAGAACAGGACTCAGATGCTAGCTCTGTAGCCTGCTATGTGACTTTGGGCGAGTTTCTTAACCTCTCTGAGCCTTGGATTCCTCCTCATTAGGAAAATGAGGGTGATAACAGAACCTACCTCATGGAGCCGTTGTGGGGTTTACAGGATGCAAGTAAAAACACAGCACAGATCTGGCTCCCAGAGGTGATCACGGAGTGGTAACTGCTACTTTATTTTTTATTATTAAACGAGGGTAGCTTCCCCTCCATACCTAACAATCCAATAAATGCTGGCTCAAAGTCTCCCTGGCTATTCAGAGTATGGCAGGAGGTAGACAGAGACCCTTTTTTTTTTTTTTTTTGAGACAAAGTCTCACTCTGTCACCCAGGCTGGAGTGCAGTGGCGTGGTCTCGGCTCACTGCAACCTCCGCCTCCTGGGTTCAAGCTATTCTCCTGCCTCAGCCTCCCAAGTAGCTGGGATTACAGGCACGTGCCAGTATGCCCGGCTAATTTTTGTATTTTTAGTAGAGACGGGGTTTCACCATGTTGGCCAGGCTGGTCTTGAACTCCTGACCTTGTGATCTGCCCTCCTCGGCCTCCCAAAGTGACAGAGACCCATTTTTCAGATGAGAAAACTGAAGCTCAGAGAAGGGAGATGAACGTAGGTCGCATGGTGAATGAGTAGGCAAACTGGGGCTCCTCCCCCGGGAAATGCCCTGCCTAAGCTTTGGGTGCCCCCTGCAGTCCTGACCTGGATCATCATCCTGCTGTCGGTCACGGTGACCTCCATCACAGGCCTCTCCATCTCGGCCATCTCCACCAATGGCAAGGTCAAGTCAGGTGGGCCATCCCCCTTCCCACCAAGGCCCTCCTCTCATGGGCTCCTAATCCTGGGAACAGAACTCCCAACTTCCCCAACCCAATGGGACACCCAGCCACTCCTGTGGTTCCAGGAGAGGGCTCTAGGCAGGCTGTCTACACCATGAGATGGCCTCAGCTATCTCCTGCCTCGTGGGTCCTGTGGCCTCTGCTTGCTCTGAGTCCACCCCAGCCAACCGACTCATCTGGTTTCATGGTTGCCGACTCTGCCCTGATAGGTGGCACCTACTTCCTCATCTCCCGGAGTCTGGGCCCAGAGCTTGGGGGCTCCATCGGCCTCATTTTCGCTTTCGCCAATGCCGTGGGTGTGGCCATGCACACTGTGGGCTTTGCAGAGACTGTGCGGGACCTGCTCCAGGTGAGGCTGGGGGCTGGACCCTGGGTAGAGGGATCTGGGCAGCCCACTGCACTCTCCTCCGCCCCATCTGGGCTGGGCCCTCCTGCTGCTCTGCCTGACTTCACCCATCAGGAATCACAGCCTGATCACTGTGGGTGAGCGTGACAATCTCATCGAATAAAGGCCATTCCTTTCCCACAAGTCCCCTTTGGGGGTGTGTGTGGCCTTTAGGGCCACACTGTCCAGGCCCATGCAGCAGCTGCTTTGGGGACTCGATGGCAGCGGTGGTGCTTGAGTTAACATCGTCCTAGTGGAGTGCACCCCACAGGAGGTGCCTCCTAGGTGGGCAGAGTCTGGGGGATGGGGAGTTCAGAGGGTGGCTTGCAGCCTGACCCATTTTCCCTCCCCAGGAGTATGGGGCACCCATTGTGGACCCCATTAATGACATCCGCATCATCGGCGTGGTCTCGGTCACTGTGCTGCTGGCCATCTCCCTGGCCGGCATGGAGTGGGAGTCCAAGGTGAGGAGGCCATGGAGGAGGGGGACGTGGAGGTGGTCACGTGGAGAAGCGAGGGTCACCAGGCCTGGGCCCTCCCTGGTCCTCTGCCTTTTCTTTTTCTTTTCTTTTCTCTCTTTTTTTTTTTGAGACAGACTCTTGCTCGATGTCCATGCTGGAGTGCAATGGTACCATCTCGGCTCACTGCAACCTCCACCTCCTGGGTTCAAGTGATTCTCCTGCCTCAGCCTCCTGAGTAGCTGGGATTACAATCACCTGCCACCACACCTGGCTAATTTTTGTATTGTTTGTAGAGACGGGGTTTCACCATGTTGGTCAGGCTGGTCTCAAACTCCTGACCTCAAGTGATCTGCCTGCCTTGGCCTCCCAAAGTGTTGGGATTACAGGTGTGAGCCACTGTGCCCTGCTGCTTTGTATCTCTTTTGTGTGACAACCTAAGTCCACATGGCCCAGAGTAGGCATGGTGGCTCCAGGGGGCCGGGCACCCAGACTCCTTCCGTCTTGTGCTCCCTCCATCCCTGCGCCATGGCCTTTGTCCACCTGGTCCACCGTGCCCCCATCCCCTCCAGTCAGAGGGAAAGCAAAGAAGGGGGAAATGAAAGGGAGGGAATTCCCTTTTCTCTTTCTCTTTATGGCACCATCCAGAAGTTGCACTATGGCTGTCACGCACGGCTGCAAGGGAGGCTGGGGAGGTGTGGCCTTCAACTGAATCATGGATCCTGCTGGCAGACTCAGCCGGACAGGCCCTACAGGCAGGGAAGGACCTGACCCCTGCAGCCTGTCCTCTCCCCGCATTCTCTGACCTGCAGCTGTCAGAGGGTGGCCTCCTCACTCTTCCTCGGATGCCCTGAGCTGAATTCCCTGGACAGTTCTCTGGCTTGTTCGTTCTCCTACTTAAGGTGTCTGCTAAACACCTTCTCTCTGGTGACACCTTCCCAGGTCATCCTGCTAAATGAGCTCCACCCAGTCCCCATCACACTCCCTGTTCTTTCTTTCTTTCTTTATTTGTTTGTTTATTTATTTATTTTTGAGATGGAGTCTCGTTCTGTCACCTAGGCTGGGGTGCAGAGGCGTGATCTCGGCTCACTGCAACCTCAGCCTCCTGGTCTCAAGTGATTCTCCTGCTTCAGCCTCCCAAGTAGCTGGGATTACAGACACCCACCACCATGCCTGGCTAATTTTTGTATTTTTAGTATAGATGGGGTTTCACCGTGTTGGCCAGGCTGATCTCGAACTCCTGACCTCAGGTGATCCTCCCACCTCAGTCTCCCAAAGTGCTGAGATTACAGGTTTGAGCCACTGTTTCCGGCCTGTATTTTCAGTAGAGACAGGGTTTCCCCATGTTGGCCAGGCTGGTCTCAAACTCCTGACCTCAGGTGATCTGCCCACCTCGGCCTCCCAAACCTCTTCTTACTTTAAATTCATCCTCATTTATCAGCCAAGACAAGAGGCTTTGGCGGTCTTGTTCACTGCTATATTCCCAACTCCTCGAACAGATCCTGCTGTATAATGGGTGTTGAATGAATGAGTGAGTGAATAATGGAGAAACGGGCCCTGGGCAAATCATTTTCTGGCCGGGCTACCCAGAGAGGTAGAACCAGACTATCTGACCTCTAGGGTCCTTCGTCCCCCGCAGGCCCAGGTGCTGTTCTTCCTTGTCATCATGGTCTCCTTTGCCAACTATTTAGTGGGGACGCTGATCCCCCCATCTGAGGACAAGGCCTCCAAAGGCTTCTTCAGCTACCGGGGTATGTGCTGATCGAGGCCCTGACCATGGCTCTGGGGACAGGGACTCTCTACTCAGGAATCTGGCCCATTCTGTGGACACTGGGAGGATGAGATTACCCAATCCCATGGTCAGGGGCTGCCTGCCCAGTGGGTCCCAGCGAGGGGGGTCAAGCCCTCCAGGTGAGCCTTACTCATCAGGCCTCGCTTTTCCAGCGGACATTTTTGTCCAGAACTTGGTGCCTGACTGGCGGGGTCCAGATGGCACCTTCTTCGGAATGTTCTCCATCTTCTTCCCCTCGGCCACAGGCATCCTGGCAGGGGCCAACATATCCGGTGACCTCAAGGTGAGCAGAATACTTGTCTCTCCCCTGTCCTGGCACCGCACAGGGGCTGTGAGCAGAATCCTGCTCCCTGCTCTACTGGCATCTGCTGCTGGGCACTGAGACCTGGGAGGCAGGGCTTCTAAAGTCCAGTCCAGTCCAACTCAGCTCAGTTCAACCCAATCCAACTGATTCCATTCCATTCTGAGGTTGTTTATGAAGGCCAGCTGCATTCTAGGCTTGAGGGATACCACAGAATGGCTAGGTTCCTCCCTAGTTCCCAGAACTCTCAGCCTTAGGGGAAGACTGGCCCAGCTGTGACCTTAAGAGCTCAGCCTTGATTGTGCACATCTTTGCTGGGCTGACATCCTCCCAGGTCTCCCCACTGCCTTGCTGCAGGCAGGCTTCTTGGCTTGGCATTCAAGGCTCCCGCCTGCCTGTCTAGCCTCATCCCTGACCAGTGCCACCCTTTCCATGAGCTTGCTCCAGCCCTGAGGCTCTACTGCTTTGCCCATGTTACCTTGTCCCTCCTCCATGCCTTTGCCTGTGCTGCGCCCTCTACCTGCAACTCCATACGCTTGCTTTTTTACCCTGAAAGTCTGTTCTGTTTCTCTTTCTTTCTTTTTCTTTTTTTTTTTTGAGATGGAGTTTTGCTCTTGTTGCCCAGGCTGGAGTGCAATGGCACTATCTTGGCTCACTGCAACCTCCGCCTCTCCTGCCTCAGCCTCCTGAGTAGCTGGGATTACAGGTGCTTGCCACCATGCCAGTTAATATTTGTATTTTTTAGTAGAGATGGAGTTTTGCTATGTTGGCCAGACTGGTCTCAAACTCCTGACCTCAGGTGATCCACTCGCTTGGGCCTCCCAAAGTGCTGGGATTATAGGGGTGAGACACCATGCCTAGCCTCTTTTTTTTTATTTATTGCTTTTTTCTTTTTTCTTTTGAGATGAAGTCTCGCTTTGTCACCCAGGCTGGAAGGCTGGAGTGCAGTGGCACGATCTCAGCTCACTGCAACCTCCGCCTCCCAGGTTCAAGTGATTCTCATGCCTCAACCTCCAGAGTAGTTGAGACTACAGGCACCTGCCACCACACCTGACTAATTTTTGTATTTTTAGCAGAGACAGAGTTTCACCATGTTGGCCAGGTTGGTCTCGATCTCCTGACCTCAAGTGATCCACCCGATTTGTCTTCCCAAAGTGCTGGGATTACAGGAGTGAGCCACTGCTCCTGGCCTGTTTCTCTTTCAAATACCTCCTTCAACTCTCATCTCTCCCACCCCTTCCATCAGAGTCATGGTTCCCCAGCATAATGATGTCGGGCCAAATGCGTATCTGTTACCCCAGCATCTGGAGAACGGAGACTTGCCTCTATCTCCCTATTCCCTCCCAGCTCAGAGCCTGGCACATACTAAGTGCTCTGTACATGTTTGGTGACTGAATCATGGTGAAATGCAGTGTTTGAGCAGTAGCACAAGTGCTGCACCATCAGGGAGAAGGAGAGACTAATGTTGGCAGGGGTTCCAGCAGAATTTCTGGGTGCAGGAGGCGCCAGAGCTGGGCTTTGAAAGGTGAGAAGCTGGTGGAGCCTTTGCTCAAAGGAGGTGGCAGGCAAGAGGGGGTGATGAATGGGGAGCTAGCCCCATGCTGGAAATCACAGCTAACCCCTACCCCAAACCTCCAGTCTCATTTGGAAGGCGCTCCTTGACGCATTTTCTTAAGCAAATTAAGAGCTGTGCATTGAGCCAGGCACAGTGGCTCATGCCTGTAATCCCAGCACTTTGGGAGGCCAGAGCAGGTGGATCACTTGAGGTCAGGAGTTCGAGACCAGCCTGGCCAACATGATGAAACTATGTTTTAGTCTCCACTAAAAACATAAAAATTAGCTGGGTGTGGTGGTGGGCTCCTGTAATTCCAGCTACTTGGGAGGCTGAGGCAGGAGAATTGCTAGAACCTGGGAGGCAGAGGTTGCAGTGAGCCAAGATCGCGCCACTACACTCCAGCCTGGGTGACAGAGCGGAACGCTATCTCAAACCACCACCCACCAAAAAAAAAGACTGCACATGGAGTCGACTATGAAGCCAGCCTGGCTTTAACCAGCTATGCACCAGGCGGTGTTGGGCAGGGCCTGGAAATTGGAGAACAGCCGTTGGTTTGGCTCCTCTCCTTTGTCTGGGGAATGGCCAGCAGAGGCCTGGTCTGCCTGCCCCGAGGTCCTGCAGAGGTTGGGCCTGTGCTCAGACAGCCTGGATTCCATGAAGCCTCATTAGATCGTTGCCTGGGAATTTATCTCGATGTCCCATCAAGCTTTTTAGGTTACAAACCAGCAGGCGTCAGCTGTCTCGAAGCTGGGTGAGGCCCGCACGCCTGCACTCTGTCCTAAATGCCCTCAAGCTTTAAGGGGCTCTTGGATGGCCTGCACCCATCCTGTGGGACAGCATCCTCAGCAGCAGAGCCACTGTTTGTGGAGCCCTCATTGCGACATTTTGGGCAAGTCCCTTTACAACTCCCTGGGCCTCAGCTTCCCCAATTCTAAAATGGGACGAGTACAGCCCCCGCCTTCCAGGGTGGTGGGGAGGATTCCATGTGCTAATTCATGTAAAGTGCTTAGAATAGTGCCTGGCTCAGAGCAGGAGCTAAGAGCTTCTTGTCATCATTGTCATTTTTACCATGATATAGACAAGCAAGCCAAGGTCAGAGAGGTTCGGGGGCCTGCCCAGGACTACACAGGTGGCAGAGGAGCCGGAAGGCCAATTTCTACAACAGAGAGGCCTCAACTACATCACAATTTCATCATCTAACAAATATGTTTTGTGCTGCCTCAGGGCATGCCCCTGTGCAGAATCCTGCCCCCACCCCAATAGCTCACATTTATGGGCACTTGTCACCTGCCAAGTTATTTTCTGATTCCACAGATGGGGAAACTGAGGCTCAGGGATGTTAAGGGGCTTCTCCCAGTGCACATAGCAGGGAAGAGGTGGGCTGAGATGTGGACCTGGATGTGCCTAACTTTGTTAAATCCCCAGGCAACATTCTCAAAGTTAGGCACATCCAGGTCCACATCTCAGCCCACCTCTACCCAGCTCACCTCTTCTCTGCCTGCCTCTTCCCAGCATGTCCAGGGGCTGAGATCTCAGATCTAGATGCAGGAGGCAGGATGGGGGTTGATGGCTGGCTTATTTGTGTTTTCACCACAAATTGGGTGGCTTAAACACAGACCTATATTCCCTCCCAGTTCAGGAGGCTAAAAGTCCGGGATCCAGGTGTCGGCAGGACCAAGCTCCCCCTGAAAACCCAGGGGAGAATCTTGCCTTGCCTCTTCCTAATTTCTGGTGGCTGCTGACAGTGGCTTTCCTTGGCTGGCAACTGCATCACTCCAGTCTCTGTCTCTGTCTCATGTGGCCTTCTTTCATCTGTGGGTCCTTTCCTTGTAAGGACACCAGTCACTGCATTTGGGGCCCACCCTAATCCGGTATGACCTCATCTTTACCAACTGCACCTGCAAAGACCCTGTTTCCAAATAAGGCCACATTCTGAGGTTCTGGGTGGATGTGAATTTTGGGGGACACTATTCAATCCACTAGAGGCAGGGTGGGAGGCTGGCGTGTTCTGTTGGCTTTGGGACTGGGGACCCCATGTGCATGGCCCAGTTGAGTCAAACAGGTTTGCCGGGCAGGGCTGGCAAGTCTATGCCTACAGGGGCCCCGCAGAGCCCTGGGGTGGAGACTCCACCCAAAGCCCTGGGAGACCGAGGCAGAGAGAAGAAATTCAACAGCTCCACGTCTGGGTCACAGAGAGCACTTGGTCAAGGCTTGGAGATCCCAGCAGACCTGGGCTCCAGAGACTCCAGCTCTACGTCTCTGTTCCCATTTTTCTCAGGCCTGCCACATCCTCCCTCCCACCTCCTCCTGGCAGCCCCCCGACACACTTTGACTTGCTCCTGATCTGTGGTGCCATCTGCTAACTGGATGGTGAGCAGAACAGCCCAGGGAAGGCTGGGGGGCGGGGGTTATAAATTGACTTCCCGTGGCAGGCCTGGCCTTTGCCTCCAGGTTGGGGTCTGTGTCTGGAGGGTGAGCAGGTCTTGAACTTACTGTAAAAATCCCAGCCTGTGTTGCTGCACCCAGGATTAGTCCTTGGAGCCCGAGGCTGTGGACCTTGGTGTGGTCAGGCCCAGAGCTGGGTCCTCCTCACAGCTCTCTGCACTCAGCTTCCCCACCAGCTGAGCAGGGGTGTCCAGGCCACTTCTCAGGAAATTACATTTGAGAAAGTGCCTAGAAGAGTGGAACACACGCTGTGTTCGTGGAGGCTTGTTATCACTGTTAAGAAAATACGAGCGGCCAGGCGCGGCGGCTCACGCCTGTAATCCTAACACTTTGGGAGCCCAAGGTGGGTGGAACACTTGAGGTCAGGAGTTCAAGACCAGCCTGGCCATCATGGTGAAACCCCTTCTCTCCTAAAAATACAAAAATTAGGGCACCTATAGTGGTGATACATGCCTGTAGTCCCAGCTACTTGGGAGGCTAAGGCAGGAGAATCGCTTGAACCCAGAAGGTGGAGGTTGCAGTGAGCCAAGATCGTGCCACCGCACTCCAAGCTGGGTGACAGAGCAAGACTCTGTCTCAAAAAAAAAAAAAATAAATAAAAAATAAAAATAAAGAAAGCAAGAAAATACGAGCAGAGATTTATTTCTCAGATTGGAAGGAGAAAGTTTGGGGTGTATCCTATTTATGGTTGAGGAACCAGACAAATCAATTGGTGCATAATGATTGAACATACCGTGAGGGCTGGCGGGGAGGGGAGTCCTGATCTGGGATGTCAGTGTGGATTAATTTATTTCACCAACATCCCTGACAGATGAGGGGCCGGGGTGTGGGAGCACTGCCCCCTGCCCAGCTGGCCGCCTGGAACTGAACCCAGGCAGACCGACTCCAGAGCCCACCACCCTGCCCCTGCCCTCACCACCCTCAAAGCAAGCCCTGGCCAAGTGCCCTTTGTGGCCCAGGCGTGGAGCTGTTGAATTTCTTCTCTCTGCCTCCATCTCGCAGGGCCTTGGGTGGAGTATCCGCCCCGTGGTCTTGGTTGTGTTCATCCCTCTCTGGGGGTCCTCAGTCATGAGGCTCCTTCCTCTCTGTGCTGGAACGGGGGCTCTGAGGGGCCAAGGTCAGAGGTTGCTGCCCCCAGCCTCAGCCTTAGACAAGGAAGACAGGCCTGGAAGGCGGCCCAGGGGCTGCCTAATGCCCTCTCTCCCTCCCTCTCTCCCTCCCTTCTGCAGGACCCTGCTATAGCCATCCCCAAGGGCACCCTCATGGCCATTTTCTGGACGACCATTTCCTACCTGGCCATCTCAGCCACGATTGGTAAGTGGCCGGCCCAGCCGGTCAGGAAGAGGAGGGACCTGGCTTCCACCCTGCAGTGTCCCAAAACCCCAACCACTGGAGGGGATCAGAGGGTGGCGTTCGACTCTCTAACAACAGGGAGAGCTGGGCTGGGAGGGTGTGGCGGCCTCAGGATGTGAAGCCTTGAACCTATCTCTGAGGTATCTTGGCAATGATCAGAGCATCTTCATGGCAGTGGACATGGCGGGGTCAGACCAGGCTCCTTGGGTCCCTTGAAGGCCCAGATTCATGAGTGTGAAAATCCTACAGGACAAATCTAGGAGTGATGATGATGATGATGATGATACCAGCAACTGACTTCCCACGTGCCCCGCCCTTTGCATTCCAGTCCTATCACTGTCATTTTCCCTATTTCACCAAGGAGAAAATGGGGGCTCAGAGACGTTAAGTGACCTGCCCAGGGTCACACAGCCACTGAATGGTGGAGCTGGGCTTTGAGCCCAGGCCTGGGCTGTTAACACCTGCCTTGAACTGAGATCCTCACAGGTGCATTTCCCCTAAGTGGCCCCGTTTGAGGCAAGCTGTTCACAAATGGCCAAGGGAGTTGGTCCAGCTCACAGCCACTTGAGGCTTGAGATCCAGGTCTCCGATCTAAGGAGAACATTGTGATCTTGGTCACTTAAGCTCTCTGCGCCTCTGTAAAATGGCGACGACAACAAAAATAATAGTAAGCCTGCTCGTAGGTTGTTGTAAAGTACTTAGCATGGCTCCGGGCACACTTCCATTGTCATCATTATCATTGCATAATCATTATCATTGCATAATGAAGGGACAGCTGCCCATCATCTGCAGCACCTCGCCCTCTGCAGAGGTGGGGCTGGAAGAGGACAGAATAAGGAGGGAAGGGAGACCTCCCCATGCTCTCCTTCCTCCTCTCAGGCTCCTGCGTGGTGCGTGATGCCTCTGGGGTCCTGAATGACACGGTGAGCCCCAGCTGGGGTGCCTGCGAGGGGCTGGCCTGCAACTATGGCTGGAACTTCACCGAGTGCACCCAGCAGCACAGCTGCCGCTACGGCCTCATCAACTATTACCAGGTACCACCAGGAGGGCTGACCCACCAGATGCAGTGGGGGCTGGGTGGAGGCTGCAGGGCCCCTTGCAGGCCTGGAAGTTTGTAGGGGGGGACATAGTTTTGGGGGTTGGGCCCTAGGCTTAGGAGAGAGGGGTTCAGAGCCCAGGTCTGTCCAGTCCCGACCTGTGGGTGGACAATGGGATCTCTAGGGGTGGGTCGTGGACTCAGATGGAAGCTCAGGACCCAGCCCCTGCCCGCAGTAGGGAATGAGGTGCCACAGATGGGGGCTCCTGGCTGAGCCCCCACTGTGGAGTCCCTGAGCCCCAAATCCCCACAGACCATGAGCATGGTGTCAGGCTTTGCGCCCCTGATCACGGCTGGCATCTTCGGGGCCACCCTCTCCTCCGCCCTGGCCTGCCTTGTCTCTGCTGCCAAAGTCTTCCAGGTGAGGCCGCAGAACGGGGTTGAGATGACAGGGGGTGGGGAGCCTGGGCTAGAGGCACAATAGGGCAGGTCCCTGGGTGACTGCTACAAATACCTGAAGGTGTCATTAGAGTGGGGTGTCTAGCCAGAAGGGAAAAGGAGCTATCAGCAAACTCTTGGAGGAAGCAGCCCCCTCCAACTTGACGAACACCTGCAGTCCCCACCCCAAACTCCCACCTGTGCCACCTGCATCCTGTCTGCAACTCCACCGTTCAAGCTCTACCCAAAGCCATCCACCCCCCAGTCATGCTCTTTTACTGTCTTTATGGTAGGGCGGGGAGGGTGAAGGGGGGTGATCATCCCTGTTTAATAGAAACAGACACCAGGACCCAGGTTGGGGAGGTCACAGAGGGCACTGAGCCGGGGCTGGAGCTCAGGTGGCCCCAGGGGAGGGGAAGTGGCAGATCCCAGCCTGGGGGTGAGTGCGGCATCTGGTGCTGCAGTGCCTTTGTGAGGACCAGCTGTACCCACTGATCGGCTTCTTCGGCAAAGGCTACGGCAAGAACAAGGAGCCCGTGCGTGGCTACCTGCTGGCCTACGCCATCGCCGTGGCCTTCATCATCATCGGTAAGGCTCTGCCAGGGCTCACAGGGCCTGGCCTCCTGTTCCCCTGGCCAGCCATGAGGGTCTTGGGGGCCGGGCTCTTCTCCTGCCTCCTCATCTCCCTGCCGGGCCCGACAGTTAGTGGGCACTCAGAGGCTAAGTCTTGAGGGGTGAGGCTCCACCTAGGAGGAGACATCGGGGGGCCATGTGATCCTTCCCCTTCCCACCTCCAGGCAGGGTGGCTCCCAAACCATGTCAGGCAGCAGAGCCTTCTGCTTTGTTAGAAGAGAACCCACCTGGTCCCCTGGTCTGCATTCACGTGTCCTGGCAGCTAGCATCCCCCTCCCCAGGCCTAAATGAACCCGAGAACACCTTTGGAGCATGGGACAAGCTGACTGGTCCCTCCTTGGGATGGGATACCAATGGCTGGTCAGTATCCTCATAGGTATATAAACTAGACAAACCCAGTTCCTCAGGCCTAGGGCTTCTAGACTCCTTGGGCTTCAAGGTGGTAGATGTCTTAAGAGAAAAGAGCCCAGGTAATCGGTTCATTAGATCAACTTCCTATCCAGGCTTTGCCATGTGCCAGCTGTGTGACCTTAGACAAGTTACTTCACCTCTCTGAGCCTCATTTTTCTCATCTGCAGAATGGGAGCGATAGTGCCTAACAGGTGTGTCTCAGATGGGCAGGAAGTGACCACGTGTGCAGGAAGACCTACATGCATTCATATATGCACACGCACTCACATATGCACACATATTCACATGTGCACACGCCCGATACTTGCCTAATTTACTTAGCCATGGAGGCAGAACTCACGAGGAGAGAGGTGGCCATGCTGCAACATGATGTCCCCTGGCCCCTGCTCCCTATGCAGGAGTGGGGTGGGGGTGGATTACTGGCCAGCCTCCCTGGGCTCGTGGGCACCCTCCTGCCAACAGTGAACCCATGCTGTTCAGGCTGGCATCACAGTCCATGAGATTTGCCCTGATAGCCTAGTCACTATTACCCAAGGTAAGCTTTCCAGACACCGGGCACTACTGGGTCCTGGACCACATGAAGAGGTGGCAGGGATGGAAAAGTCTGGTCAGACTTGATGTTCCCCGGGCCCCATCTCTGCTTCCTGCTCACTGGGGCCCAGAAACACATTTCCCTGCAATGTACCCTGATTCAGATTCAATGTCCTTTCATCTGGGTGGGTCTGACTTGACTTCAGACTGAGGACCATGATCTCAGATGCTCCAGGCAGGGTTCTTAGGTGATTACATGAAATCATGGACAGAGGACCTGGCACATTGGTGCACATCGTGTTTTGGGATCCCCAGAAGCAGGCCCTGAGACAAGGATTCATATGTAAAAGTTTATCTGGGGTGCTGGGGGCAGTAGCAGGGGAGGGGAACAGGGAGACAGGGAAGAGGAAGCAGTTCTTGGGTGGGTTACCACTGGGGTACCAGTGGGGTGGAGCTGTGTTACAGCCTTAGGTGTCCTGGGCCACATTGCAAAATGTATTTCTGGCCGGGCACAATGGCTCACACCTGTAATCCCAGCAGTTTAGGAGGCTGAGGCAGACAGATCATTTGAGGTCAGGAGTTCGAGAAGAGCCTGGCCAACATGGTGAAACCCTGTTTCTACTAAAAATGCAAAAATTAGCTAGGTATGGTGGTGTACGCCTGTAATCCAAGCTATTAGGGAGGCTGAGGCAGGAAAATTGCTTGAGCCAAGGAGGCAGAAGTTGCAGTGAGCCGAGATCATGCCACTGCACTCTAGCCTGGGTGACAGAGCGAGACTCTGTCTCAAAAAAAAAAAAAAAAAAAAAGTATTTCTTGCTGTCATTTGTGGTCAAAACAGTGTGACAGCCACTACCCTTGGTCATCCCATAGCCTGATGTGGTCTACTCTCACACTGACCCCCACTTTCTTAAAAGCTGGGCGCTTACAGTTTACAAGACACCATCCCTTTAAGCTTCACAAAAGGATGGACCCATCTCACAGATGAGGTGGACCCATTTCACAGATGAGAAGGTTGAGACTGACTGAGCCTTGGTGCCCTGTCTGGGGTCCCCCACCCTGGGAAGGAGGGTGCTAAACCAGTCCTTGGCAGAGTTGCCCAACAGGCTATCCTCTCTCTCCCTGGGTCCCCGAAGCTGAGCTCAACACCATAGCCCCCATCATTTCCAACTTCTTCCTCTGCTCCTATGCCCTCATCAACTTCAGCTGCTTCCACGCCTCCATCACCAACTCGCCTGGTAAGCAAACCCTTCACCCACCTCAGGAGGAGGCACCCAGGGGGTAGGGGGAACTGGGACATGGAGGGGGAGTGGGAGGCATGGGTGGAGGTCGGCAGCCCAAGGTCACCTCTCAATTTAAAACCACTGAAAGGGAACATTAATATAATAATAGCAGCTCTCGGCTGGGCGCAGTGGCTCATGCCTGTAATCCTAGCATTTTCTGGAGGCCGAGGTGGGTGGATCACTTGAGGTCAGGAGTTTGTGACCAGCCCAGCCAACATGGTGAAACCCTGTCTCTACAAAAATACAAAAATTAGCCAGGTGTGGTGGCGGTCACCTGTAATCCAAGCTATTCGGGAGGCTGAGGCAGGAGAATCACTTGAACTGGGAAAGGGGAGGTTACAGTGAGCCGAGATCGCGCCATTGCACTCCAGCCTGGGTGACAGAGCAAGACTCCATCTCAAATAATAGTAATAATAATAATGATAATAATAATAGCGGCTCTCCTTTCTCACACACTGACAGTGTGCACTTTACATGGATTCATACATTGTTTACCATCTATAGGGGTTTTCCAGTCTTTTCCTTCCCCAGTTTTACAGGAATCAGAAGCCTGATTCCTCAGAGAAAGAGAATTGCCCAAAGTCACAGCTAGGGCTGTCACACACAGTGCTGCAGGTTACACACTGCATAACTCTAGGAGGCACCATTCATATCATAGATTTCATACATTTGCATGTTTATGATGGAAAACTTCTGGCAGATGGCAATAAAGAATCTTGAGGAAGAGTTTTTCTTTCTTTTTTTTTTGTCACGGAGTCTGGCTGTGTTGCCCAGGCTGCAGTGCAGTTGCACGATCTCGGCTCACTGCAAGCTCTGCCTCCCGGGTTCATGCCGTTCTCCTGCCTCAGCCTCCCCAGTAGCTGGGATTACAGGTGCCCGCCACCACGCCCAGCTAATTTTTTGTATTTTTAGTAGAGATGGGGTTTCAGCATGTTAGCCAGGATGGTCTCAATCTCCTGACCTCATGATCCGCCCGCCTCAGCCTCCCAAAGTGCTGGGATTACAGGCGTGCCTGGCTGAGGAAGACTTTTTCTAACCAGCTCCAAATTGCCATTGTCTTTTACCAGGCCACCTTTTACATAGACCCCAATGTGTGTGATGGCCCTGGAGTTGCACCATGAGGCAGCTGTCACTAGTGGCTGCCCTGGCCTGGCCTGCTGGTGGGGAGCCAGGCAGAATCATGTCCTTCCCCCTCCATCTCACACTCTTGGCGCCATGGGAGCTGGTGCTGTTGCTGACATGGGATGTCCTGTGGCTGTATTTGGCCAGAGCTGGATGCTCCTGGTGAAATGCCAGCCGAGGCAGGCGTGTGGTTTGCCCCAGAGCCTGTAGACCCAGCCCCAGGAGGCAGGGTAGGTGGTGCTCATGGCTGGTGGGTACAGGCTGGGATCCCAGCTCTGGGCACTGTGGCATTACTGCCAGGCCCTGCCCAGCAGCTCTGGCCTAGAAAGAGGCTCGACTGCCAGGCATGCCCGCTGACTGGTGCCCTCGGCCCAGGGTGGAGACCTTCATTCCAATACTACAACAAGTGGGCGGCGCTGTTTGGGGCTGTCATCTCCGTGGTCATCATGTTCCTCCTCACCTGGTGGGCGGCCCTCATCGCCATCGGCGTGGTGCTCTTCCTCCTGCTCTATGTGATCTACAAGAAGCCAGGTGTGCATCTCAGCTGCGGGGCCGCGGCCCTCCTCCCCTAGGGTAGCCATGCAGGCGGCCCTGCCCTCCGCCCCGGTTGGAGGGCCCTGAGTCGGGCTCTGTGCTGTCCAGGGCCCCTCTCTGCCCCTCCTCTTTATCCCTCCCCATGTGGCAAGGAACCCCAAGGGATGTCCCCACTCAGGGCCTATGCCTTGACTTCTAAGCCATCCCTGGGTACCCAGGACCCTGGAATCCCCTGTCCGAAGGACCCTGAGTGAGCTTCCAGGGCCTGCTTCGGCCTCTTCCCTAGGGCTGTCCCCAAAGAGGAGCCAGCAGGCTGCTGTGCACACCTAGGCCTCAGGGGTGGCCGAGGGCTGGCTGTGTGGATGGCAGGCAGACAAAGCTTGGACTCCAGGCAAGGTCTCTACTTGGCTGCAGGCAAGGACCCTGGAGTGGCAGTGACCTGAGGGCAGGAAACAGGACTCTGAGAAAGCCTGGGATTCTAAGTCTCAACCTGGGCTTCTAGGCCATGGGATGAAGGTTTGGCAAGACAGGAGGATATCGTGTGGAACTTGATGTGTAACTTTTTTGGGGGGGACTGGGGGGCAGAGTCTCATTCTGTCACCCAGGCTGGAGTGCAGCGGCACAATCTCAGCTCACTGCAACCTCCACCTCCCGGGTTCAAGCAATTCTCCCGCCTCAGCCTCCTGAGTAGCTGGGATTACAGGTGCATGCTACCACACCCAGCTAACTTTTGTATTTTTAGTAGAGACAAGGTTTCACCATGTTGGCCAGGCTGGTCTCGAACTCCTGACCTCAGGTGATTCACCCACCTCGGCCTCCCAAAGTGTTGGGATTACAGGTGTGAGCCACCGTGCCTGGCCTTGATGTGTAACTTTTCAATGTGCAGCCACACGGGTCCGTAGGCCTCCACCCTGCAGGCTGCCCATCCCAGGTGGCCCTGCTCCCACGGGTGCCTGGTGCCTAGAGAAGGCCGACATTGCCTCTGTCCCTCCATGTGTCTGGTTTCTTCTAGCGATTCCTAACACTGCTCTCACCCCCGCTGCTCCCTTGCTCCCCCAGAGGTAAATTGGGGCTCCTCGGTACAGGCTGGCTCCTACAACCTGGCCCTCAGCTATTCAGTGGGCCTCAATGAGGTGGAAGACCACATCAAGAATTACCGGTGAGCAGAGCTGCTGGGACCCACATGGGACCCTGGGGCCAGTGGTGGCTCTACCCTGGGAGTTTCCAAGCCTAGACCTGTCACCTGACCCAGGCAGACCCAGGGTGTGTGCAGCCTCCACTCAGAGAGGGAACAGAGGTGGAGGAGCCACCCAGCCACCACGAGACAGGGGTGGACATATCCTGATGGGGACCAAGCAAGTCAAGGGGGCCTCTCCATGCCTCAGTTTCCACAGTGGAAACATGCTTTGTTGTCGAGCTGATTGTTGCTGCAGCTCCCATCACAGTATCCTCGGAGCCAATGGTGACGAACCTCCCCTGGGTACCCTTCAAAGCTGATACCCCTCTTTGTAGAGGAGGTTTATGCACCTGCCATCCTCTTCCCACCAGATCCTAATAATTATTGGCAATATCTATTTATGTCATGCTTACTATGAGCCAGGCACTTGCAAAGTGCCTTACACAGCCCTACAAGAACCGGCTGAGGTCCAGGAAATTACTAACCCAGTCATGGACAAGAACACTGAGGCACAGAGAGGTTAAGTAACTGGCCCCAGGTCACACAGCTAGCGAGTGGCCGATTAAGTCTGGCTCCAGTTGACTCAGGTTGTGGCCCTTGACCACTGCCCTCTGCTGCCTCTTGACGCAGAGGCTGAGTCACCTTCCTGAGTAACTGATGAGTTTGTAAGTGACAGGCTTCCTCACTCCCAGACTTGGTTCTTTCCCCTACCGTGCTGGGCTAGGCAGGGCAGGGGACATGCATGGGGGGTAGCATTTGGCGGCCTGAGCAGGAAGGACCAGAGAGACTAGTGTGGAGGTCACCAAAAGAGCAGGAAGGGCCCCAAAAGTCACCCTGGATTTATAGGCGGGAAGCCGAGGCCCCAAGCATGTAGGGTCATGCTGGTGGCCATACCACCATTCAGGGAGCCTGGGAGGTGCCTTTCGCACCCAGACACCCGTGGGCTCTCTCCTGATGGCTCCTGCCCTTTTCCCTTCCCTCCTCAGCCCCCAGTGCCTGGTGCTCACAGGGCCCCCCAACTTCCGCCCAGCCCTGGTGGACTTTGTGGGCACCTTCACCCGGAACCTCAGCCTGATGATCTGTGGCCACGTGCTCATCGTGAGTGGCCCCTGGAGGGGTGCAGGGCAGTACTCCCGGGGGAGCCGCCTGGGTGTGACGTCCACCCACGGAGTGGGGGCCGAGGGGATGCGGAGCAAGGGGCGCCCAGCCAGGAACCCCCTTGGACCCCATTCTCTCCCCTTCCTGGCCCCTCTTGTTGGCTTCTCCCCCAGCTGCCCTGACTCTTTTCTGCTCCCTCCCTCTCCCTTCCTCCCCGCTTTCTCCCCCACTCCTTGTGTTTCCCTTATCTGGGCAAAAGAAAAGGGCACCGTGGGTGCTGCCAAGCCCCTGGGGTAGCCTCCAGGGTAGGAGAGGGGCTGAATCTCAGGCTGGAGGGTGAAGGCAGCAGGTGATGTCCCTTGCCCCTCCCACCCATAGGGACCCCACAAGCAGAGGATGCCTGAGCTCCAGCTCATCGCTGATGGGCACACCAAGTGGCTGAACAAGAGGAAGATCAAGGCCTTCTACTTGGATGTCATTGCCGAGGACCTCCGCAGAGGCGTCCAGATCCTCATGCAGGTGCCGTGGACTGGGGGCTCCCCTGCAGGACTTATGACTCAGTGGCACAACCTGGAAGGCAGAAAGTCTTGGGGGCCCCTTGCTTAAGCCCCTTTTGGTGCAAAAGGAGCCCCAACTTTTTTTTTTTGAGACTTGTTTTGCTAGTCGCCCAGGCTGGAGTGCAATGGTGCAATCTCAGCTCACTGCAACAATCTCCACCTCCCAGATTCCTGCCTCAGCCTCCCGAGTAGCTGGGATTGCAGGCACCTGCCACCACACCCGGCTAATTTTTTTGTGTTTTTAGTAGAGACAGGGTTTCACCATGTTGGCCAGGCTGGTCTCAAATTCCTGACCTTGGGTGATCCACCTGCCTTGGCCCCCCAGAGTGCTGGGTTTACAGGCATGAGCCACCATGCCTGCCCAGAGCCCCAACTTTCTTATGTCTCCAGATGTGCTGATTCTGGGCACTTTCTCGGAATGCCGAGGACCTGGGAAACTGACTTGGAAGCCTGTGGGGGCTGGTGTCACCTTGGCCAATTCTAACTCTTGGGGGCCCTGGGAGGGATGTAGGGTGTTGGTGACCAAGCGAGAACTAGAATCGAGGATTCTGGAATTCAGATATTTCCTCCCATCAGCCATCTTTCTCCCAATAAAGTTTTGTTTTGTGCAAAACAAAAATTTTTAAGATTATATATGCATATATATATATATTTTTTTGAGAATCAGCACATCTGGAGACATAAGAAAGTTGGGGCTCTGGCCAGGTGGATCACCAACTCTGCCCCTCTGATGGGTTCCCCATCTCACCCCTATCCCCTGGTAGGCCGCAGGTCTCGGGAGAATGAAGCCCAACATTCTGGTGGTCGGGTTCAAAAAGAACTGGCAGTCGGCTCACCCGGCCACAGTGGAAGACTACATTGGCATCCTCCAGTGAGTCGGGGGAGGGGAAGGGGCTTGGGATCTGTTAATTTGGGCCACTGGGCCTTGAGACGTGGAAAAGAAGTAGTGGGTGCTTAAAAAGTTGAGTCCTGCTGGGCAAAGTGGCTGACATCTGTAGTCCCAGCTACTTGGGAGACTGAGGCAGGAAGCTCACTTGGGCCCAGGAGTTGGAGGCTGCAGTGAGCGAAGATTGCACTGCTGCACTCCAGCCCAGGCGAAAGAGCAAGACCCCATCTTTGAAAAAGAAGTTGAGTCCATTTGCTCAAAGTTAAAGAAGAAACAGGCTGAGGCTGAAGATGCCCGTCTCTGACCTATGAGTCACGGATACCAAAGCCAGCCGGGGCCAGGCAGGTAGCACCACGAGTGAAGTGGGCCAGGCATGGGGTGATAGGGAGCAGTGGAGACTGTGGCAACCCAGTGAGAGTGGCTCCTACTTGGCTCGTGTCCATGCAGAATGGGCTCTAGTGCCCGTGCAGAAATGTGGGCCCAGTGTTGCCAGATCTTTTAATTTTTCAGAGTAACTGCAAACGTGAGTTTTTAGGTGAGAACCTCATGCCTCCCTGTGGGCTCCAGAAGGTGCACAGGGAGCCAGCTCAAGAGCTCTGAGGCGGTGCCCCTGAACAGGGAAGTGAAACCAGGCCCTGAGGATGGAACTCCCTGGGGACTTCAGGGCTGACTCCAAACTCTTCATCAGTGCTTGCTGTGTGAGGTCCAGAGATGCCTCCCTGAGTGGCTTTTCCGTGTTGATGTTGTTGTGTGTGGTATCACTGAACAACATGAGGCTGAGGGTTGGGGCCCTGAGACCTGCTTGCAGGTATGCTGTTAACCAGCTGTAGGACTCAGAGCAATCCTCTCAGCAGGTGCTAACAGAATTACAGCAGCAACTGACAGAACACCTGATCTCCAGCCTCCCTCCAGCTCCAACATTCCAAACCTTCAAAAAGCAGGGCCTGAAAGGTCCTTGTCCTGGAGATATGTGATCTAAGGAGCCCAGGGAGGGCAGTGCGCAGCCCATTGGCCCAAACCCCAGTGATGGGCAGGATCTTGGGCACTATGTCAATCAGGCAGTACATACACCTTTGGAACAAGAGTCTTCCAGACATCTTTAACTTTTTTATTTTATTTTATTATTTTTATTTTTGAGACAGAGTCTCGTTCTGTTGCCCAGGCTGGAGTGCAATGGTGCGATCTTGGCTCACCACAACCTCTGCCTCCCAGGTTCAAGCCATTCTCTCGCCTCAGTCTCCCGAGTAGCTGCGATTACAGGTGCCCACCTCCACACCCGGCTAATTTTTGTACTTTTTAGTAGAAACGGGGTTTTGCCATGTTGGCCAGGCTGGTCTCAAACTCCTGACCTCAGGTGATCTGCCTGCCTTGACCTCCCAAAGTGCTGGGATTACAGGCGTGAGCCACTGCGCCCGGCCTCCAGACATCTTTATAGACAGCGTATTGCAGGAGTAAAGCTCCTCTCATGAGCATGTCTGTCCTTTGGTCCACAGTCTCAGCCATGTGATTCTAATCCCAGCTGCTCACTCCCTTAGCTGTGTGATCATGGGCAAGTTACTCTCCAAAACTCAGTTTTTGCATCCATAGAATGGAGGTAATAATTACCATCCCCACCTCCATGGGCAGAGTTGTGGGGGATTATCCAAAAGTATCAAGAGGACAGGGCGGACTTGGTTCCCCTGAGTACCAGATCTGCAGGATCCACAGTGCCACAGACTGTAGAGCTGGAGGAGTCCTGGGGTACTCTCCAATTCTGCCTGTACAGGATACAGATGGGGAAACTGAGGCCCAGAGAACAGAAAGGGTGTGGTAAGAGGCAGAGCCAACTCTAGACATCTGGTCTCCTGGGTGCCAGGTCACCTCCCCGGTGGGAGCTGGGGGAGAAGCTGTACCTCTCCTCCTCTCTTTCCAGCGATGCCTTTGATTTTAACTATGGCGTGTGTGTCATGAGGATGCGAGAGGGACTCAACGTGTCCAAGATGATGCAGGCGCACAGTGAGTACATGCCCCACCCACTCCCAGAAAGTTCTAGAACCCATTTTTTTTTTTTAAATGCAGAGGGAAAAATGAGTAAGAAATAAAAGGTTACAGACTCACAGAAAGTCACCTCTTAATGGTCCCTTAGAGCCCATCAGGTTTCCTAGAAAGAGAAAGCAACGCGTTCAAGGTCATGCTTCCCAGCTAGGGCAGAGCCAGGACTGGAACTCAGAGTTCCCCGAATCACAATCGGGTCGGGGCAAAAGGATCTAATATAGGCCGGACATGGTGGCTCACGCCTGTAATCCCAGCACTTTGGGAGGCCAAGGCGGGTGGATCACCTGAGGTCAGGAGTTCAAGACCAGCCGGGCCAACATGGTGAAACCCTGTCACTACTAAAAATACAAAAATTAGCTGGGCGTAGGGGTGGTGCACACCTATAATCTCAGTTACTTGGGAGGCTGAGGCAGGAGAATCACTTGAACCCAGTAGGTGGATGTTGCAGTGAGCCGAGATTGCGCCATTGCATTCCAGCCTGGGTGACAAGAGCAAGACTCCATCTCAATAAAAAAAAAAAAAAAAAAAAAAAGGATGTAATAGAAAACCAGGAAAGAGGGGAGAGGAAAATGCCTGCAGGAAGATGCCAGAATATGAAAATACATAATGACCATGGGAACCGGGCATTTTGGTCCACTGAGTAGGGATGTGTTTTGCATTTTAAAGTCATATATGACTGCAGACTCTGAATTAGAAATATTTAGAGAGGCTGGGTGTGGTGGCTCATGTCTGTAATTCCAGCACTTTGGGAGGCTGAGGCAGGTGGATCGCTTGAGTCTAGGAGTTCAGGACCAGCCTGGGTAACATAGCAAGACCCCGTCTCTACTAAAAATAAAAAATTAACCAGGTGTGGTGGCACGTGTCTAGAGTTCCAGCTACTTGGGAAGCTGAGGTGGGAGGATCGCTTGAACCCAGCAGTTTGAGGCTGCAGTGAGCCGTGATTGTACCACTGCACTCCAGCCTGGGTGACAGAGCAAGACCCTGTCTCAAAAAAAAAAAAAAAGGAAATATTTAGAGGCGTGAAAGCAATAACGTGTATGGCAACAAATGCGAGGCAGTGCTGGAGAGGCTGGGAGCTTGGAGTCTGCGTCTCTTGCAGCCAGGGGCTGGGTCCATTCATTTGTGCCATTGCTGAGGGCATGCCTGGCACACTGCAGCTGGTCAATAACTATTTATGCCACCAATATTTACAGAGCAGTAACTCCACTCCTGACCAACGCTGCTTTTGGTGCTGGGGTTACAGGCACACCAAAAGCCAAAAAGCCTCTGCTCTTGAGAAGCTGACACTCCAGAGGGAAAAGCAGACACTTCCCAGTGGACCCATAAGTCATTTAGATCGTGAGAGTGTCTGGAGAAAACGGGTGCCGGGCGTAGTGGCCAGGGAAGGCCTCCCTCAGGAGGGGGCCTTTTGCTGAGGAGGCCAGGGCTAGGGGAAGTATGTTCCAGCTCAGGGCGCACCCGCCACCACGGCCCAAGGTGGGGATGAACGTGGCCTGTTTGAGGGGCAAGAGGAGGCCAGGCGCGACTGGAGTGTAAGGAGCCGGGCAGGAGGCAGGCCAAAGGGAGGCCAGGGCCAGGTGTAGTAGGGCCATGGAGGCCAGGCGGGGCGTCGGGACTTTCTTCCTAGCAGTAAGGGAGCCCTGTCAAGGAGGAACCCACCGTGCCCTCAGACAGGGAGAGCCTGTGAACAAAGCTGCCTCTTCTTTTGCAGTTAACCCCGTGTTTGACCCAGCGGAGGACGGGAAGGAAGCCAGCGCCAGAGGTGCCAGGCCATCAGTCTGTGGCGCTTGTCAGTGTTCCCACTCAGAGCTCAGGGCACTCTCGCCCTGTGGGGCAGCTAGGGGTGGGCCACCTGGGAACTTGGTCGAGGACAGGTGTTTTTTTCTTGTGACAGTGGTGCCTGAGTAACTGGAGTTGGGAACTGGAGGGGCTTGGCCATGTCAAAGATTGCCAGCAGCCAGGCGCAGTGGCTCACGCCTGTAATCCCAGCACTGTGGGGGGCTGAGGCAGGAGTTCCAGGCTGCAGTGAGCTGTGACCGCACCACTACATGCCAGCCTGGGTGACAGAGTGAGACCTTGTCTCAAAAAAAAGAAAAAATATTGCCAGGAGGTGGAGAATTCGGGGTCAGGGCATCATGGGGACCCACCTAGCAGGCTCTGGGGCCCTTGTCCCACCCCTGCCAAGGCCCCTCTAGCCATGCAGGGTGGGGTGGGATTTTCCTTCGTCCTCTCCCACCATCACTCCAGGAGACAGGGGGCCTGCAGTGCAGGCGGGAGGGCTGCTGTGGGCATTTGTGAAGGGTGCAGGGGGGTGTTTAAGGGAATGAAGAGTGCACTTCCCTACCTACCCAGAGGGCTCTGGGACTGCCCCCACCCCCAGTACTCACCAGAATCCTGGGAGAGAGACGCTGAGAGCAGGGCAGGGGCACATCACAGCACTCAGCATCCTGGGCCTCGGTTCCTGTTCCACCTGCCAGAGAACCCGTGTTCAACATCAGAAGGGGCACTGGTGGGGCCCTGGGCCAGGCCTGCCCAGATGCGCGGCAGCTGGCTCTGCTCTGACCCGCCCCCACCTCCTGCAGTGGACCCCAAGGCCCTGGTGCAGGAAGAGCAGGCCACCACCATCTTCCAGTCGGAGCAGGGCAAGAAGACCATAGACATCTACTGGCTCTTTGATGATGGAGGTCAGTGCCCCCCTTGGATCAGCCCTCCTGCCCAGCGGGGGCGGGGTGGTGGTGGTCTTCCTTCCTTCTCCTTCCTGGCCTGCTCTCAAAGGGGACAGGGGCTCCTGGGCCCACCAGTGAGCTCAGGGGAGCCTGGAGGGACCCCTCTGTCTGGCCTCTAGTTTTTTGGTTATAAAATGGGAAGCTTTGAGAGAAGAGCTGAAGTCGCCATGAGATGGAACCTTCTGACTGGATGGCCCTTAGGGGCACAAGCAGGTGATATAAATGGGGAGATGGGCGGTGCCCAGGAAAGCTGGAGGAATATTTTTCACTTCACAATGAAATATACCCTCTCCCATTTAAAAAAAAAAAAAAAAAGTGACTTTCAGCTTTATTGCTCCTACCTTTGATAGAGTCACAGACAGAAAGAAAATGTCTTTGCTCCAATGGAACGAGTCCTGTTAATAACTGCCAAAATAGTCTGAGCACTTACTACCTGCCTGACAGGGAATTCCCTACTTAACGCAGTCCCCAGGTAGAAGCTGTCATGATTAACTCTGCTGTATAAATAAGGAAACTGAGGCACAGAGGATTACAAGGTGATATGTGACAGCTGGCCCTTGGTCTTGTGTGGAGAGACAACAGAGAGGGATGAGGGCTCCCACATGCTGGTCAAATATTCACTCTTCAAGAACTGCCAATGACCTCGGTTTTTATGTGAAACTCCTCAATTATTAAATGACAACTTTTGTTTTTTATTATTGTTTTGGAGACGGAGTCTCGCTTTGTCGCCCAGGCTGAAGTGCAGTGGCATGATGTCGGCTCACTGCAACCTCCGTCTCCCGGGTTCAAGCGATTCTCCTGCCTCAGCCTCCTGAGTAGCTGGGACTACAGGCGGCTGCCACCACGCCCAGCTAATTTTTGTATTTGTATTTTTATATTTATTTATTTATTTATTTATTGAGTTGGAGTCTCACTCTGCCGCCCAGGCTGGAGTGCAATGGCGCGATCTTGGCTCACTGCAACCTCTGCCTCCTGGGTTCAAGCGATTCTCCTGCCTCAGCCTCCTGAGTAGCTGGGAATACATGCGTGCACCATCAGGCCCAGCTAATTTTTTGTGTTATTAGTAGAGATAGGGTTTTACCATGCTGGCCAGGTTGGTCTTGAACTCCTGACCTCAGATGATCCTCCTGCCTCGGCCTCCCATAGTGCTGGGATTATAGGCATGAGCCATGGCGCCTGGCCATGTTTATTTAAATATGCTGCACAAGCACAAATAAACCCTACCCCACAGAGCACCGTGTGCAACTTGGGTTTAGTCAGGCATGTTCATTATACAGATGGGTCAGCTGGGGTCCAGCGAGGAGAGGAAGGGGTTTGCTGATGGCAGAGCAGGGCAGGAACCTGCATAGTGCTCTGTCCTGAGTGTATTCTTGTTGTGACTCATGGGGACTCTCCTCGCCAGGCCTCACCCTCCTCATTCCCTATCTCCTTGGCCGCAAGAAGAGGTGGAGCAAATGCAAGATCCGTGTGTTCGTAGGAGGCCAGATTAACAGGATGGACCAGGAGAGAAAGGCGTAAGTGCGGAGGGCTGGCCCGGGGGCAACTGCAGGGACCAGTGCCATCTTAGCTCCACCCAAGGCTGTCCTCCACCCCGGATCCTCTACCACCGCCCCCAGGTGGGCTCTGAGATTGTCCCAAAGCCCAGGGCCAGCTTTCTCCAGGCCATGGCAGGAGCAGGAGCAGGAGCAGGAGCAGGAGCAGGTTTCTCTCCATTCCAGAAGTTGTTCTGGTTTCCTGCCCCCTCGATAAATGCAGATGCCCTAGGCTTTGCCACGACAGGGAGGGGAGTTAGGTTGTAAAGTCACAAATCTCTGGGTTTGGATAACAAGAAGTATAAAAATAAGAAAGAAAAGGAATCCATTTTTTAAATTTAAAGTTAAAAAAAAGACAAGAAAAATTGAAAGAAAAAAAAGATAGAAAAACAAAAAACAAACCTCCTCCAGGAGGAACCTGTATGAAATGAAGGATGGGCTGGGCCAAGGAAGTTGGATCCAGGAGTCCAGGAGTTCGAGACCAACCTGGGTGACGTGGCAAAATCCTGTCTCTATGTTTTAAATTTTTATATGTTTTAATTTTTTTTTTTTTTTGAGATGGATTCTTGCTCTGTCACCCAGGCTGGAGTGCAGTGACGCAATCTCGGCTCATTGCAACCTCCGCCCCCTGGGTTCAAGCAATTCTCCTGCCTCAGGCTCCCTAGTAACCGGGATTAGAGGCATGCACTACCATGCCCAGATAATTTTTTTGTATTTTTAGTAGAGACAGGGTTTCGCCATGTTGGCTAGGCTGATCTCGAACTCCTGACCTCAAGTGATCCACCCACCTCAGCCTCCCAAAGTGCTGGGATTACAGGTGTGAGCCACTGCCCCCAGCCAATATTTTAAATTTTTATACAAATATTTTATATATATTAAAAAATGTAAATATATATAATTTTTTGAAAAAAGGAAATGAAGGATGGAGAACATACCTCCTCCTGAGAAATGAAGTAGGGGCTAGAATCCTTTAGGGCAGCAGTCCCCAACCTTTTTGGCACCAGGGACAGGTTTCGTGGAAGACAGTTTTTCCACAGGCTGGGGAGAGAGTAGCGGTTTTGGGATGATTCAAGCTCATTACATTTATTGTGCACTTTATTTCTATTATGATTACATGGTAATATATAATTTAAAAATTATACAACTCACCATAATGTAGAATCAGCGGGAGCCCTGAACTTGTTTTCCTGCAACTAGATGGTTCCATCTGGGAGTGATGGGAGACAGTGACAGATCATCAGGAGGGTTCATGGCCCTCTAAGATCCTGCAAGAGGGTTCATGGCCCTCTAAGAGTCTAATGCCACTGCTGATCTGACAGGAGGCAGAGCTCAGATGGTAATGCAAGTGATGAGGAGCGGCTGTAAATACAGATGAAGTTGCATTCACTGCCATGCACCCGGTTCCTAACAGGCCATGGCTGGTACCTGTTGGCAGCCCCGGGGGTCAGGGGCCCCTGCTTTAAGGCAATGTCCCCAATGCATGGGATGCAGGCTCTGGTGAGACAAGAGGTGACTTTAGTGGCCAGGGATTGAGGTAGCAAATACCACTGAGTCTTTTGGTGAGAAGTGCCTTTTAATTCTCCTCCAATTCTGGGGCTGATTCTGCAGAAGGTCCTGGTTTAGCCTTGGCCTGTCCTTCCTTTTGGTAACCTGTGCTTGTCTCCCTGAGCAAGAGAAGTAGGCTGGATGCATGGGCTTGGCAGGCAATGGCATCTGGCCAGAACTTACTGACCCTGGTTTATCGACATGGGTTTTATTGGACACCTCTTCCTGGCAAGAGGTGCTGGTTTTCTGTTTAAAATTGTGATGTCGGCTGGGCACAGTGGCTCTGCCTGTAAATCCTGGCACTCTGGCAGCAGGCCAAGGTAGGGGATTGCTTGAGGCCAGGAGTTTGAGACCAGGCTGGACAACATAGTGAGAGCCCGTCTCTACCAAAAAATTTTAAAAAATTAACTGTGAATGGTGGCATGTGCCTGTAGTCCTAGCTACTTGAGGCTGAGGCAGGAGGATTACTGAGCCCACATCAAGGCTGCAGCGAGCTATGATTGCACCACTGCACTCCAGCCTGGGTGATAGAGCAGACACTGTCTCTATTTTTAAAATAATAATAAAAATAAAATAAAATTTAAACAAATAAATAAAATCATAATATAAAATTTCCTTTTGAAATGTATCTAAGTTTGGGCCAGATGTGGTAGCTTATGCCTGCAATCTCAGCACTTTGGGAGGCCAAGGCAGGCGAATCACCTGAGTTCAGGAGTTCCAAACCAGCCTGACCAATATGGTGAAACCCCACCTCTACTAAAAATACAAAAATTAGCTTGGCATGGTGGCATGTGCCTGCAGTCCCAACTACTCAGGAGGCTGAGACAGGAGGATTACTTAAACCTGGGAGGCGAAGGTTGCAGTGAGCTGAGATTGTGCCATTGTACTCCAGCCTGGGCGACAGAGCAAGACTCCATCTCAAAAAAAAAAAAAAGTATCTAATTCAGAATATGAGTTGATTTAGACAGAAAAGGAAGTAAATAGTAAGGCAGATGGCACACAAGTGTGGAGTTGACAGGTATCGGCAGGTGGAATTGGGCAGCTGCTGCTTTGAGCCAAGTTCAGGTGAAGTGGGAGGTGGTAGGCTGGAGGTTGGCTGGAGGGTACGGACAGATGGGGCAGTTTGCCCAAAGTCATCCAATTAATTAGCCAAAGAGAAGAGCCCCTGCCCGGTCTCTAGTGCCCTCTGCAACTATCCTGGCTGTGATGCCCCAGGGTCAGAGTAGGAGGGGATCCCCCGGCCTACACCACCCGGTCCTATGCCAGGATGGCCTCCCATGCTCCATTCTCTATCACCCGCAGTGTGAGTTAAGGGAAACCCGGCAATCCTATCGCTTTGTCCTCACCCCCCACTAAGAACTTTCTCCTGGGAAAGCCCCTTTTCAGCAATGCTAAGGAAAGTGTTGCTTGGGAAAAGCAGCATCTGCCTTCTCTGTGATCTCCAAAAAGTAAATAACATATGAGATTGCTCTGCAGTCTCTGCTTCCTGTCCTGGCTCTGAATAGAAGCTGGGTTCCGTAGGTTTGGTATAGCTCAAGGCTATGGCAGCCTGGGCTGACAGCATGTCCTTGGTGGGAAGGTTATGTAACCCTTCCTCTGCCTCCCTCTGTCCCTTGGTGGGCCACATCCTCTGCTGTCTACATAATCCTGGGGCAGGTCTATGCTGCCCTTGCCTAGGCACTGCCCAGGCCTGCCAGCCTCCGCTGCTACTGCACACCAAGACAAATCTGCCCACGGCTCTGCTTTCAAAATTTCACTCCCCAAGGTCAGGGGCCAGCAGCGGCTTTCCTGCTGGGTCCCAGCCTGGTCCTCCAGGCTTGTCTCCCATTTCTTCCTCTCTCCCAGCACACTCCATGCATCCCAGCCAGCTCCTCACTGCCCTGTTCCACCCCCTGCACCCCGATGCCTTCCCTCCTTTTGACTGTTCCCCACCAAACAGTCCAGTGGTCCCTAACCAGGCTGGCATATCGGAATCACCTGGGGCATTACCAAAACCATGTCCTTCCCAGGGATTCTGACTCAATGGTGGGCAAGGGGGTGGGGGAGGGCCCAGGCAGGTGTATTTTGTTGTTGGTTTGTTTTGGTTTTGGTTTTTTTTTTTTTTTTTGAGATGGAGTCTTGCTCTGTCACCCAGGCTGGAGTGCAGTTGGCTCACTGTAAGCTCTGCCTCCTGGATTCACGCCATTCTCCTGCTTCAGCCTCCCGAGTAGCTGGGACTACAGGCACCCGTCACCACGCCCGGCTAATATTTTGTATTTTAGTAGAGACAGGGTTTCACCATGTTAGCCAGGATGGTCTTGATCTCCTGACAGTGCTGGGATTACAAGTGTGAGCCACCGCGCCCGGCCAGGTGTATTGTTTTTAGTTTGTTTGTTTTGAGATGGAGTCTCACTGTGTCCCTCAGGCTGGAGTGCAATGGCACGATCTCAGCTCGCTGCAAGCTCCGCCTCCTGAGTTCAAGCAATTCTCCTACCTCAGCCTCCTGAGTAGCTGGAATTATAGGCGTGTGCCACCATGCCTGGCTAATTTTTGTATTTTTAGTAGAAATGGGATTTCGTCATGTTGGCCAGGCTGGTCTCGAACTCCTGACCTCAGGTGATCCACCCGCCTCAGCAGGTGTATTCTCAGGTGTAATCTCAGCACCCAAAGTGCTGGGATTACAGGCGTGAGCCACCGTACCCAGCAGGTATATTGTTTTGAATGCTTCTTGGGTAATTTCAGTGTAGACCCTCCCCTGCCCCACCCGCTTTGGCCTGTAACAATCTTACCCCTCATTCACCATCCAGCCAGACTGCCACCTCTGTGAAGTCTTCCCTGACTGCTACAAACCACAGTGGGCTTCTCCTTCCCTGTTAGACACAAAGTCAGCGCTGTCTGTCTTGCTACTCCTGGTTCTGTACCTAGTTTCTTGTGTGTTATCTTTGCTTCCTCAGCCACTCTAGAATTTCCTTTATTCAACTTTCCTATTCCTTAGACCTTTGTTACTCAAAGTGTTGTCTGTGGACCAGCAGCATTGCATCCCCTGGGAGTGTGTTAGAAATGCAGAATCCCAGGCCTCACCCCAGACCAGCCGAATCAGAATCAGCATGGTAACAAGATCCTAAGCAGACGCGTAGACTTGTGAAAATTTGGGGTGCGCTAGTACACAGATGGCCACCAGATACTTGGGAAAGTCTGGTCAATTACTTTTCTGTTTCACTTGTCATCATCTAACCCATTTTATGGGTATTCGTTTCCTGTCTGCTCCTACCCCCATGTTCTACAAGGGCAGGCTTTGATCTGTTTTTCTGACTGCTATGTAGTCAGTAGGTGCTCAGTAAAAATTAGTTGAATGAATGAGTACATTTTAAAAACTCTCAGGCTGGGCATGGTGGCTCCCGCCTATAATGCCAGCACTTTGGGAGGCCGAGGCAGGAGGATCACCCAAGGCCAACATGGCGAAACCCTGTCTCTACCGAAAATACAAAAATTAGCCAAGCGTGGTGACACACATCTGTAATCCCAACTACTTGGGAGGCTGGGGCATGAGAATCGCTTGAACCTGGGAGGCAGAGGTTGCAGTGAATTGAGATTGCACCACTGCACTCCAGCCTGGGAGACAGAGCAAGACTCTGTCTCAAGAAAAAGTAATAACAATAAACCTCTCCATGTGTCCTCCAGGATCATTTCTCTGCTGAGCAAGTTCCGACTGGGATTCCATGAAGTCCACATCCTCCCTGACATCAACCAGAACCCTCGGGCTGAGCAGTAAGTTCTGTTTTGGGGTTTTCAGGCAGAAGGGCCAACTGTGTGCCTGGAGACCCCTCTGCCAGCTGTCCCCTTTTTCCTTGGTAAACTAGGAGCAAGGGGCTCTCCTCCAAGCCCTTCCTAGATGTGTCAGAGGGCACAACTTCTGCAGTGGCTGTGGCCGGGGCGTGTCCCCTCCCTGGGGCTGAGGGGACCACAGGGCAAGGCGGCTGCAGCACCTGACATTGTGTTAACACATTGGTGCTGGGAGGGGGGAAATGTTGAGTGACCTGGGCAACAACTTCCTTCCTCCTTCCACGCAACGGCAAGAGCACAGATTTTAAGCAAACCCCTGTGTGAATTTGTAGCAATGACCAACGGTAGGTTCAGCAGGGACTGTTTGCTTTCCAAATGGTATAACTTCATCTTCTTCAAATTAGACATTTACAAACAGGATTTGTATTTTGTCAATCAGTGTGCACGAGGTTTTCCAGGACTCTCTCCTCACTAAAGTATGTTTCCTCCTGACCTCCTAGCCCTAACTTTTCTCTTACGTCTCCCAGCCATAAGGATGTCCCCCATCTGGACAGGGAAGGAAATCAAGACAAGCAAAAAGGAGCTATGTAACAGTGATGGATACATTGGCTCTGACCATTTGTTAGGAGCTGTGCTTGATGCTGCAGAGGCAGAGATGAGGAATCTGCAGCCCCATCCTCCAAGCATGGCTACAGGCTGGTGGAAGCCAAGGGCAGTTGCAATGCTGCAGAGACAGATCAGGGTGCCAAGGAGAGTAGGATTGTCTCTGTTGGTGGAAAAGCAAAGCCTTGCGAAAGGCTGGCCTTGATGATCAAAAGGAGATCGGGAAGATCTTCCAGGCAGAAGAGACAGCAGGAGCAACATACAGACCCCATCTAGCATCTGATATTTATTTATTTATTTATTTATTTATTTATTTATTTATTTATTTATTTATGAGATAGAGTCTTGCTCTGTCACCCAGGCTGGAGTGCAGTAGTGCAATCCCAGCTCACTGCAACCTCTGCTTCCCAGGTTCAAGCAATTCTCCTGCCTCAGCCTCCCGAGTAGCTGGGATTACAAGAGCACACCACCGTGTCCGGCTAAATTTGGTATTTTTAGTAGAGATGGGGTTTCACCACGTTGGCCAGGCCGGTCTCAAACTCCTGACCTCAGGTGACCCACCCGCCTTGGCCTCCCAAAGTGCTGAGATTACAGGCGTGAGCCACTGCACCCAGCCTAGCATCTTATTTTAAAAATCCCCTCCATTGACCTTTCATCTGCCTCCAGCTCCTGGACCATTTCTCTCCTCCTTGGCAGAGGCAGACTCCAAGATGTTTGCACTCTTTGTTGACCCCTCCTCCCCTCCCCTAATCTTCCTGCTCCCAACCCACTGCCCCCGCTGTCTGAGACCACTCTTGCCAGCATCATCAGTGACCTCCATGTTGCCACACCCACAGAGTCCTCTCTCTCCACCTTTCAGCTGCACTTGACAGTGATCCTTCTTGAGACCATTCCTTCTTTTGGCTTCCAAGGCACCCCCTCCACTGGTTTCCTCCTGCATCAGGGGCCCTTCCTCCAGTTCCTCTGCTGGTTCTTCCTCCTTAACCTCACTCGCCCTTGCTGGCATCCTTGGGGTTTGGCCCTGACCCTCTTCCCTTCTCTCCGTTTATTCTGTCCCAGGTGAGCTCATCCATCCTTGTGGCATCAGATAGCAGATAGCATCATCTGAATGCCAATCAGCCCTACATCTCTCTCTCTCTCTTTTTTTTTTTTTTTGAGACAGTCTTACTCCATCACCCAGGTAGGCTGGAGTACAGTGGTACCATCTCAGCTCACTGCAACCTCCGCATATTGGGTTCAAGTGATTCTCCTGCCTCAGCCTCCTGAGTAGCTGGGATTACAGGTGTGTGCCACCACACCCAGCTAATTTTTGTACTTTTAGTAGAGACAGGGTTTCGTCATGTTGGCCAGGCTGGTCTCGAACTCCTGACCTCAGGTGATCTGCCCACCTCGGCCTCCCAAAGTGCTGGGATTACAGGCGTGAGCCACCGTGCCCGGCCCCCACCCTAAATCTCTGTCTTTAATGATGTGAATCACATTGCACAAAAGACCCGCCAGCAGCTTCCGGTCTCACTTGGGGCAGATAAGGAAGCCCCGCCCGACTGGGCCCTCTCTGCCTGCCTGTCCTCACCTCCTCCTACCCTTCCCTGCACTCACCTTGCCCCAGCACACAGGATCCTTCACTACTCCTCATATGAGCCAAACACGCTCTGCCTCAGGGCCTCTGCATGTTCAGTTCTGTTTGCTTCTGCATCCCCTGTCCCGTGCATAGCTGGTTTTGCAAGGACAGACTTCCTTCAGGTCCCAGAAGGGCCTTCCTCACCCATTATTCTTTGTCCCAGTACTTGGTTGTCCCTTCATAAAGCTTCCACTTCATATTTATTTGCTACTTGCTTATAACCGTGGGCTCCGTGAGGACTGGGGACACAATCTGATTTGGTCACTGTTGTGTAGCACAGAGCCTGGTACAGAATCATGCTCTGTAAATACCTGCTGGATGGTCCGGTGGGTCATAGGTCAGTGGTTGTAGGCAACTTGTGAAAGTTCAGTTGGATGCCAGACTCAGCCATCAGAGCTGAATTCAACATGGAAGCCACTTCGTAAATGGCAGTGTCCGATGGGTTTCAGCCTGAAAATGGGAGCTGTGGCACCACCACCAGCTCCCCGCAGGGACCTGGCACCCCTAGAGATGGGGCTATCATCTCAGCCGGTCTCAACCCACTCTCTCATCCCCAGCACCAAGAGGTTTGAGGACATGATTGCACCCTTCCGTCTGAATGATGGCTTCAAGGATGAGGCCACTGTCAACGAGATGCGGCGGGACTGCCCCTGGAAGATCTCAGATGAGGAGATTACGAAGAACAGAGTCAAGGTGTGGAGAGGGGTGGGGGTGGGAAACACGACACATCACTGGGTCAGGGACGGGTGTGCTGCATGTCTTGAGCTCCCCCAGCTCTCCCCTCGATCCTCCACCCTGCCTTCTGCTCTGGCCCCTGAGGTACCCTCAAGCCACAGTTGCTCAGGCTGATGGGTAACCTGGCTGTGGAACTCAGTGCTGTCCTTGACCTGGGAGCCTGGTCCTCCTGCCCATCTTGAGTGAGCTCTGGCAGTGGGCTTGACTGCTAGGAGTCCTCCTCCTTCTCCTCCACACTTCCTCTATGCTGGGTGGAAGAGATTCCTGAGACTCATGGTGACCCAAGGTATAATTAGTCCTGTTAGGCAGTGCGCGGTGGCTTACCCTGTAATCCTGGCACTTTGGGAGGCCGAGGCAGGTGGATCACTTGAGGTCAGGAGTTCAAGACCAGCCTGACCAACATGGTGAGACCCCATCTCTACTAAAAATACAAAAAAAAATTAGCTGGGCATGGTGGCAGGCACCTGTAATCCTAGCTACTCGGGAGGCTGAGGCAGGAGAATCGCTTCAACCTGGGAGGGGGAGGTTGCAGTGAGCCGAGATCGCGCCATTGCACTCCAGCCTGGGTGACAGAGTGAGACTCCGTCTCAAAAAAAAAAAAAAAAAAATTGTCCTGTGGGCCAACACAGCTGCCTGACTTTCCCTGCTTAGCCTCTAGACCCTACCCCTGCCACAGCTCAGAGCCATGGTGCCCCTTCCTGGACAGCACCTTCAGGACTCTAAGGGCTAAGAGTCTGTAGCCGTGCCTGTAGCCGTGCTGTGACCGTGTCAAGGTGGGGCAGGCTCTAGGAGTGTGAGTGATGGGGGCAGGGGCTGGGTCCTACTTCTACCCCCAGTGTCAGTCATTCTCCACCATGAGTTATTTTACCCCCTGGGGGACATTTGGCAACCTCTGGAGACATTTTTGCTTGTCGCAACTCAGGGATGGGGCTGCTACTGTCAGGCAGTGAGGAGAGACCTGCGATGCTGCCAAACATCCTACGATGTGCAGGACACTTCCCACAACAAGGACTTGTATGCCCCAAATAACTACAGTGCAAGGTCCAGAATCCCTTACCCAGGTTAACTCCCTTCCCCTCGGTCTCCTGGTCTCCAGAATAGGGCATCCGTCCACGATCACCTCCTGAGTGTCAATCATTTCTGAATAATTTGAGATAGGCCTTGGGTTGGAAGGAGTCTCCCACCCCCAACCCAGTCCCACGCAAGTTTTGGGGACTTCCCTAATCTGTCAGCCCCGAGACCCTGCCCCAAAGGGCCCATGCAGCCATCTGGCTCTTTGGAAAATGCTGAATAAAACCTCGTGTCTGAAGAAGACCTTCCAATACTCTGTTACAGAAGAAGTGGGGCGACCTGTCTTTTCTAGAGTATTTTTTGTGTACCAGGCCCTCTGCTGGGTGCTTTTGCATAGGTTGTCTCATTTGATCCTCCCCAAATTCCCCTGGAGAAGGTATCATCATACCCATTTTACAGATGAAGACGGTGAAGGTCAGGGAGGCAACCTGACTTCCTCAAGTTCTCTCTGCTACAAAATGTGAGAGCTGAGATCTGAACCTAGTAAGGTGTTCTTTCTTCCCTCTATCCTGCTGGTTATGGTCATAAAGTCAGGCAAGGAAAAGCCACAGAATGCTTCTTGGAGGAGGTGAGCTTCGTGCCCCATTACTCTGAGGGTCCCCTTCTTCTTGGAGGCAGGAGACTCTATAAGAATTTATGAGGCAGCAGAGTCTACAAGTAAATCATGAATCCAGTTGAAAATGTTAATGAGGCCATGGACGTGGTGAAGGATTGAGTGACCTTGACGATATGGGAAGTGACCACTTGGCTTTCTTCCACCCAGTCCCTTCGGCAGGTGAGGCTGAATGAGATTCTGCTGGATTACTCCCGAGACGCTGCTCTCATCGTCATGTAAGTAGTGCCTGGCTGGTGGGAGGACCAGTCTGTCCAGAGTCAGGTGTCTCAGGTCTGGGAAGGGGCACCATGGAGGACCCAAGCCATCCCCTGGGAAGCAGAAGGGCCAAAGTTCCCATAAATGTAGCCCTGGTGATTCTTAGCATGTGGCTGGGCCTGAGCCCGCCCCACACCTGAGCTCCATCTGGCAGGGGTCGAGGGCCTCACGTGTCCCAGGCATCAGTGACCTCCCCTTGCCATTGCTTTTTCCTGTTGGCTACCTTTTCCTACCAAATTCCACTTGGCAAAGAGGGAACCCGGCTCTTTCCAGAAGGACATCGACTCCTGGTTGTTCAGGAATCTCTTGGCCCTCCTTGGCTATCAGCCATTCCCAACTGATGTTTGTTCCAAGCCTGAGCAACAGAAACAGAGGCCTGCCCTAGCCCTGGCTGTTCCTACTGGACCCACATCCAGTTCTGAGCCACCCCTGGAGTGTGTTAGCCAGGGCTGAGCAAGCAGAATGTGGGATGGAAGGTGACAGCTAGCAGCAAAGGTCTCAGGGTGGCTCTGCTCTCTCTGAGGCCTGTAAGAACATGATTGGCCAGGCACGGTGGCTCACGCCTGTAATCCCAGCACTTTGGGAGGCTGAGGTGGGCAGATCACCTGAGGTCGGGAGGTCAAGACCAGCCTGACCAACATGGAGAAACCCCGTCTCTACTAAAAATACAAACTTAGCTGGGCATGGTGGTGCATACCTGTAATCCCAGCTACTCGGGAGGCTGAGGCAGGAGAATTACTTGAACCTGGGAGGCAGAGGTTGCAGTGAGCCGAGGTTGCACCATTTCACTCCAGCCTAGGCAACAAGAGCGAAACTCTGTCTCAAAAAAAAAAAAAAAAAAAAAAGGAAGAAGAAGAACATGATCAGCCAAGCCCTCAGCTCAGGGGACAAGGGGTCTTTGCCAAGGCAAGTAACTGGCCTCTTCTACATTTCCTGGGGGCCAACCACCTGGGAATCAGACAGAAGGGATCTTTCAGCTCTGGTGATGCAACCCACTCCCAGACCTGTCACCATCTGACCTGGACTGCAGATGCCAGGTTCTGCAGGACAGCTGAAACGTCCGTGGAACCTGCTTGTTCATATCCTGAAGCCAGGACCAACTACCCAATTTGCAAGGCCCAGGACAAAACGAAAATGTGGAGCACCTTGCTCAGAAAATATTAAGAAGGTCTGTGGTCTTCCCTTTCAAAGCAATCTCCCTTACATTCTCACATAGGATGTATGGAATTTGTTTTTTAAAAAATCTCGTGGTGATGGAAACGAGGAGGGGGTGGGGGTTCAACACAACTGATCATAGGTTGATCATTGATGTAGACAGATGATGACGTGGGCATGAAACTTCAGGGTATTATTTTTCAACGTTCACCTGTTTGAACGTTTCCATAAATCTGCAAAATGCATCCTGCCTTGGAGAGCAACCACAGGTGCCTCATCAAGCTTGCTTTCTCTGGCAAGAAGGTCCCCAAAAACCTAGCACCACACACTGTTCTAGGAAGATGTGCTCAGATAGGAGGGATCCTTCAGCTCTGGTGATACAACCCATTCCCAGACTTGTCACCATCTGACCTGGACTGCAGATGCCAGGATCTAAGGATATTAGATTCATGAGAGGAGACCTCAGAACAAGTGGTCCATTGAGGGTGATAAAAGCAACTCAAACTATTTTCCCACTACTTCTGTTGCTTGAGTACTATATAAGTTGCACGCATCCCTTACTGCTGTGTTTACAATACCCTCTTTCAGGAGAGCACCAGCAATGTTTCTTTTATGTAGTGTAAGTGCCCCTTTGAGAAGATCAAAACAACAAATGGGTTCAGACTGAAAATGGCCAATGGCTTCTAGCAGATAAGCAGATAAAGCTTGAGGATATGCATCCTCCTAGGTCTCATCAAAGGCTAGAAGCTAAGCAACCAGTTTGGAGACCTGACCTGGAGGTTTCTGGATCTCTAGTCTGTCTTAAGATGTCCATGAGGGTTTTTCCTCCCTGGATGTCTGAGGATTGACTGCCATCCTGAATGAATCAGTAAGTATCCAAACCAGGAAGGTCACGACCAACTGACTACTTCAGAGGAAACAAATGGTCATCTATGTCCTTCACGCTGGGAAGGCAACAGTACCTAAGATAGAAATTCAGGACCAACTAGCCAAAATATACAAGACCACACTGGATATCATCTTTGCATTTGGATTTAGAACTAATTTTGGTGGTGGCAAGACAACTAGCTTTGGCATGAGTTATGATTCCTTGGATTATGCAAAGAAAAGTGAGCCCAAACATGGACTTGCAAGACATAGCCTGCATGAGAAGAAAAAGACCTCAAGAAAGCAATTAAAAGAGCGCAAGAACAGAATGAAGGAAGTTAGGGGGACTGTAAAGGCCACATTGGTGCTGGCAAAAGGTGGGCTGGAGATTGGATCACCACCAAAGGAGTAAAGGGGTGGTAGTGATGTTATCTGCGGCCATTGTGGATTTTTTACAAGAAGATTAATAAACCAAAAACTCTCACAAGAAAATAAGATGCCCAGGAGAATTCAAAAGGCACCAGCACCAGTTACTCTTCATTGATAGGGCAGAGGTAAAATTTTTGCTTTTACCAATTAGCGGAATTTTGTCACGAGGAGAGTGGTTCAGGCAATTAGAAACGTACTCGGGGCTGGGCACGGTGGCTCACACCTATAATCCCAGCACTTTGGGAGGCCAAGGTGGGTGGATCACTTGAGGTCAGGAGTTTGAGACCACCCTGGCCAACATGGTGAAACCCCATCTCTACTAAAAATACAAAAAAAATTAGCCAGGCATGGTGGTGCATACCTGTAATCCCAGCTACTTGGGAGGCTGAGACAGGAGAATTGCTTGAACCTGGGAGGCAGAGGTTGCCATGAGCCAAGATCATGCCACTGCACTCCAGCCTGGATGACAGAGCTAGAAATGTGCTTGGATAATACTCAAACGCTACTTCCACACATGAAAGCAGTTTTCAGAAATCATGTTTTAGAACATTCAGGCTGCTATAGCAAAATGCCATAGACTGGGCTTATCAATAACAGAAATTTATTTCTCATGGTTCTAGAGGCTGGAAAGTCCTAGATCAAAGCATGGTAAATTCAGAGTCAGAGGCAGGGCTCCTTTCCTGACTCATGGATGGGTCTTCTTGCTGTGTCCTCACTTGGCAGAGGGAGCCAGGGAGCTCTCTGGGGCCTCTTTATAAGAGCACTAATCCTATTCATAGGTCATAGGGCTCCACTCTCATAACCTCATCATCTCCCAAAGGCCCCACCTCCTAAAACCATCACCCTGGGGATATGGATTTCAATGTGTGAATTTTGGGGGGACATGAATATTCAGACTGTAGCAAATGGTTCTGACTTATAGTTTCTCTTCTTGCCAATCACTTCCTATGTGCCAGTAGACAGTAGAGCATGTAGAATTCTTCATGATTCCTAATATCCTATGCAGTGTGCAAACCCTTCTTAGCAGATGAGTGTAAGAGCACAGAAGTCTAACAACAGACCAGAAGCAGACCATTATCAGTCTGCCCCTGGGACTCAGTATTCCTCATGCCCTGATGTTCCTAATGCCAGTGTGTGCTTTATTTTTTCTTTTTTTAAAGAATGATTGTATTTATTTCTCAAATAGTGATATAACTTTTTTTTTTTTTTTTTGAGACAGAGTCACTCTGTTGCCCAGGCTGGAGTGCAGTGGTGAGATCTCAGCTCACTGGGTTCAAGTGATTCTCCTGCCTCAGCCTCCTGAATACCACCATCTCGCCCAGCTAATTTTTTGTATTTTTAGTAGAGATGGGGTTTCACCATGATGGCCAGGCTGATCTCGAACTCCTGACCTCAGGTGATCCACCCACTTCAGCCTCCCAAAGTGCTGGGATTACAGGTGTGAGCCACGGTGCCCAGCTGCAGATAGTGATATAATTTATAGTGTAGTCAATTGGGTTGAACTGCCACTTGCAACATTTTCTTGTGTGACTTAAGGCATTAGAAAAAAAGAAGAAGAATGTCAAGACGGTGACAGCAGGGCATTAGACAAACAAGGGACCCTCCTGAGCAGAAGGCCCCATGTGACTGTGCTGGTTGCACACCCAGGAAACTGGCTCTGCCCAGAACAGTGCATCCTGGGGCCTTAGGGACATGATTTTTTTGTACAAAGAAAGTGCCCCATGTTTCCCTGGAGAACAGTGATAAGGAAAGGGCCTGGGCTTATCTCCAAACCTCTTGCCAACACCTAGCAGAGAATGTTCCTAGGGCAAGGTTGGTCCAGGGTGAGCGCTGGGTCCGAGTGCAAGACAGTGGAAATGGCTTTGTCCTGGGATGTCTCCCCAGACTCCTTCTTGGGTATGGTGCCTGGTGGTTGTGCATGGGTGTGCCAGACCACGGCTTAATGAGTGCTGCCTCTGTTCAGAGAGGCATGTGTGCATGTTGTCTACACCATTAGCCCACTGTGTGGCCTTGGGTAAGACCCCATGTCTCTCTAGCCTCAGTTTCCCTAATTATAAAGAGTTAGCAAGGCTGGGCACGGTGGCTCATGCCTGTAATCCCAGCACTTTGGGGGGCCGAGGCAGGCGGATCACGAGGTCAGGAGATCGAGATCATCCTGGCTAACACGGTGAAACCCCGTCTCTACTAAAAATACAAAAAATTAGCTGGGCGTGGTGGCGGGTGCCTATAGTCCCAGCTACTCGGGAGGCTGAGGTAGGAGAATGGCATGAAGCCGGGAGGCGGAGGTTGCAGTGAGCCGAGATCACGGCACCGCAGTCCAACCTGGGCGATAAGAGAGAGACTCCATCTCAAAAAAAAAAAAAAAAATGTGGAAAATGCAAGTTCCTCAGTGCCTTCCAGATCAGGCTCTAGGGTGGAGCCCAGAAATTCTGAGGAAGGGAAAAAAAAAAAAATCTCCCAAGCCTCGTTGAAATGATTAGATCACATTGTCTAGCATTTGGGAGAGTGTGCTTGGAGCGTTTTCTAGAGCCAATCTGAGGCAGTACTTGGTTGATTGCTTTTCGCTAATCAGTGGGTTATCAAATGGCCCCGGGTTTGAGCACAGCTGATAAACCAGCCTCATAAAGAGCCCAGCAAGCTTTGACTAGCCTAGCAACATATTCCTGTTGGGTCCAGAGACCTCTTTTTTTCTAAAAACACTCCCTCCTCAAAGCCAAACAGCAATAATCAAAATAGTAATAATCAACACTTCATTTTATGGCTTGGGCCTCTATATGGTACTCAAGGCATCAGGCCTTATGAATTTGCAAAGCCCTGATTTTAAGACAGCATCTCACTCTATCACCCAGGCTGGAGTGCAGTGGCAGGATCTCAGCTCACTGCAACCTCTGTTTTTTTTTGTTGTTGTTGTTTTTTCTCTTTTTGTAACCTGTGACTCAGGCCTCTTTGGGCCTCTTTGGTCCTATAATTTTCTTTGTTTTGGGGGCGGGGTCTTACTCTGTCACCCAGGCTAGAGAGCAGTAGTGAGATCTCAGCTCACTGCAACCCCCACCTCCCGGCACTCAAACAATCCTCCTACCTCAGCCTCCCGAGTAGCTGGGACTACAGGCACATGCCACCAGGCCTGGCCAGTTTTTTGTATTTTTTTATGGAGACAGGGTTTTACCATGTTGGCCCAGGCTGGTCTCCACCTCCTGAGCTCAAGCAATCCACCTGCCTTGGCCTCCCAAAGTGCTGGGATTACAGGCATGAGCCACTGTGCCTGGCCTCAAAACTATTATAATCACCCCCCCACTCCCACTTTAGAGATGAGGAAGCAGCTTCAGAGGAGTTAAGCAACTTGGCCAGGGTCTTGCAGACAGGAAGTGGGAATTGCATCTGGAGCCTGTGACTGTGGTTCTGATGCAGGGCTGTCTTTCACATCTAGGTTAGATCTGAAGTCGCCTTTCTTTGTGGCTAAGAGATGTAATTCTGAAAAAATGTTCCTTTGTTCTGGAACAGCTTTATTTCTGAAGATTAGTAGCTCAAGGCGTGCACATCCTGTGAGCAGGAATAGAGCACGTCATTGATTGGTGTGGGGGTGGGGGTGATTTTAAAGACAGCTGTCTCTCGGACAGGTGGACAGGCTCTGCTGGGGGAGGGAACTCCATGCTGAAGCTTGAAAGTCTGCTGCAGGAGTGATGGATGTTCCCCACCCCCATGGTGCAGGCACCATTTCTCTCGTGGCCTTTGAAGTTTTCTGAATTCAGTCACTGAAATCATGTACTATTTCCTGGATGGTGTTGTCCACCTCTTGCATAACTGCTCAGTCAGGAGAGTTTGGTCTCAGTACCCCTATGTCCCTTTCTCCTGGAAAGTCACTAAACATTTGAACTCAGATGACTATAGCTTAATGAAATGGACTTGGTCCAACCCACCTTCCCTAATTTTTGAGACTGTTTTTTTGTTTGTTTGTTTCTTTTGCGACAGAGTCTCACTCTGTTGTCCAGGCTGCAGTGCAGTGGCGCAATCACGCTCACTGCAGCCTCGACCTCCCAGGCTCGAATGATCCTCCCGCCTCAGCATCCTGAGGAGCTGGGACCACAGGCGTGTGCCATCATGCCAGCTAATTTTTGTATTTTTTGTAAAGACAGGGTCTCACCATGTTGCCCAGGCTGGTCTCAAACTCCTGGGCTCAAGTGATCTGCCCACCTTGGCCTCCCAAAGTGCTAGGATTACAGGCATGACCACGCCCGGCCCGGGACATTGCTTTTTAAAGGAGGGTAGGGCTTGTCCCAGGTGAAGCTTTGTGGATGGAACTTCAAGTGTGACATAGCTGTTTAGGATCCCAGTTACCCTTGTCAGAGGAGGTTGGAGTTGCTGTGAGCAGAGGCTGCTGCGGAGGGAAGATGCCAAGACCTCGGTTCGAATTCCAGCTTTGCCGCCGCCGGCTTAGCTGTCCGGTGCTGGTCAGTACTAAGTGATGATGACAGCTGCTGACCTTACAGAGTGCTCACTGTGTGCCAGGCATTGTGCTGCGCCTGCGTGTGCTTTGCGGGCTTTAGCATCACAAACACCCTGCGAGGGAGGTTTTTGTGTTCTTGCTTTAGGGAAGAGAAACTCTGCAAAGGTCACCTGGCTGAGGAAGTGGCAAAGCCACGACTCAGACACCAGAGCCTGGCTCTGACCTCAGCGCTCCAGCATCCTCCCGCCCCAGTTCTCCCAGCTGTGAAGGAGCGCGGTGCTGCGGGCCCTGCCCTTTCCCCAGGGGGATGTACTTGGGGAAAACAGACATTCAAGTGAGTCCCACGGAAGGTGCTGGTGCCCCAACTTCACGTGGCACCAGCTGGACCTGTGAGACACTGCTGGAGCCCAGAGACCCTCCTGGAGCCCAGAGCTGGGCAGCTGTGGCCACCCCAATGCATTTTTGGAATTCTCCAGATAGTAGAAAAGTCACTTCCTGAAATAGTTGGAAGACATGGCTGAACAGCATTCCCAGGGCATCTTTTTATTCACGCAGCATTACACAGTTAAGACAAGGGGCCTCTCCATAGGCAGCAGTGGAGTCTTGCTCCCAGGGCCTCCTGTACAGGGCAGGAGGCAGGACAAAGACGCTGAGCTGGACAATGAATGAACAGGAACATATCACGTTGCTGTGGCCACAGGCCGGCACAGGGCTGGAGAGGCAAGCCTGGCGTGAAGCGGGTGGCCCGACAGGGAAGAGTCGCCCACTTAACAAATATATACTGAGCCCAACTGTATCAGACTGTGTTCTAGGTACTGGGAAAAGGGGGGTGAACAAGACAGATCTGGCCTGCTTGTGAGCGAACATTCTAATGTGGGGAGACAAGCACATAAATCAGAAGATGCTGTTGGGACTGTGGAGGGCTCTGAAGGCAGTAAAGTGGGGGTGATGTGAGGAAGAGGTGTGGGCGGCCTGCCCTGGAGGAGTGATCAGGGAAGGAGGTGGGTGCACTTGCCTGACTCAAAGGAAGTGACCAGGTGCAGAGCTGGAGCCGCTCCTTTCCCGGTGGGTGGGGAGAATGTCAAGTGCAAAGTTTGGAGGCAGGAGCGAGCTTGGCATTTTTTTAGGAATGGAAAGAAAGCCACAGGGCATCTGGGGTGAGCAAGGCGAGGGTGGGAGGAGGTAAGATCGTGGGCTTGGCAAGGACTGGATCCCACAGGGCTTGTGGGCCATGGCTTTGTTTAGAAACGCTTCACGGCAGAAGGTCCATTCTGGGTCATGTTTGTGCGGAAAGTGGGGAGGTCATTCTTAGGGTGGGTGGAAGGAGCTCTGAGGGACAGTAAACAGACTCGCTGTTCTGAAAACAAACCGGGAGCTGGGCGTGTGGAGAGGCCCCGTGGTAATCTCTCTTCTGCCGCTTTTTCATGCCTTGCAGCACTTTGCCCATAGGGAGGAAGGGGAAGTGCCCCAGCTCGCTGTACATGGCCTGGCTGGAGACCCTGTCCCAGGATCTCAGACCTCCAGTCATCCTGATCCGAGGAAACCAGGAAAACGTGCTCACCTTTTACTGCCAGTAACTCCAGGCTTTGCCATCACAGTCCACGGCTCTGAGTGTGTGGGATGAGTTGGAACTCGACTGCCTCTAGTCCACAGGGATAAGACTCATGTTCTGTTGCACTTTAAGTGGCAGTATCTGATGATCTCACCGAAAAAGATGGTAGATTTCCAAATCTGGCTGGACTCCACTTCCATGGGACACATTCTTTGGGTCTTGTTTTTATGAGCTAGAGAAATAGCAGATGGAGCTGCAAGGAAAACTCTCTAAAGGATCCTATTCCTTTTAAAGGATTTCTTTTGATTTTGATGACCATTAATTAAGAGTTCAGTCTTTGATTTGTATGCAAATTGGAGTCCGAATGCTGGGCGTGAATCTTGACAGTTTCTACAGACCTTCCTGGGTGAAAGTTCCTAAACCATGCCCCACTTCCTCCAATAGGAGAATGGGAGCCCCACCTGTAGGACCTACAGGCTCTCTAAAGAATGCAGATCTCTCTCTGAGCCTCCACAGCCAGGCAAATATATATATATATTTTTTTTTGAGATGGAATTTTTTTCTCTTGTTGCCCGGCTAGGGTGTAATGGCGCGATCTCAGGTCACTGCAACCTCCGCCTGCGGGGTTCAAGCATTTCTTCTGCCTCAGCCTCCTGAGTAGCTGGGATTACAGGCGCCTGCCATCACGCCCAGCTAATTTTTGTATTTTTAGTAGAGACAAGGTTTCACCATGTTGACCAGGCTGGTCTCGAGCTCCTGACCTCAGGTGATCCGCCCGCCTCGGTCTCCCAAAGTGCTGGGGTTACAGGCCTGAGCCACTGCGCCCGGCCCAGGCAAATTTCTTGAACCACTTCTCACTCCCATCACTTTCAATAATGGGTCTTTGATGTCTTCACTGGTTCTTTGGACGAGGGACTTTTCAAACTTTTTTGGTTGCAACACACAGTAAGAAATATATTTCACACTGAGACTTGCAGCGCACACGCACGGAAATGACCAAAACAAAAATGTCACAAAACAATACTTACACTTCCCTGGGGGACGTCCTCCATCCAGCATGTTCTGTTCTATTTATTTTTCACTGTTGGTTGCAATCCAATACAATGACTTTGGGATCCACTCATGGGTGGTGACCCACACATTTGAAAGGCATGGCCACCTTTCTGTTGTGCCTTGCATTTGTCCACACACAGGGAGTCTGGCTGAGCTGGGGAAAGGCCACGGCTGGGTGTCATTGCCATTTTCCCAGCTCATCTCACAGGGAAGAAAAGCAGATTGACAGAACACATGAGGAGGGGTATTGATGGCAGGAGAGTCAAAAAAGAGTTTTAAAGAAGGGGCAAGATTGAAGGAGTCTAGTGGCAAGGGTAAGATTTCAGGCATGGTTAAGAACAGAGGACAAGGATGTCAGGAATGAGGATGTGGAGTGGGGTGTAGAGATGGCAAGGTTGGCAAGGAACAGATAGGCAGGAGCAGATACAAGCCCAGCCTAAGACCAGGTGAAAGGAAAGGGGAGGAGGAGCCACCTGCAAGAGATGGAAAGAGCAGGCGGCAGAGGGGCCTGGCAGGGAGGGGCTGTTAAGAGTGGGGCTGGAGGTGGGAAAGAAGCTAGGACGAGGGAGATGGAGAAAGGACCTATACCTGGCTCACGGAAGGCATTCAGGTTGAACATCCCCAGTGTTTGAGTCCCCAAAGCTAGGGTGCAAGAGCACTGTCATCGAATGCCAGTGGGTGAGGCAAAGTGAGAGGGTATTTGCAGCTCTAGACATAACCAAGAAGCGTAAAGGTGAGTTGTTTGGTGGTACAACTGCCTGTGCCTTCTTCCAATGGCACTGGGGTGGCTGAAGGAACAGACATCTTTGGGTTTCGTCAGCCTCCTCCAAGACTGCCGCGGTGCCTACACTTTAGACTTCAGAAGGAGACTAAAGACTTCTAGAATTTAGAAGGAGATCTGAAGTCTCCTTTCTGGAGTTACAACCCAAAGGATGTTAGCATTTCTCAGGTCATCCCACTGCAAAGCCCAGAAGGCTTGGGGCTCCCAGGCTGTTCTAAAGCCCCACCGTCTGACTGCCTCAGGGCTTGCTGTGAGGGACTAGGGCCTGGCCAAGCTGACTAGGAACAGCTCTCCTGCTCCTGAGGGACCTGGAGGATGGGCCTGCCTCCCAGCCATTGAGCTGGACCCTGGGACAATTCTTAACTCCAAATAAGGGGAAGCATCCATCAGGGAATACTGGCCTTTCTAGAGCCACATGGAAAACAATTTTCTGGTTCTTCAAACCTCAAAGAGTCCTTGGTCCAAAAAACAGAATGTTTTGGGTTTGGGTGTCAAAAAATTTTTTCACAATGTCAGAAATAGTATGTTTTTAACAATAATAATAGCTTTGTAAAAAAAAAAAAAAAGCTTTAACAGCGAGGCCATAAACAATGAAATCAATAAAAACTATGGTCACTCAGTCAACGGAACTTATTTGTTTTGGAACACATTGTTTTTCAACTCTGCTGAGTGTTTTGAAAAAACTATTGTTTTTCCAACCCTGGGTTGAACTCTTCTCGGAGCCCCTACTGGTTCTGCAGGTCATAGTGCCAGATTTCAACATAAATATTTATAGGAGCCATTTATTTTCCCTTTGATACTCTTCCATGCATTTGCAGACTCACGGGGAACCATTTTTCTCAGCCTTTATCAAAGTCTCCCAGCATTTCCCATCTTGCCTGACACAGAGAGGTAACGGGTTGAGTGGAAGGAGCCATGGCAAGGCCACCAGGTGACTGGGATTTGAGTTTCAATGTCTCCCCAAAACTGGCTATGTGACCTCAGATATGCCCCTTCACATCTCTGGGAGGCCGCCAGTCTATGAAATGGAAGAATTGGACCAGAACAGGTGTCCGCAGCCAGCTGACCTGACAGTGACTGTGGTTTGGCCCAGGAGTGGTTGACAAAAATTGTGGCTGCATCAGGAGGTGGGGGTTAAGGGGAAAGGGTACACATCCCTTGGTCACCCCCAACCCACTGCCCTTCCCAGCCCACCACTTCCTACTCCCCTGTGGTGTGAGCCTTTGGATCCAAGGATTTCGAGTTTCTCTAGATCATTATTTGGCCTATTAGCATAACAGATATAGGGCCACATTGCCTCTCTGTCCCTGCCTTTGGATGACAAAATGCTTCCCATTTAGGAGTTTGTGCGGTAGGAAGTACTTACTATCCATGAAGCCTTCCCTTCCTCTGTGCTGGCAGAGGAGGGAACCATCAGGGCCAGGGCCAGCCTCAGCCCCAGCAGCCACCCCAGCAGGGGCTCCTCCCTCCTCTCCCCTGGGATCCACTGCCCAGTTAGCTCCCAGTTTTGCCCTCAGCATTTCAGCCTCCAGATTTAGTATCCTCCCTCAGTGCCTGCCCAGACTTGCTATGGCTTTGAAGTAATTGCAGTACCACCTATTTTTCACCCAATGGGCTCTCTGGGCTCTGCTTACCCAGGCAGAAAGCTGTGGGCCTCCTTAGCACATGGAGAGTCCTCGTGTGGACTGAATTCCCTTCTAGACCCTTGCCTGGACTGTCTAGAGTGGTGAGGGGGAGGAGGGGTTCACAGGGATGAGACCAGCTAGAATGTTCCAGAAGAACCGCCTGGCTGGGAGGCCTTCAGGCACATGCAAAGCAGCCAGGTTTGGTTCATAGCTGTGTACAGCTCAGGATATCAGGGAAAAAATGCTGCCAACTTCAAGAATGTTCACAGAAATGGGGCGCAGGAAAGCCCAGCCACTGGCTTCATTGGTAATTTCCCACTTGAAGTGAGGTTTCATCCTGTGACCGAAAGCAAAAATATAACATATGCACCCACTTCCTAAAAGGGAGCCATCACAAATACGGTTTCTATAAATACTCTCAGAAGAACCACCTGGCTGGGAGGCCAGAGAGCAAAATGTCTGATAGATGAAAGACAGCGGCAAGAAAGGACAAGTGGTTTTATTCTAACTCATAAAAGTTACAAAGAAAACATTCTACATTTGCAAAGGAGGGAGCAAACACATAAGGTCAAGGGGATTAGGAAAGTCTATAGGGAACATGGTGTACAAAAGGGGTACACGTTCCTTGGTCACCCCCAACCCACTGCCCTTCCCAGCCCACTACTTCCTACTCCCCTGTGGTGTGAGCCTTTGGATCCAAGGATTTCAAGTTTCTCTAGATCATTATTTGGCCTAATAGGTTCCAGAGATTGGTGGGATTCAATAGAAAGAGAGAAATGAGATCTGGGGTGGGAAGAAGGATTTCTGGGCAGCAGGGGTAGCTTGAGCAAAAGACAGAGTAAGGATTGCCCCGGGCATGTCTGGAGAACAAGAAACAAGCCAGTTTTCCTGGAGTGTGAGGGAAGTGTGCATAGGAAAATAAGACTCGGCCGGGCACGGTGGCTCATGCCTGTAATCCCAACACTTTGGGAGGCCAAGGCAGGGCGATCACCTGAGCCTACAAGTTTGAGACCAGCCTGGGCAACATGATGAAACCCTTTCTTTTTTTTTTTTTTTTGGAGATGGAGTCTTGCTCTGTCTCCCAGGCTGGAGTGCAGTGGCGCAATCTCGGCTCACTGCAAGCTCCGCCTCCCGGGTTCACGCCATTCTCCTGCCTCAGCCTCTCCGAGTAGCTGGGACTACAGGCGCCTGCCACCACGCCTGGCTAATTTTTTGTATTTTTTAGTAGAGACGGGGTTTCACTGTGGTCTCGATCTCCTGACCTCGTGATCCACCCCCCCCCCAAAAAAAATTAGCTGGATGTGGTGGTGCACACCTGTGGCTTCAGCTACTCCAGAGGCTGAGGTGGGAGGATCACTTGAGCCTGGGAGGTTGAGGCTGCAGTGCTGTGATTGTGCCACTGCTCTCCAACCTGGGTGACAGAGAAAGACTCTATCTCAAAAAAAAAAAAAAAAAAAAAAAGAAGGAGGAGGAGGAGAAGTAGCAGTCCTGTCATATGAAGGGCAGAGTAACAGGCTTAATGCTGAAGGGAAAGAGAAAGCAAATTGATTTGGGTTTGGTACTTTAAGTGTGGTCTTGGAGCCTGGGAAGAGCTCAAGGTGCTCCCCTGTTAGCCTGCAGCTCTTTGAGAGCAGTGACCATAAATAGATCTGGGAGTCATGCTCATGGTCAGGGACATGGAAGTCATAGCTTGGGTGAGATCAAGAGAGAAAGTACAAAGAAAGAACAGGGCTAGACCTTGAGGAGGGCTATATTTAGGAGGCAGAATGAAGAAGGGTCAGTGATGAGGCAGACTTGAAAACAGCATTGGAAGGACAGGAGGAAAACTCAGATCACCGAGGAGGCACCCGAGAAGGGGATCAAAGAAGCTCAGAGTCGACCACGTAGTAGCTGTCTGCAAAGGGGCTGGAGCCGCTGAAGGTGCTGTTGAATTTGGGGTTGAGGCATCATTGGGAGCCTTGCAGCAAATAATTCGGTAAAGCGGCAGGTCAGGGGCCAGGGATTGAGGAATGAATTTGTGGACAGGAAAAGAAAACAGCAGCCCTGCTTAGAGACTTCATACTTGAGTAAGCCAGCAATGGAGAGATTGATGGAAATACAGTGGAAACCTGAGGGAATAACAGACTCAAGGAAAGGTGCTTTGACTGTTGTTATCATAGGGCGTGTATTAGGGTAATGCTAGGCTATGCTGCAGTAACAAATTGCCCTCTCGACGTTAGGGGCTTACATGACAAAGTTCTGTTTCTGTTACAAATATTCCTACCACAGTCAGGCTCTTCGGGGTTCCTCTTCTCCACATCGGGACTCAACGATCAAAATTACTCCCGTCTTGGGAAGCCACCACCTTGACCAGTAGCTTCCAGCTCACTGAAGAAGGCAAAAAAGAGCTGGAGGGTCATGCACTGGCTTTTAAATGCTTCCACCCAGAAGGGACGTTATTTATTTCCACTCAAAGCCCATTAGCCAAAGCCAAATAGTCAGACGGCTCCACCTAACTGCAAGGGTGCTGGGAAATTTGGGGGAAGATATGAATATTCACTGAACAATAAATGTCTCTGTTACAGAGTGAGGGTGAGTAATAGAGACCTGAGTGAATTGATAGGTCAGACGGAAGAGATTGAAGATGCAAGGAAAAGAATAACTGCAGAAAAGGTAGCAATGATGAATCAACAAAACATGGGGACATTTTTGCCACACAGCAGGAAAGGTGTAGCTGAAGTCTGGTAGACCTGGGGTGCAAAACTCTCAGGACCCTTGCCCTTGTGATCTGCCCTGGCAGGGCCCCTGAGCACCAGGTCAGAAAGCAAACATGGAAATTACAGGTGACATGTTTCCCAACAATGGGGCTGGCCAAGCAAAGAGGGAAGGAGAAGGCACGAGGGAGGGATTCAAGAATGATGACTGTGAGCTCCCAGTTGGATGGGGAGACCAGAAGTGAGCTGCAAGACTTGACAAGACTTGAAATGCTAGTAACATGAAGACAAAAAGAACATGCAGGCTGGGCGTGGTGCCTCATGCTTGTAATCCCAGCACTTCTCGAGGCCAAGGCAGGCAGATCACTTAAGGCCAGGAGTTTGAGACCAACCTGGCCAACATGGTGAAACCCTGTCTCTATGGAAAAAAAAAAAAAATTAGCCAGGCATAGTGGTGGCCACCTGTAGTCCCAGCTACTCAGGAGGCTGAGGCAGGAGAATCACTTGAATCTGGGAGGCAGAGGTTGCAGTCAGCCAAGATCATGCCACTGCACTCTAGCCTGGGCAATAGAGTGAGACTCTGTCTCAAAAAAACGCAAAACAACAACAAAAACATGCAGTGGGCCGGGTACGGTAGCTCACACCTATAATCTCTGCCCTTTGGGAGGCGAAGATAGGTGGATCACTTGAGGTCAGGAGTTCTAGACCAGCCTAGGCAACATGGTAAAACCCCATCTCTACTAAAAATGCAAAAATTAGCCAGGCATGATGGCATGCACCTGTGGTCCCAGCTACTTGGGGGCTGAGGCAGGAAGATGGCTTGAACCCAGGAGGTTAAGGCTGCAGTGAGCTGAGATGGTACCACTGAACTCCAGCCTGGGCAACAGAGTGAGATCCTGTCTCTAAAACAAACAAACAACAACAACAACAGAGAAGAATATGCAGTCGATGTGGGAGATGGGGAGATGGAGAAGAGCAAAGTTTGTGATCAGTACGTGTGCACTTCACAGCTTGACATTCTGGAGGAAGACCAGACTCTAAGGTGTCCACCATTTGCCTATGAGGTCTACAAAGGTGGGATTTGAGATGTACCTTTTAGTTGCTGGATGGGAGGGAGACCAGAGGAGGGCCCAGGGCAGCTGAAGGGCACTCGGGGCAGGGGCTATGGACCCAACAGGCACAGGGGTATTTCAGTATCTTAACTGCTGAAGCAGCTGAATGACTGCATGTCAGCTTTGAGGGTGAACATATCTGATTCATCTCTTACCCTAGGGTGCAGCACAGGGCTTAGCAGAGTAGACACTCAATAAATGTTTGCAGAATGAATGAGTGAACGACGAATGAATGGATCATACCAATGGGTGGTAGAGCAAAGTGGAGACAAGATAAAGGGAAGTGAGCTAAATATCCTGAGAGTGTGAGCTGGACACTGGAGTTGTTAAAATGGGCAAGGCGTGGAGGGGAAGTTTGTGAGCCAGTTGTCAAAGGTGCTGAGTGAGAGCTTGAGAGAAATCCCTGGAGGTCACTACCTGTACCTGCAGACAGGTAAACCTTCAGATCAGAAAAGGGAGCTGAATGATGAGAGCACATGGACACGTGGGAGGGAACAACACGCACTGGGGCCTGTCAGTGTGGGAGGGGGGTGAGGGGAGGGAGAGCATTGGGAAGAATAGCTAATGGATGCTGGACTTAATACCCAGGTGGCCGGGTGCGGTGGCTCATGCCTGTAATCCCAGTACTTTGGGAGGCCGAGGCAGGCAGATTGCTTGAGGTCAGGAGTTTGAGACCAGCCTGGCCAACATGGTGAAACCCCATCTCTACCAAAAATACAAAAATTAGCCAGGCGTGGTGGTGGGCGCCTGTAATCCCAGCTACTCGGGAGGCTGGGGGAGGTGAATCTCTTGAATCCAGAAGGCAGAGGCTGCAGTGAACCGAGATTGCACCACTGCAGTCCAGCCTTGGTGACAGAGTGAGACCCTCTCTCAAACAAACAAACAAACAAAAACAACAGAAAAAAAAAAGAAAAAAGAAAAAGAAATACCCAGGTGATGGGATAATCTCTGCAGCAAACGACCATGGCACCTATGTAACAAACCTGCATAACCTGTTCGTGTACCCCAGAACTTAAAAGTTGAAATAAAAAAAAAGAAAAGGCTGCTAAGATATGCACCAAATTAGATGCAGGTATGCTCTTATAAGCACACATAGGACGTGGGCTGGGAGGGAAGAACCTCCTTCAGTGGTGTGATATTCAGGGTCCTTTCCTGGAAAAAGACAGGGTTGGTTAATGTCAGGGGTACTAGGGCAAGGCACGTATCGGGGAGGGGACTGGAGCCTGTACACAAAGAACTACACCCAGGGGTTAATTCCTGAGATCTCAGTGATGGATATGGGCCTAGGGCAGGAAAGGCCAACTGGGCCACGTCAGAGATAAGAGTTGGCAGAATACGTGCAGGTGTTTGCAATGGGCTAATAAAGACAGGAGGATAAGTCCAGGACTTAATGTAACGGCTAAGCAAGCAGAAATAAATTCATGGAGGAGATCAAAAAGTCCCACCATTTGAACAAAAATGTTGCCTAGGCTATTTCTGGTGTCTTACGCATCTTTGCTGAAGTGCTGGGTCTAGTCTGAAGTCAGCTTGGGGAAGGTGGGAGTTTTGCTGGGTGAAGAAAGAAAGAAACTAACACAGGATCAAAATCCTACTTAGGGTACAGAATATTCTGTGTACAAGAAAAGGTACATGAGGCTGGGCACAGTGGCTGATGCCTGTAATCCCAGCACTTTGGGAGGCCAAGGCTGGTGGATCACCCGAGGTCAGGAGTTCAAGACTAGCCTGGCCAACATGGTGCAACCCCGTCTCTACCAAAAATACAAAAATTAGCCGGACATGATGGCAGGTGCCTGTAATCCCATCTACTCGGGAGGCTGAGGCAGGAGAATCACCTGAACCTGGGAGACGGAGATTGCAGTGAGCCAAGATTGTGCCATTGCATTCCAGCCTGGGCAGCAAGAGTGAAGCTCCATCTCAAAAAAAGAAAAGAAAAGAAAAAAAAAATGAAAAGGTACATGACATTTAAGATACATTTTTTTTTCTTTTCTGTTTAAAGTAAAATGCTGGACAGCAATCAGAATATTTAGAAGGAAGCTGTGATGGGGGAAAAAGAATGTGGGCTTTAGAGGTTACCTGGGGCCTCCAAGTTCAGCCATGACCCTTGCCCTAGATGCTAGCCTGGAGGGCGGGCTCCACCTGACTCTTGTTTGTCCTGGGTCCAAACCTGGTCAGCCAGGGAGAGCCATAAACCTGGCATGCTCTAGGGCAAAGGCAAGTATTTACTGTTGGAGAGACAACCAAATCAGGTAGATGCCTCCCATCTACCCGTCCTCTCCAGGATCTAAGTCCTTTGTTAGAGTAATCAGTGAAAGTTTCCTATGTGTGGTGGAGGTGATTTTATTTGCCTTCCTCCCACTCTTGGAAGAAAGGCTGGGGAGTAGCACTCAGAACAGGGAAGCCCAAGCAGGGTTGGTCTTTCTTTCTTTCTCTTTCTTTTTTTCTTTCTTTCCTTTCTTTCTTTCCTTCCGTCTTTCTTTCTTTCCTTCTTTCTTTCTTTCTTTCCTTTCTTTCTCTTTCTTTCCTTCCTTCTTTCTTTCCTTCTTTCTTTCTTTCCTTTCTTTCTCTTTCTTTCTTTTCCTTTCTTTCTTTCCCTTTCTTTTTCTTTCTTTCCTTTCTTTCCTTCTTTCTTTCTTTCCTTCTTTCTTTCTTTCCTTCTTTCTTTCTTTTTCTTTCTTTCTCGTTCTTTCCTTCTTTCTTTCTTTTTCTTTCTTTCTTTCTCTTTCTTTCTTTCTTTCTTTCTCTTTCTCTTTCTTTCCTTCTTTCCTTCCTTCCTTCCTTCCTTCCCTCCCTCCTTTCTTTCCTTCTCTTTCTTTCTTTCTTCTTTTCTTATTTTATTAAAAAAAGACAGAGAGAGAGGCGGGGTCTCACACCCTGGTCTTGAACTCCTGGCCTCGAGCGATCCTCCAGCTTCAGCCTCCCAAAGTGCTGGGATTATAGATAGGCATGAGCCACTGTGCCAGGCCAAGGTCTTTAAAAAATTGTGGTAAAAGACATAATGCAAAATTCACCATTTTAACTATTTTATTTTTTTTGAGACAAAGTCTCACTCTGTCACCCAGGCTGGAGTGCAGTGGTGAGATCTCAGCTCACTGCAACCTCCACTTCCCAGGTTCAAGCGATTCTTGTGCCTCAGCCTCCCAAGTAGATGGGATTACAGGCACACGCCACCAGGCCCAGCTAATTTTTGTATTTTTTTTTTTTTTTCTGTAGAGACGGGGTTTCGCCATGTTGGCCAAGCTGGTCTCCAACTCCTGACCTCAGGTGATCCGCCCACCTCGGCCTCCCAAAGTGCCGAGATTACAGGTGTGAGCCACTGTGCCCGGCCTTAACTATCTTAAAGTGTAATTCAGTGGTATTTAGTACATTTACAGTGTTGTGCAACCATCACCATCTCATTCCAAAACATTCTCATTGCCCCAAAAGGAAATTCTGGACCCATTAAGCAGTAAATCCCCACTAACCCCTGGCAAGCATTCATCTGCTTTCTGTCTCTATGGATTTGCCTGTTCCAGATATTTCATATAAGTAGATACAATATGTGGCCTTATGTGGCCTTTGGTGTCTGGCTTTTTCACTTAGCATCGTGTTTTCAAGGCTCATCCATGTTGTAGCATGCATCAGCACTTCATTCCTGTTTAAAGCTGAATAATATTGCATTGCGTGGATATACCGTATTTTGCTTATTCACTCAGTTGGTGGACCTTCGGGTGGTTTCCACCTTTTGTGCTATTAAAAATAATGCTGCTATGAATATTCATGGACAAATTTTTGTGAAAAGTGCTTTCAATTCTTTTGGGTAGATAGATATCTAGGAGAGGAATTGTTGGGTCATCTGGTAATTCTATATTGACTTATCTAGCAACTCTGGGTACACTGTAAAACTTTCTAAGGGCTGAGTTTAAGTATCAGACACATTGTTCTGCTGCCATAGCTTGGCCCCCGTTGTCAGTCTCGAATGATCTTACCCTCTGGTGTCTCCTATTCAAGAGACACTTTGAGGTTCTCAAAAACTAGCTCAGTTTTCATTTTCTTCCATTTAAAAACTGTGTATAACAAACTCCTTTAAGAATCAGGTAGCGGCCGGGTGCAGTGGCTCACGCCTGTAATCCCAGCACTTTGGGAGGCTGAGGCGGGTGGATCACAAGGTCAAGAGATTGAGACCATCCTGGCCAACGTGGTGAAACCCTGTCTTTACTAAAAATACAAAAATTAGCTGGGCGTGGTGGCACACGCCTGTAGTCCCAGCTACTCAGGAGGCTGAGGCAGGAGAATTGCTTGAACCCAGGTGGCAGAGGTTGCAGTGAGCCGAGATCATGCCATTGCACTCCAGCCTGGTGACAGAGTGAGACTCCATCTCAAAAAAAAAAAAAAAAAAAAAAAAAAAATCAGGTCGCACAGTGGAATAATGGAAGTGGGTGCCCCAAGTCCTGAAAAGTTGATAACCACAGTCTGAGATTCCTCCTTCCTTCAAACAAAAACACTTCCCCATCATGGGCCACAATGTTAAGTGAGGATTTGCCTTGGGGGGCTACTTCTTGTACAGAAGGAAAGCTGCTTCTGGCTTAGCAAGGGCAGGAGAGTTGCTGTGGGAAGGGTTTCATGAGTACGGAATAGGACATCCATTTCTTGGGCTAAAGAAGGTGGCTCATGTGGGTGGTCAAATTAGGACTTCAGAATGACCATAAAAAGCACAGATTCTGGTTAGAGTTTAAATTACTTCAAAAACAACAACAACAAGAACAACAAAACAACCAAGAGTTCAAAAAACAAAGTATAGAAGTTCAGCAGGGCCTAAGACGCCAGACTACTTCAAATAAAACATGAGTACTGGCAATGATCTCTTGCTGACTCGGGTTTTGCAAAGGCCCCTTCTCTACCTTCACAGCCTGATTGTAAAATAAGATAGGCCTTGATTCTTCCATTCCTGTCCCCATCTCAGAATGCAAACGGGAATTAGATCACGGCAGAGAGACCGCAACACTGCAGCACTACCACAGTCAAGCTAAAGAGTTTCCATGTTCCTTTCATTTCCACGTTTTCAGAAATCCCACTGAACACTGTGGATTTCCCTTCAGCTTACTAACTTGCATTCCCTTACATGCTTTCTCTCCCACTTTATTTCTTTTTTCTATTTTTTTTTTTTTTTTTTTGAGACGGAGTCTTGCTCCGTCACCAGGCTGGAGTTCAGTGGCGCAATCTTAGCTCACTGCAACCTCCGCTTCTGGGGTTCAAGCAATTCTCCTGCCTCAGCCTCCTGAGTAGCTAGGATTACAGGCGCATGCCACCATGCCCAGCTAATTTTTGTATTTTTAGTAGAGACGGAATTTCACCATGTTGGTCAGGCTGGTCTCGATCTCATGACCTCATGATCCACCCGCCTTGGCCTCCCAAAGTGTTGGGATTACAAGCATGAGTCACCAGGCCCAGCCTATATATATATATTTTTTGAGATGGAGTCTTGCTCTGTTGCCCAGTCTAGAGTGCAGTGGTGTGATCTTGGCTCACTGCAACCTCCGCCTCCTGGGGTTCAAGCAATTCTCCTGTCTCAGCCTCCCAAGTAGCTGGGATTACAGGCGCCCACCACCACGCCCGGCTAATTTTCGTATTTTTAGTAGAGACAGAGTTTCGACATGTTGGCCAGGCTGGTCTCAAACTCCTGACCTCAGGTGATCTGCCTGCCTTGGCCTCCCAAAGTGCTGGGATTACAGGTGTGAGCCACTAATCCTGGCCCACATTTCCTCTTGAATGAACTGATCAGTCTCCTGGCCTTGAGTCTCTCCCCCTCCATAATGACGTGGATCCATACTGATTCTGATCTGTCCCTTCTACTGCTCAAAAACCTCCCATTGTCCACAAAATAAGGCCCAAACTCCCAAGGGTGACCACTCAAAGTCTTTTCTGAGCTGGCCCCAAGACTTTTTTCCAGTCTTACCCATCACTATTATCTGATATTATCATTATCTTAATGATAATGATGTGGTCATTATTCTTATTTAAAAGTATACCCTGGCCAGGCATGGTGGCTCATGCCTGTAATCCCAGCAGTTTGGGAGGCCGAGGCAAGCAGATCACCTGATGTCAGGAGTTCGAGACCAGCCTGACCAACATGGAGAAACCCCCGTCTCTATTAAAAATACAAAAAAAATTAGCTGGGCATGGTGGCAGGCGTAATCCCAGCTACTTGGGAGGCCGAGGCAGGAGAATCGCTGGAACCCAGGAGGCGGAGGTTGCAGTGAGCCAAGATCACGCCACTGCACTCCAGCCTGGGTGACAAGAGCAAAACTCCATCTCAAAAAAAAAATGTTCCTGGAGTGATTTTGTTGCAGTCAGATTTGGGATCCACTGTACTGGACTCGGTCCAGTCCTCTAAATATTAATGGCTAACATTTATTGAGCACATGGTAAATGTCTGGGTTTGTCCCAAGAACTTTAACAACTTTGTACTATTTAAGCCTCACAAAAACCCTATGAAACAGAAGATACTGTTATTATTATTCCTAATTTTCCTATTTTACAGATGAGGAAAATTAGGTAGAGAGGTTAAGTAACTTGCCTAAGGTCACATAGTAGTGGCAAAAGCTGGGTTTGAAAACAAGCAGTTGGGCTCTGGCCCCATGAGTTTAACCACTGAGCTGTACCTGCCCATACAAATTCTGCGTATAAAGTCATTGGCACTCCATGGTGTTCAGTCAATAATTGCTGCCATTATTACTTTTATTCAAATCTCACCCATCCTTCAGAATTCAGCTCAAATTCTACCTCTTCCATCAAGTTTTCTCTGACTCCCTCTCTTCTTTTCTCAATGTAATCTAAGTCCTTCAGAAATGTACTCGACTTTGGGATAGACTTTTATTTCTGTGTTTTTGTTAGCATCCTCATTATACTTGTAAAGTCATTGAGAATAGGGTCATGCTGTGTTTATCTTTCTATTCCTGGCACATTTGTTGACCTGAATTTAACATTTTCCTAAATGTGCTATAAGCAGAATCACCGAATTTCTCTTTTCTTTTTTTTTTTTTTAATTTGAGACTCAGTCTCGCTCTGTCTCCTAGACTAGAGTTCAGTGGCACGATCTCAGCTCACTGCAACCACCGCCTCCCAGGTTCAAGCGATTCTCCTGCCTCAACCACCCGAGTAGCTGGGATTACAGGTGCCCGCCACCATGCCTGACTATTTTTTTTCTATTTTTAGTAGAGATGATGTTTCACTATGTTGGCCAGGCTGGTCTCGAACTCCTGGACTGAAGTTATCTGCTTGCCTTGGTCTCCCAAAGTGCTGGGATTATAGGCATGAGCCACCACTCCTGTCCCCAAATTTCTTTAAAAGGAGCTATCTCACTGGGAGATAACTCAAGAGAGAATCACAGAAATTGGATTGCCTTTTCCCTAGGGGAAGAAAATGCAAAATCGCACTCCTAAACTTTCTTTCTTCTGAGTGGAAAGGGATATCTTAACGTCTTAAGGGGCCCTGAGGCTTGTCACTGCAGGTGAGGGGAAACCACACTACTGGCATATTTGATTTCTCAATGCAGCTGTCACCTCCTGCCTCACTGCCTCCTTTAAGGCCTATGTTGGTTTTCCCTGGGCTTGCTCCACTGGTTAGCTTCTCCCTAGTTGCAAGACTACCAGATCATAATCAGTTATTATCTCCCATCCTGATGTGTGAAAAGCTACAGAATTTGTGGGGCCCAGTGCAAAACGAAAATGCAGGGCTTCTGTTTAAAATTTATTAAGAATTTAAAGATAATAGCAGAGCATTAAACCAAGCATGAGGCCCCATCCACTACATGGGTCCCATACCCATGAAGCCAGCTTTGATGAAAAAAGGGTTAGGCCAGGTGGTGGCTCGCACCTGTAATCCCAGCACTTTGGGAGGCCAAGGCAGGTGGATCATTTGAAGCCAGGAGTTCGAGACCAGCCTGGCCAACATGGTGAAACCCTGTCTCTACTAAAAATACAAAAACTAGCCTGGTGTGGTGGCAGGCACCTGTAATCCCAGCTACTTGGGAGGCTGAGGCAGGAGAACTGCTTGAACCTGGGAGGTGGAGTTTGCAGTGAGCCGAGATCATGCCACTGCACTCCAGCCTGGGCAACAGAGCAAGACTCCGTCTCAAAAAACAAAAAAAGGTCAGAGCCTTCTCAGGCAACCAAAACCACTTGCAGAAAGCTGAGTGTGGGGACAATTTATTTCCAAAGCCCTCAACCTCTCATCTTCATATAAAGACAGCTGAGAAAGAAATCACCCTGTATTGTGTGTTATATTAAGATTGACTATTGTGGGCTGAATCGAGTCCTCCAAAGAGATGCTGAAGCCCTAACCACCAGTACCTGTGAATGTGGCAGCATTGGGAAATAGGGCCTTCACAGATGATGGAGTTAAGATGAGGTTATTAGTGTGGATCCCAATCCACGATGACTGGTACTCTTATGGAAAAAAGAAATGTGGACACAGAACCAGACATGCACACAGGGAAGATGATGTGAAGAGACCTACAAAAGGAGAACCCATGAGAAGATGAAGACAGGTTGGGGTGATGCTTCTATATGCCAAGGAGCGTCAAAGAGTGCCAGCAGGCTGGGGGCGGTGGCTCACGCCTGTAATCCCAGCACTTTGGGAGGCCGAGGTGGGCGGATCATGAAGTCAGGAGTTTGAGACCAGCCTGGTCAATGTGGTGAAACCCCATCTCTACTAAAAATACAAAAATTAGCCAAGCATGGTGGTGGGCGCTGGTAGTCCCAGCTACTCGGGAGGCTGAGGCAGGAGAATTGCTTGAACCTGGGAGGTGGAGGTTGCAGTGAGCCAGGATTGTGCCACTGCACTCCAGCCTGTGCAACAGAGCGAGACTCTGTCTCAAAAAAAAAAAAAAAAAAAAAAAAAAAATCGGTCAGGTGCGGTGGCTCACACCTGTAATCCCAGCATGCTGGGAGGCCGAGGCGGGCGGATCACAAGGTCAGGAGATTGAGACCATTCTGGCAAACGGTGAAACCCCGTCCCTACTAAAAAAATACAAAAAAATTAGCCAGGTGTGGTGGCGGGCGCCTGTAGTCCCAGCTACTTGGGAGGCTGAGGCAGGAGAATGGTGTGAACCCGGGAGGCAGAGCTTGCAGTGAGCCAAGATCATGCCACTGCACTCCAGCCTGGGCGACAGAGCGAGACTCCATCTCAAAAAAAAAAAAAAGTGCCAGCAAACCACCAGGATAGGAGAGGGGCCTGGAAGATTCTCCCCAGAGGCCTCAGAAGGAACCAACCCTGCCGACACCTTGATCTCAGACATCCAGTTTCCAGAACCAAGACAATACATTTCTGTTTCTTAAGCCAGGAGTTCCCAACATTTTTGACACTAGGGACCAGTTTTGTGGAAAACAGTTTTTCCACAGGCCAGAGGTGAGGTGGGGGGGGAGGGGGGCATTGTTTCAGGATGATTCGAGCACATTACATTTATTGTGCACTTTATTTTTATTGTTATTACATTGTAATATATAATGAAATAATTATACTACTCACCATGGTGTAGAATCAGTGGGAGCTCTGAGCTTGTTTTCCTACAACTAGACGGTCTCATCTGTGGGTGATAGGAGACAGTGACACCCGAAGTATGTTGCTTAGGTCAAGTCTACCCACTTTGGTTGCTGTCACTGCAGAAAACCCTGCTTCACAGAGATAGGATGTTGCTATAGGCCAGGCATGGAGGCTCACGTCTGTACTCCCAGCACTTTTGGAGGCCAAGGCAGGTGGATCACTTGAGGCAAGGAGTTCAAGACCAGCCTGGCCAATATAGCAAAACCCCATCTGTCTCTACTAAAAATAATAAAAAATATATATATAGCCAAGTGTGGTGGTGCACTCTTGTAATCGTAGCTACTCGGGAGGCAGAGGCACGAGGCACGAGAATGGCTTAAGCCAGAGAGGCGGAGGTTGCAGTGAGCCGAGATTGTGCCATTGCACTTGAGCCTGGGCGACAGAGTGAGACCCTGTCTAAAAAAAAAAAAAAAAAAAAAAAGATGTTGGAAATGAAAGCAGGGTTTTCAGTGCTTTTGTGGCCATCTCAGGATTAAAGCCTAGACTTTAATCCAGAACATGTGGAAATTTGAAGTTGTCTCAAACATACTGTTTTTTGTTGTTGTTGTGTGTGTGTGTGTGTGTTTTTCTTTTTTGAGACGGAGTCTCGCTCTGTTGCCCAGGCTGGAGTGCGATGGCACAATCTTGGCTCACTGCAACCTCCACCTCCCGGGTTCAAGCAACTTTCCTGCCTCAGCCTCCTGAGTAGCTGGGATTACAGGCACGTGCCACCATGCCCGGCTAATTTTTTGTATATTTTAGGAGAGATGGGGTTTCACCATGTTGGTCATGCTGGTCTGGAACTCCTGACCTCGTGATCTGCCCGCCTCGGCCTCCCAAAATGTTGGGATTACAGGCGTGAGCCACCTCACCCGGCCTCAAACATACTTTTAAGGCCACCAGATGCAGCTGTACAACTGAAGTACATACACTTGCCATTGTAAAGCCTGCCACCAGATGCAGCTTGTCACTTGCCACTCACTGATAGTGTTTTGATATGAGTCTGCAAGCAATTGATTTATGATGGCCTCTGTGCAGTGAAACCTCTCTGCTAATGTTAATCCGTATTTGCAGCCACTCCCAGCACTAGGATCACCAACTCAGCTCCACCTCCCATCATCAGGCATTCGATTCTCGTAAGGAGCACAGCCTAGTTCCCTCGCGTGCACAGTTCACAATAGGGTTCGGCTCCTATGAGAATCTAATGTCCCCTGATCTAACAGGAGGCTGAGCTCAGGTGGTAATGCAGCGATAGGGAGCCAGCTGTAAATACAGGTGAAGCTTCGCTGGTGGCTAACCTCCTGCGGTGCCGCCTGGTTCCTAATAGGCCAGGGACTCATAGTGGTCCGTGGCCCAGGGGGGTTGGGGACCCTGTCTTAAGTCATCCAGTTTGTGGCACTTTGTTATGGCAGCTGCAGCAGATGAATATACCCACTAACCAGACCAGGCTCCTCCTGTTACCTTCCTGCCCTTGACAAGCTCCTGACAACACCTGAAAAAACAGATGTCCCTACAGGGTAGGAACAAGGAGGGGGCCGGGCCAATGTCAGTTTTGTTTTCAAGCCTTTTTTTTTTTTTTTTCCTACAGAGGAGGAGGAGGGGGGAACGCTTACAATAAAGGGGCCTTTATGGGTCCCACTTCAGGAATCGGAGAACCCCGCCCTCCTCATCTCAGCCCCCATTTATCGGGTGCATGTGTGAGTATCTTATAAAGTGATGCCTTTTGAGGGGGACTCCAGTGTGCGCAGGACTGTGGCTGACTTGTCAATCATCATTAGGGTGATGTCCCAAACGTTCAAGTCTGAGGCCCAGGGAAATTGGCAACAGCTGCCTGGATGCCTCCATCCTCCCAGCCAGGAAGATCTGGCCTCGCTCCTTCGTTGTCCTTCTTAGGAGCACGTGGAGTTCTCCTAGGTGGTCTTGCACACGGGGTTGCCCAGCCGTTCTTTGAGGGTTCGAGTGGGTAGGCTTCCCCGTAGGTTTCCACGTGGGGCCACCGGAGCCAGGAAAAGGGGAAGTGGGCACTGGCACCTGGGGTGAAAAAGGGTGGGGGGTGCGGCTTTGTGGGGAAACAATTTGCAGAGACTGCTAAACTGGGGTCTGCTGGGATACCCCACTCCCCACCCCCTGCCTCGGGCGCCCTCAGCCACGCGGGCTGGGGGCCTCCCAGGTCTCAGACCAAGCTCCCCGCGCGGCCTGCAGCGCACCCAAACATGGCCACCAAACCCGGGTTCCCGGGGCACAGCCGCGCCTCTGGGTGACGCAGAGGCGGCGGGTTGCATCAGCCCGCGCCCACGTGCTCGGTCCGCCCTCTGCCACCCGGATCCGGATGCCGATTGGGCCACGTTGGGACAGTGCCTCCGCCTCAGCCAATGGGCGGCAGCCACAGAGCGTTCTGTCCGCAGAGCTAGGCGCGGAGCTCCTATAAAAGGCGCCTGAAGTGGGGGCACGCGCCCCAGAGACGTGAACGGTCGTTGCAGAGATTGCGGGCGGCTGAGACGCCGCCTGCCTGGCACCTCGGAGCGCAGCGGAGCCCCGACACTGCCGCCGCCATGGAGTCCGAGACCGAACCCGAGCCCGTCACGCTCCTGGTGAAGAGCCCCAACCAGCGCCACCGCGACTTGGAGCTGAGTGGCGACCGCGGCTGGAGCGTGGGCCACCTCAAGGCCCACCTGAGCCGCGTCTACCCCGAGCGTCCGGTGAGAGCGGCCCCGACTTCCCGCCCCTAGGCTGTGGTCCCCCGCCCTCTGCTGGGGATGCCACGTCCGGCTGCCCTGTCCTGTGGCCTCCTCCCGCTGACGGCTGCGATCGCCCGGCCGGTCACTTCCCCCAGGGCTGTGGTCTCCCCTTCCCTGCCCCGCCGACGCGGGCGCCCCTCTGTTGCCCAGGAGCCGTCAGTAATCAGCAGCCTGACCTTGAGCGAGTCATTTCACCCTCCAAGCCTGTTTCCCCCCAGCGGCCAGGCAACTCGGTGTTCCTAACTGGGCTTGCATCCAATGGCTAGAAGTAAGAAAACATCCGTGCTGCAAAATGAGGTTTCTGAACGTAGCCTCTCTGCGGGGAGAGGAGCGGGCAGGTGCCACCCGGGGCCGTGGCTTGAGAAACCTGGGGACCGCCCAGACACTGTGGACGGAAGGCCCCACACCCAGAAGCAGGACGTGGCTCTTTTCCTCCCTGTCCACCTTCCGCCGTGCCCCTCCCTGTCGCACTGGACCGCGCAGCCATTGCCGAGTCCGGGGTGGAGCCCCATGTACTTTCTGACCAAGAGCGACTGAGAATGGAAGCAGGCAGGAGTCGCCTTCAGTCTGGTTTTAGGACGGCAGCCTCTCCATTATTAGCAAGACTTCCTTGCTTTGTTTTGGTTGACACATCTGTCAACATCACCCTTAGCACCGCCTGCCCTGGCCACCACGTGATGAGGCTGTAAGCTGGCCCTTCCTGTATTTACTTTCTGCTCTGATATTATGTAAGTGTCAGCAGTGTTCTTCACTGCCCACGAGCATAATTTTTCATCACACAGGAGAGGGCATCCGGGCAGGAAAAGATAGTGAAGTCGTGAGTTCCAACTTGTGGTAGCGCCTGTGTCTGTTTTTGTTCCATGTGGTCAAGAATGTTTTAGAAGTGAGTTTTCCTTCTGAGTTGTTATTTTGAAATTTGCATATTTATTTAGTAAGCTTGCATTCCATGTCCTCTAGAATTCACCCTGGCCCATTTTTCAGTTTCACCATAGCTGCTTCCAAGAAACTGGGTGGCTGTGTTGCCATGAGAATGGCTATTGGGTACACAAATTGGTGAAGCAGGTGTAGCCTATGGTTGCATCATATGGCAAAAGGCAGGATTTTGGAGGAGGGTTTTTAAGGGCTTCCTTTGGTGAGGAATGCCGCTCCCATCTGTTCAGTCTGAAGACCTAAGATTGTAAACAAATACCTCTCAGGTATACAAATTTGTGTCTAAAAATTATTATGGCTGAAACATACTTATGATTTGTTTTCTGTAGTAGAAAATGGCATAATATGAGAAGGCCTACTTTGTAATAGTTGTTTGCTTTACTTAATATTTTTCAAATCAGTCATCTGTGTGAAGACTCAATATCAAGTTAGGCCTTTAAAAGGGGGAAAATAATTCAAAACCACTGGCAGCTGTGGTTTTCCAGCCTTTTCTAGTGGTTGAACTCTGTAATAAATTCAGGACCTATATATACAAAAGGTACTGTTTTCCAAATTCGTGTATATATTAGCATTTACCTTTAAAGTTCTCACCTGTCAGAAAGACGGTGAACACAGCATTCATTATATTTATTTTGGTTTAGTTACACAGTGTCAAAAAGTCCTGATGTATATGGATAAGTAGATGCACTTTTTGCTGTTCTGTTTGTTTAAACAGCTTGCTTTAATTATCTCAAGCTACTTGGCAGGAACACTTTATTCCAGGTTTTGCATAATCAGTTATTCTGGCAAGAGTAGATTAACACATTAGTGATCTCCAATAGACAGATTATATGTTAATATTATTTGAGGCCATTATTTTTAAGTACAGTTTAGAAGGAGTTTCAAATAGATTTTAAAAATGAGATGTGTATAAAAGAGTGTGCAGTCCCTATGGCGTTAAAATCACTGATATGGAGGAGAAGAGGGGTTGGAATTGTGACACTGTGGCAGCAGATGACTTTGGACAAGTCAATTTTTCAGACTTTCCTCCCTTAAAATAGGGATACTAAATCTTACAGGGTGGTTGTGTATAATGTCACCCACACGCCATCTCCTCTATAACTGCATTTGTATGCCAAGAAGTCATCTGTGAGGGCTTCAGTTTAGAGTAGCTTCACATTATTTTGGGGCACTGCTAGGTGGTTGTGGTTAAGGCTGGCCTTGGGAGTACTCTCAGTTTTCTCTGAAACCAAACTCAGTTTGGTTGTAGGTGCCCTGTTTGCTGTTTGTTGCGTTTAGTAGTAGGAATCAGTTTACCTGGGAGTTGAGTTTGGACTGGAGATAATTTGCCATTCTTTTTTTTTTTTTTTTTTTTGAGATAGGATCTCACTCTGTCGACCAGGCTGGAGTGCAGTGACATGATCTTGGCTCACTGCAACCTCTGCCTCCCTGGTTCAAGCGATTCCCCTGCCTCAGCCTCCCGAGTAGCTTGGGTTACAGGCACAAGCCACCAAGCCCAGCTAATTTTTGCATTTTTAGTAGAGATGGGGTTTCACCATGTTGGCCAGGCTGGTCTCGAACTCCTGACCTCAGGTGATCCGCCCGCCTTGGCCTCCCATAGTGCTTGGATTACAGGCATGAGCCACCATGCCCAGCCGATAATTTGCCATTCTATATTTATTTGCATGTTAGAGACCAGTTAAAGTTAGACACTTTCTAAATAGAAGTCTTGTATATGGGGCTTTTGAGAAAGTGTTTTCCCGTGATGCTGGGGGGAAACACACATATTCAAATTACTTGTATAAAACAGTTTATTCTGTGTTTAGGAACTTGCGGGGGTGAAATGCTGACCTGTGTTACTCTTTCTTTCCATGATCAGCGTCCAGAGGACCAGAGGTTAATTTATTCTGGGAAGCTGTTGTTGGATCACCAATGTCTCAGGGACTTGCTTCCAAAGGTACATCACTTACACATTAACTTCTGAATGTTTTTAAGCACTCACCAGGTTACGTTCAGGTCCTTAAGTACCTTCTTATTACTTTTAGCAGGAAAAACGTCATGTTTTGCATCTGGTGTGCAACGTGAAGAGTCCTTCAAAAATGTCAGAAATCAGCGCCAAGGTGTGTCTACCTCTTCATGATGATAACAATTTGTATCATTCAGACTTTCAGGGGAGTAATAAAAGAAGTTGGATAAAACTTTTATTGAGAGACTGTATGGTGTTATTACCAAGTAATATTTTGTTGCTTTCCTAGGAATTAGAAACTGTATTATCAACACAAGTGATGGGTTAATAGTAGCAGATTGTTCCGTTAGTGCTGTAGTAGAAAAATGGAGTTACATATTGCGTTATCTTCTAGGATATGATTTGATCTATGGTTACTGTGTATCTAGATTACTGAACTAACACTAATTGGGTTTTTATTGAATTTAGCACATAGCAAGTTTCTTCAAAGGGGCCACTAATTTTTATAGAGTACAAAGGTGAATGTATTTCCTTTGGAAATTTTCATTGTGATTAGTTGGATAGGAAAAGATCAGAGTCTTTATCAAGTGATCTTTATTTTTTTTTTTTTTAAAAGATGGTCTCGCTGTGTGGCCCAAGCTTTTCTCAACCTCCTGAAGGCAAGCAATCCTCCCACCTCAGCCTCCTGAGTAGCTGGGACTACAGGCATGTGCCACTGGACCTGGCTCTAAAGACTTATATATGACAGACAAAACCATTTATTTTTCATTTCACAATGTTTATTCGCATATATGGTATTAGTATTCTAACGTAGTGATGCACTCTAAATTTGCATTATATTTCCTAGAACATCTGAACAGAGCATAGGAAATTCCCTATTTTGCCATTATCAGTTCTAACAAAAATCTTAAAAGCACTTTATCATTTCATTTCCCTGCACTGTAATTTTTTTAAATGATCAAAAACAGTATCATACCAAGGCTTACTTATATTGGAATACTATTTTAGAAAGTTGTGGGCTGGGTTGTATTTATAAATCTTGTTGGTCAGATGTCTGCAATGTGTAAATTTAGCACCATTATCAGGAAGCTTTCTCACCAATGACAACTTCATTGGAAGATTTTAAGGAAAGTGTAGCGTACTCTAGGAAAAAAATATGAATATTTTAGCATCTATATATTGAAAATTATGTTGAATCAATGTCAGACTATTTTTTACATAACGTTGCTTCTATTTAATTTTGTCACGTTCAGAGGTAGGGGGTAGGAGACATAAGCCCTTGACAGCAGAATAATTCCTTTTGCTTGATTTCAGACAGTTGCATCAGCTCCTTTGTTCTGTGTTCATGTTACACTTATTTAGGTGGCTGAATCCACAGAGCAGCCCACTGGTTCTAATCGGGGACAGTATCCTGAGGATTCCTCAAGTGATGGTTTAAGGCAAAGGGAAGTTCTTCAGAACCTTTCTTCCCCTGGATGGGAAAACATCTCAAGGTGAGTGTTATAATAAAGATCTTGGCTTATGCAACATGAATGGTCCTCGTTTGCATCAATTTAAGAATAAGGTATGTTTACACGTATATATTCAGAACTTTTAAACATAAAGAATTTTGCTTTATAAATAGCTTCGCTTTAAAGAGCTCTTATATATTTAACTTTTCTTAATACACAGCCTTTTAGTACACACAAATTTAAAAAGTAGGTAATGCATATATTGAAAAAAAAAAGAAAATGTAGGCTTTTTATCCTTCCATTGTGCTGACCGCTTGGTTGCCGTCATGATAGGAAATTAGTGCTGCTGCAGGAGAAAACAGCTGTTGTGAGCATTGTGCAGCTGCTTTGCTGAGTGGCTTTTGTGCTATATTATAACAATGGATGACAACAAGGGAGAGACTGTTTAAGAAGTGTCCTTCCAAAGACTTGGGGGTACTAGAAAAATTGGCCATTTTTTTATAACTATTAAAGCTTTTCTTTAGAGCAAAAGTCAGAACTAAATGCTCTGTTATTTGGATTTTTATAGCTCTTAGAATACCTTGTTTTTGGGGAAAAATTCGTTAACTACAAGTTGCCATTCTGTAACTCTCCATTTCCCCATCCCCCTTTTTCTAGTACTTTTTATACACAATATTTTATAAAGCCGGGTGTTTTAGGAATGAGTTTTTCTTTTTTTCCCCCTTAATGGAACTTTCAAATATACACAACAGTGGGGACTGGATAATTAATCCCCACACCATCACCCAGGCCTAATAAATAACAATCAGAGTTTTACCATACCTCATCTATTACCCTTTCCCTTTTTTTAAAAAAAAAAAGTATTTAAAAGTAATTCCCAGGCATCATGTTATTTCATCCCTATATTCTTCAGTATATAACTATGAAAACCTTTTAGTTATCTTGTATATCTAGAATGCCATTATCAGATCTAACAGAAATCTTAAAAGCACTTTATCATTTTATTTCCATGCACTGTAATTTTCTTAAATGATCAAAAACAGCATCATACCAAGGCTTACTTGTACTGGAATACTATTTTAGAAATACTGTATGTATGGAATTTAGTTAAAAGATTGTCAGCATATAAATTGGATAATTATTGGATAGAAAATTATTGGTTAGAAAAACTTAAAACTACTTCCCTTATTCTGATTCAACTATTCTTAACTTGAGAATTGAGGCTCATATTTGACTTTCTGAATCTCACCATATTTAAACTTGATTTCCTTTAACAAATATTTATTGAACAGCCAGTACATACAACTTTGCTTAAGGATATGAGTTGAACGGCAGGAATGACCACATAACCAATTTCTGATCTTTGGGCAATTCTGTTATGATTTCAATTTTGTGATGTGCTACTGAAGAAATTGACTGTGTAAGAAGCACAAAGCTAAAGATGACTCACATACACCTGCCCTATGAAGTTGAGGGCTGTGTGGCCTGATTAAAGAAGCGTGCATTTGGCCGGGCGCGGTGGCTCACGCCTGTAATCCCAGCATGCTGGGAGGCCGAGGTGGGCGGATCACAAGGTCAGGAGATTGAGACCATCCTGGCTAACATGGTGAAACCCCGTCTGTACTAAAAATACAAAAAATTAGCCGGGCATGGTGGCGGGCGCCTGTAGTCTCAGCTACTCGGGAGGCTGAGGCAGGAGAATGGCGTGAACCTGGGAGGCAGAGCTTGCAGTGAGCCGAGATTGCGCCACGGCACTCCAGCCTGGGCGACAGAGCGAGACTCCATCTCAAAAAAAAAAAAAAAAGCGTGCTTTTGACATCAGACCAGCTCTGAAATCCAGCCCTGCTACTTACTAGCTTAGTGACCTTGTGCAAAACCCCTGCCTTCCCTGAGCTGTACTTGGGTTCCCCTTGTAAAATCTCCTTCATAAGATTGCTGTGGATCCAGCAGCCTGTACAGGACCCCGGTGGTCAATAAGCATGCACAGGTGATACCACATGCACACTTCACTATAGATTCAGATATAGGGTGGAGGAAGAAGTGGACATTGGGAGGATGGGAGAGATTTCCTTCAGGAAAGACTGGAAGAAATGTGGCTTTTGAGCTGCTCTCTAAAAGATGAACAGTGGATTGAGACCTGCAGTGAGACTCAACAAGTCAAAACTGAGGTGGGAGCTGCTTAACCCAAAAAGGTTGTTTATATATCTGTGCACTCAGCAAGTAGGTGGCAGGGCTGTTGTTTTCCTGTGGGATGGGACTGCGGTAGAAGTGCTGTGTCATTTAGTACCTCGTGTGCTTGTGGTACATGGGTGCATCATACAGTCATTTACCATGTAACTGCCATAAATCCCATTCTTCTGTCTCTTCGATTTGAATTCTTGATTTTAATTTAAACTTAGTTTTCATTTGTTCATACTCAACCCACCCAAAATGAGTGTTTTTTTTAAATCTATGTATAGGCCTGAAGCTGCACAGCAGGCATTCCAAGGCCTAGGTCCTGGTTTCTCCGGTTACACACCCTATGGGTGGCTTCAGCTTTCCTGGTTCCAGCAGATATATGCACGACAGTACTACATGCAATAGTGAGTCCTTCCCGGTGTGCTGGGTGTGGCCAGGGCTCCCGAGAATTGAGGGGAATTTTATCCATGTTACCTGTAAAGTTCGGAATGGAGGGATGAGTGTATTTTCATCAGTCTGCAGAGCCCTGCCCTGTTTGGTCTGTGGATAGAGTGTAAATGACAGCTGCTACCTGATTTGTGTTTTGACACAAGGGTGCTTTTGTCTGATACATAGTTTAGTGACTTTATTTAGAACATGTTACTTTCTTTTCAATTTGTGGTATCTTCAAAGTTTTGTGAGGATTTTAATTTGCTACTATGCCATAATCTTACAGTGGGCTTGATGTTTAATTCCAGGTGAAATTCACCTTGTGGCTTTTCTTAGAAAAGGCATTTATAGATATAGTTAGTAAGGAAGTTCTTCACTAAACTGAAGAAAAATCAAAGGCATATCTACCTACTTAAAATTCTTAACAGTAAAAGACTGCTGTGTAAATAAGCCACAGACTTCACGGTGCTTTGCTCTCAACAGTATCTGCCTCTGTCATTTTTATTTTAGTTTAGCAGCCACTGCTGCATCAGGGGCCTTTGTTCCACCACCAAGTGCACAAGAGATACCTGTGGTCTCTGCACCTGCTCCAGCCCCTATTCACAACCAGTTTCCAGCTGAAAACCAGCCTGCCAATCAGAATGCTGCTCCTCAAGTGGTTGTTAATCCTGGAGCCAATCAAAATTTGCGGATGAATGCACAAGGTGGCCCTATTGTGGAAGAAGATGATGAAATAAATCGAGATTGGTTGGATTGGACCTATTCAGCAGCTACATTTTCTGTTTTTCTCAGTATCCTCTACTTCTACTCCTCCCTGAGCAGATTCCTCATGGTCATGGGGGCCACCGTCGTTATGTACCTGTAAGCAGATGGCTTCTCTAATATAAATTACACTACACTGTGCTCACACTAAGCAGATTTTGCTCTTTTTTGTTTTTTTGTCTTTTTTTGAGATGGAGTCTCGCTCTGTCATTCAGGCTGGAGTACAATGGCGTGATCACTGCAATCTCTGCTTCCCGGGTTCAAGCGATTCTCCTGCCTCAGCCTACTGGGTAGTTGGGATTGCAGGCGCCTGCCACCATGCCTGGCTAATTTTTATATTTCTAGTAGAGACGGGATTTGGCCATGTTGGCCAGGTGGTCTTGAACTCCTGACCTCAAGTGATCTGCCCACCTTGGCCTCCCAAAGTGCTGCTATTAACAGGCCTGAGCTACCACTGCGCCTGGCCAGATTTTGCTCTTTTTTGAGCAGTCTCAGTTATTGTAGAAGGAGATGTGTTTAAATAGTATATCATTCTGTGGCTGGGCACAGTGGCTCACGCCTGTAATCCCAGCACTTTGGGAGGCTGAGGCAGGAGGATCACATGAGGCCAGGAGTTCGAGACCATCCTGGCCAATATGATGAAACCCTGTCTACTAAAAATACAAAAAATTAGCCGGGGGTTGTGGCACAGGCCTGTAATTTACTTGGGTGGCTAAGGCAGGAGAATTGCTTGAACTGGGGAGGCAGAGGTTGCAGTGAGCCAAGATCGCACCACTGCCCTCCAGCCTGGGTGACAGAGCAAGACCCTGTCTTAGAATAAATACATAATAAATAGTATGTTATTTTGGCACTTTCAATACAAGGAATTCATGGTTTGGTTGTATGGTCCCAAGAACATATCAATCCTGTATTAATATAAGAATATTATCTTGTCCTCTAGATAAGCTACCTTACCTTCCAGGCTCACAAACCACAATTATGTAGCCATACTGAGGCATGGAACAGAAACTTGCATTTGTTTTGAATGAGAACACATTTGCCTTTATCAGGCCACAGCTGCCTTCCAGGGTAAAGTTAGGCAGTGACTGTTAGCACGGCCCTGAAAGGCGAGGGAACCTTCACATACTTGACATTTGGTTTTAGCTGTGGCCTGGAGCAGTAGTTCTCAACTGGGGGTGGTTTTGTACCCTCTCTCCCCAGGGGACATTTGGCAATGTATAGATATTTTTGGTTGTCACATCTAGGGGAAGTGGTCCTGCTGGCATCTAGTTAGTGGAAGCAAGAGTGCTGCTGAATTTTCTACAACGCACAGGACAACTCCCACAGTAAATATTTGGCTCAATATGTCACTAGTGCCAAAGCTGAGAAAGCCTGGCCTAGAGTGATGGGTCTTCATGGTTGAAACTAAAAGAAGAAATTTTCCTTTATAGTAAAAATGGATTTTTATTTTAGTTTTTAAAAATAAAAAAGGGGAATAATTAGAATATAATGAACACTCAAATATCCACAATTAATCATTGTTAATATTCTGTTATATTTAAGATGGGATTTAATTGGTTTCTTCAAATAAAATATTTTCTGTAGTCTCTAGAATCATATATTTAAATGACCAAATGTAGGTTGTCATTATGTTATATATAATTACAGCTTTGTAGGTATATGCATTCTCCCCGCTCTGTTCAGGTTTTCAAGGGTAAGGTTTAGTTCATATGAATAAGCATTTATTGAGTGCATACAATGTGCCAGGTGCTGTTTATATTGCTGGGTGTGCAATGATGAATAAAACACAGTCCCTGCCTTCAAGGACCTAACAGACTGGTGAGATTGTCTGGGAGACAGTGTGATCAAATGCCTCTGTAGATGGGTCTCGCAGTGAGCTTATCAGGGTGCTGCTGTGATTAGAGGTGGGGAGCCTTGGATTCTTGAGTTAGTCTCACTGTGACATCAGCTAAGATGGACTTTTCTGTGCTTCCTTTGAAGGCATCATGTTGGGTGGTTTCCATTTAGACCGAGGCCGGTTCAGAACTTCCCAAATGATGGTCCTCCTCCTGATGTTGTGAATCAGGACCCCAACAATAATTTACAGGTATGGAGCCTCCCATGAAGCCCAGGCGAGCTTGACGTGATATGCCAGGCTCTCAAATCCTTAACCTTTAGATTTCCAGCTTGTGGTTTACCATTTTATTGGGCTAAATATTTCATGATGTGTTCACATTTCTTCTTAGAGCAGTAGCTATTTTTAAAACGTCGAATGTGCCATCACATTCTATCACATATTTTTGACATGGCAATTTGCATTTTGGCTTAAGTAAATAACATTTTTTTAAACCCACTATTTTGAGCGTTCAGTGGTCTGTAACAGTGTGTTATACCATAAGAACTGGTATGAAGTGGTTAACTACTAGTTTAATAATAGTTGAAGCCTGGGCGTGGTGGCTCACGCCTGTAATCCCAGCACTTTGGGAGGCTGAGGCAGGTGGATCACCTGAGGTCAGGGGTTCAAGACCAGCCTGGCCAACATGGTGACACCCCGTCTCTACTAAAAATACAAAAATTAGTTGGGCATGCCTGTATTCTCAGCTGCTAGGGAGGCTGAGGCGGAAGGATGGCTTGACCTTGGGAGGCGGAGGTTGCAGTGAGCCAAGATCGCACCACTGCACTCCAGCCTGGGTGACAGAGTGAGACTCTGTCTCAAAAATAATAATAGTTGCAGATCCAGTTGTTTTATTTGATATTTGCTGCCAGGAGTAGTCAAAACTATGACAACATCAACACAGTTGTGCTGTGGAAGCCTGAGAAACAGCCCTATCCAGCCTAGGGCATCATTCCCTGGGGTCCTGGCTGCCTGCTGCTGTGCCTATGGGGCAGGGGGCAGGGACTTACCCTGCCCTTTCCTAACATTATTTGGTGTTCATCATAGCCCTAATTGGTTTCTCATTGTTTCATTACCTGTAGGAAGGCACTGATCCTGAAACTGAAGACCCCAACCACCTCCCTCCAGACAGGGATGTACTAGATGGCGAGCAGACCAGCCCCTCATTTATGAGCACAGCATGGCTTGTCTTCAAGACGTTCTTTGCCTCTCTTCTTCCAGAAGGTCCCCCAGCCATCGCAAACTGATGGTGTTTGTGCTGTAGCTGTTGGAGGCTTTGACAGGAATGTACTGGATCACCTGACTCCAGCTAGATTGCCTCTCCTGGACATGGCAATGATGAGTTTTTAAAAAACAGTGTGGGTGATGATATGCTTTTGTGATTAAGCAAAAGCAGAAACATGAAGCCGCGATACAAGTTAGTGAACAAAAAATGCCCAAGGCTTCTCATGTCTTTATTCTGAAGAGCTTTAATATATACTGTATGTAGTTTAATAGGCACTGTAAGTAGAAGGCCTTAGGTGTCGCATGTCTATGCTTGAGGAACTTTTCCAAATGTGTGTGTCTGCATGTGTGTTTGTACATAGAAGTCATAGATGCAGAAGTGGTTCTGCTGGTACGATTTGATTCCTGTTGGAATGTTTAAATTACACTAAGTGTACTACTTTATATAATCAATGAAATTGCTAGACATGTTTTAGCAGGACTTTTCTAGGAAAGACTTATGTATAATTGCTTTTTAAAATGCAGTGCTTTACTTTAAACTAAGGGGAACTTTGCGGAGGTGAAAACCTTTGCTGGGTTTTCTGTTCAATAAAGTTTTACTATGAATGACCCTGGCAGAGACTCCTATCATCCTAGCAGTTTACTCTGCGCTTGTTGTATCTAGATAGTCAACAATTGAGTTGCCGGTGTTTAACCTGAATGCCTGTTTTTCAAACGAGGACTGTTTGTGCTGGTAAGAATGTTCAGGTAAGGCTGTGAAAGTTTTTGTTGGTGTTTTTGTTTTTGAGATGGGGTCTCGCTTTCTTCGTTGGGCCAGAGTACATTGGCTACTCACAAGTGGGATGGTAGCTGGCTACAGCCCCAGACTCCTGGCTTAAGCCACCTCCTGCCTCAGCCACCCGGGCAGCTGGGACTATAGGCATGCGCCATCACACTCAGCTTGAAAGTTTTAATTTACTAAGACTATACCTGTGTTTCTCCCCATTTCCTGATTTAAACAGTGCTGGCTTATATAGGAACCCATCAAAGTTAAATTCCCCAAATTTAAAGTTAGTAAAGTTAGTGGTTTCACCTTGGCAAATCTGCAATAGTTTCACCTGCTCAAATTTCATGCTTTTGTAAGCTGAGTTTATGTTTGTGATTTTAATCCTTTAAGTACTACTGTGGTAACTAATCTTTTCTTGTTTTTTGGTGGTGTTTTTGTTTTTGTTTTGAGATGGAGTCTCGCTCTGTTGCCCAGGCTGGAGTGCAGTGGCGCGATCTCAGCTCGCTGCAACCTCTAACTCCTGAGTTCAAGCGATTCTCCTGCCTCAGCCTCCCAAGTAGCTGGGGTTACAGGCGCCCACCACAATGTCTGGCTAATTTTTTGTATTTTTAGTAGAGACGAGGTTTCACCATGTTGGCCAGGCTGGTCTCGAACTCCTGACCTCAGGTGATCTGCCCGCCTCGGCCTCCCAAAGTGCTGGGATTACAGATGTGAGCCACCGCACCCAGCCAGGGACTAATCTTTAAAGCAAAGTTTTATATATTTTTACGTGAGTAATCTTATGTGTAGGTGTTCTGTTTGGCAAAGTAAATCAGCCTTTTCTATCATGATTGTGGTCATTTAAATTAATCCTCATTGGAAACATTGTTTACATAAGATAAACATTCACTAAACAACTCATAGCAAGACGCTGGGTAGGTACAAAGATGTCTTATGTGTGGTTATGCTTTCAAAGCCAACTGTAACTCCTTTTGTAAGGAGTTAAATAACAAGAAGTTTCAAATAACTGTGTGCCTCTAGAACAGAACTATCAGAAGGCAATGAATATTCACAAATTGTGAAGAGATAGTTTGCTTCAAGGAAGAAATGACTTGTAACTAGAGTAGGTATGAAATGATGGGGGAAAAATGATGAGGTATGAAATTACTCACCTTCTCTCCAGCTCAAGGAAAGAAGGGTAGCAGCAGGAGTAAAAGCTCAGCCACAGGACGTGCTCTTCCTGCCAAACAGCTGGATTCTGCACATGCTTGGGAATGAGGTCCTGCTGGTTTAGGAAAACGAACATTAAGAATTCCGAAAGTCTTGGGTGGAAAAGCCTGTTGCTTTTCAGAGGTAAGGCCATCACCATTTGGCAAGGGGCCCAAGGCCCCAGGCAGCTGTGGTACCATCTGTTTCTGAAGGAACAGGGGTTTCACCCTCTGAAATGTCAGTTTGTGGCTTAAACTCTGGGTTCTACAGGCCCAAAATAAATAGTGCCAGGAAGGTGCCCCTGAACAGAGCTAACCAGGGTTCAGATTGGTACCCCATCCCCACTGGGGCAAACAGGACTCTCAGCAGTTAAGGCCTAAGATGGCTGACAGGTGGGACATGGCAGAAATTCAGTGCTTCCACCATAGCTACTCAATGTGCCATGATCATGGGCCACACACCACTCTGAATACTTAGGAAATTATTGGTTTGGGCCTTTATTATTAAGTAGCAAGTAAATGACTGAAAAAGCCCTAGATTTCAGCTCTGGCTATAGCAGCTTTCTAAGTCTGCATTTTTAAGGTGCAATTTCTTGAATCCTAGTTCTGTAGAAGAAACACTCTACCCCTGCCCCCCCCACCCCCTAAAAAATGAGCTTCGTGACCAAGTACATTTTGGAACCCTCAGGCTGATCCAAGTTCATAGATTTCTTCACTGCAGGCCTTCTGGGGCCTTTAATATGCCTGAAGCTGGGGCTTTCCCTTCCTGAGAATGGCCTAGGACTATCCATGTGCCTCATTTTGGGAAATTTAGTAACGAGTTGCTAAATCAACACCTCCTTTGGCATTCTACATAGCAAACATACTTTGTTAGATGTGACATTTTACACAATAAACAATGGAGATAAATGTTTTTTAAATATATTTTTGGCCAGGCACAGTGGCTCATGCCTGTAATACCAGCACTTTGGGAGGCCGAGTCAGGCGGATCACTTGAGGTCAAGAGTTTGAGACCAACCTGGCCAACATGACGAAACCCTTTCTCTACTAAAAATATAAAAATTAGCCGGGCATCATGGTGGGCGCCTGTAATCCCAGCTACTTGGGAGGCCGAGGGAGGAGAATTGCTTCAACCTGGGAGGGTCTCCAGCCTGGGCGTCAGAGTGAGATTCTGTCTCAAAAATAAATAAATAAATGATTTCTTATTTATTTTTACCAGTTCAGAGAAACTTCTACAAGTTCTCTGCAAGTTCAGAGAAACTTCTCTGGTAACCAACCATAGAAATGATCCCTGAAAGTATAGTCTTAGGAGATAAATAACTCTTTACATGGCCAGGAGGGAGGTGAGAAGCCGTACCTGTGTGCAGCCTGACTGACAAAGGGGGAGGCTCCAGGTCCCCTGGAGGTTTTATGTAATAATTACTTGGTCCTTTCCGAAGTACTTGGATGTGTGTAGGACAGTCTCTTTGTCTTATCAGCTAGTCCTGCAATCTAGGTGTTCTCCCATTTTGTAGAGGCTTGCAGAGATGGGAGACCTGTCCAAGGTCTCAAACCCCTAACTGGCAGATCTGAGACTAGAAATACTCCCTCTCAGGAATGGACTTCTTCTACAACTTTTTTTAGCAGTCCTCATGTGCCAAATATGGCGTGGGGGCCAGGAGACAGAATGAGGCATAGGTTGGGCATGGCCCCTGCCCTCTTGGGTCTTATAGTCGGCTGTGGGTGGCAAGTACAGCAGCGATGGCAGACAGGTGTGATGAGTTCGAGGACGGGGAAATAACATCCACAGCCCCATCCTAGTACTCCTGCGCAGCAATGGAAGTGTGTCACCGACACGGGCTGCAGGGTGAGCAGGAGTGACAGGCAAAGAGAGGAAGAGAGCTCTGCCTGTGCAAAGGCAGAGGGAACATGGTGTGGGAGGAACTGAAGAGAATTCCACAGGAGTATGAAGAGGGTAGGGAGATTGAGACTGGAGAAAAGGGGGAGCCGGGGCTCCCCTTTTGACCATGCAAAGCACTGAAAGCACAGCACTCCCAGCCTCATGGTCCTCCATGATTGGAGACTGAGCATGAATTCAGAGGAGCTTGTGGAAGTCACCCAGTCAGGTCCAGAAATCCTGCAGTGCATCCCTTCCGGTTACCCCTGTCATAACTGGGAGAAGACACCACCCACATGACGCAGGGGAGAGTGCAGGCATGAGCCAGCACCCATATTGTCCCCTGCATCTGTCCTCCTTGGCTATGTTTTACACCCCCCACCCCTTAGAACATAGTAGTCAAACTAGGGAGTATTTAATTGGCTGGTTGCTCCCAACTACACTGGACAAAGTGGAGAAAAAAAAAAAAAAAGGAGGAGCTCAGGGTTTCAAATTCCCAGCTCAAGCTCTGCGTAAAAACTGCTGTGACTTCCTTAGAAGAGACCCTTACCTCCTGTAGTTGCAGGGTCAAGATTTCTGAGCTCAAGTGATCTGCCTGCCTCAACCTCCCAAAGTGCTGGGATTACAGTTGTGAGCCACCCTGCCTGGCCAGGGCTGAGATTCGTGAAAAGGAAACCCAAAGTCTCATCTTGCATGTGGCTGAATTATGTCGCAAATCCAAATCCCAAATTCCAGCCTTGCAGGGCGTCTTCAGTTAAAGTGAGGGCAACTTGAAAATTGGAATGGGAACATAAGGGAGGATTCCAGTAAAGCTGGGTACATTGAATCCCTAAATTCTGTTATGTTCCCTGCCAGTAGAAACAGCCCATCTACCCTTCCCTGGGTCCAGCTGTGTGGATACAGATTCGCAGCAAGTGTGTGGGTGTTATTTCCCTACCCTCGTAATCACACTTTCTTTTTCTTTTTTTTTTTGTTTTTTTTGTGTCAGAGACTTGTGCTGTTGCCCAGGCTGGAGTACAGTGGTGCAATCTCAGCTCACTGCAACCTCCGCCTCCTGGGTTCAAGCAATTCTCCTGCCTCAGCCTCCAGAGTAGCTGGGACTACAGGCACGCACCACCACACCCAGCTAATTTTTTTGTATTTTTAGTAGAGACACGGTTTCACCCCAATAGCCAGGTTGGTCTTGAACTCCTGACCTCAAGAGATTCACCCACCTCGGCCTCCCAAAGTGCTGGGATTACAGGCGTGAGCCACCGCGCCTGACCTCATCACAATTTCTTAACCCTTTGAGAAACCCTATGGCCTTCCCTGAGGTAGCTGTCTTGCAGGGCACTTCAGATTCTTCTTAGATCCTATGCCCTCCCCTCTTTTCTGGACCTGTAACTAGACTCAAGTCCCACCAGACCCCAGAGAGAAAGGTACACACAGTGACCCATGAAGAGGTGTGCTACACACCAAAAGAACTGCATGATTTTTCCAATTTATACAGACAAATCCAAGAGACATGTATGGGAGTAGATTTTAAGGGTGTGAGATCACGGAAGGACCATAGTGTTGGATCTGGCTGAACGTAATGATATGGGCCCACTAAGCAGAGATTCTTAACTCAGTGCTTTAGCATGAGGGGTTAGAAAGGGCTCTAACTTGGTTGGTTGGTTGGTTGGTTGGTTGGTTGGTTGGTTGGTTGGTTGGCTGGCTGGCTGAAACATGGACCAAAAGGTAGGTGGCCTACACTGTTCCTTATTTTGTTATTAATATATTTATATATTCATGTACAAACTTGTATGCTGATATCTAATACATATTATAGATATAAAACAAATCTTTAGGCCAGGCATGGTGGCTCACGCCTGTAATCCCAGCACTTTGGGAGGCTGAAGCAGGTGGATCATGAGGTCAGGAGTTCAAGACCAGCCTGGCCAACAGGGTGAAATCCCATCTCTACTAAAAATACAAAAATTAGCCGGGCACGGTGTCAGGCACCTGTAATCCCAGCTACTCAAGAGGCTGAGGCAGGAGAACTGCTTGAACCCAGAAGGTGGAGGTTGCAGTGAGCTGAGACCCCATCACTGCACTCCAGCCTGGGCGACAGAGCAAGACTCCGTCTCAAAAAAAAAAAAAAAAAATCTTTTGTTTTCTTTCCTCTCTCATTCCCTTATCACCTAACATAAGATGGATCATCACAGCATTGAAGTGACAGGATGTCAAGCAGAAGAGTAAACATCACCCAAGGACGTTGCAGCCTCTCTGGGGAAAGGATTGGCATGTTTTCTGTTGTATGCAGGATGGTTGAGTCAGGTTAGGTGGAAGCATGGCTTTGTTACTGTCTTTATCTGGAGATTAAGTGTTTAAGGAGATGCATACAGGTGCCAGGTTGACAAAGAGAGTACTGCGATGATTAGTTTTATGTGCGAACTTGGCTAGGCCCAGTTATGTAATCAAACACAAATCTAGGCCGGGCTTGGTGGCTCATGCCTGTAATCCCAGTACTTTGGGAGGCTGAGGCAGGCGGATCACCTGAGGTCAGGAGTTTGAGACCAGCCTGGCAAACATGGTGAAACCCCATCTCTACCAAAAATACAAAAATTAGCCTATTGTGGTGGTGTGTGCCTGTAGTCCCAGCTACTCGGGAGGCTGAGGCAGAAGAATCGCTTGAACCTGGGAGGTGGACGCTGCAGTGAGTGGAGATCATGCCACTGCACTCCAGCCTGGGCAACAGAGTGAGACTCCATCTCAAAAAAACATAAAACAAAAAACAAACAAAAACCCCATGAATCTAGGTGTTACTATGAAGGTATTCTGCAGATGTGATTAACCTGCATGGGTCTCATCTAATTATCTGAAAGACCTTAATTGCAAAACTCAGGTTTCCCCAAGGACAGAGCAATTAAGTCTATGGCCTGCAGCCTCAGCTTCCGACTGAGTTTCCAGCCCACCATCCTACCCTACAGCTTCAGACGCGCCTAGCCAGCCCCCACAATCGTGTAAGACAATTTCTAGAAGTTAGTTAATGGATACACTATTGGATCTGTTTCTCTGGAGGAACCCTGACTGACACAGGGGCTGGCTCTGGAGGTTGTGAGGTCCAGTTCCTTATCCCTGTGTAGTGTATTGGCCAGTGCAGGTGGGAATTGCTTCCAGGCAGGCTGTGTCATTTGTGCAGGCAGGGTCCCCTCCACTTGGCTCTGCCTGAGAGCAAAGGCAGGTTGGGGTGGCCCTGGGGAGGGCCTGAAGCTTTGCTCTGTGCCTCCTAAAGCTTTCCCACTCCAGGGAGCAGGCCAAGCAGGCTGGCAGGAAGAGGCAGGCTTCATCTGGAAGGATGTCTCCAGGGTGGAAATGATGAGATTTAAATGGTGTGGGAACCCGGAGGGTGGGGTGGGATAGCACCACTGACCCAGCTGCAGAGTTGGACCCTCTGAAGCCCATTGTGTACGTGAGAATCTGTGTGCCTGAGTGTGTATGTGCCTATACATGGATAGGCTGCGAATCTGTGCGCACACAGCTGGCTGGAGAGCACATGAGTAGGCATATGTACCATATTGTCAGCACTCACCCGTTAGCTCCTGGGACCCACTTGCTGCAGGTGATCCCTGTCCTCGTGGGCTCTACACCCTGGCAGGTCAACAGAGACTACAAAGAAACAAGTGGACATAAAATGACAAGGGCTAGGATAAAAAGCATGGAAAGGAGAGGGGATAACGTGGTAGGGGACATTTTAGAGTGCGGTGGTTTCGACACCAGGAGGACGAGTGGTTAGACGGTGGTCGGGGAGGGCCTCCGAGGAGGTGACACCTGAATGATGAGCTGGAGCAAACCAAGCAAAAATTGGAGGAAGAGCCTCCAAGCAGAAAGAACTGCAAGGACAAAGGCCCTGGTGCAGGAGCGGGTACGTGTGTCCTGTATGTGTGTGTCCTGCACGGTGGCAGGTGTCTGAAGCTGAGCCCAGAGGAGCTGCGGCGATCAGGCCCAGAAGTGGAGCCAGAACACATAGGGCCAGAGACCCGCAGTAAGAAATGGGATGTGGTGGAGATGGGATGGGAGCCACCGCAGCACCATGGGGCGGGGGCAGCAGAGTCTGATGTTGTGTTCTTCAAGGAGCTGGAGTTTTATGAGGGAAGAGTGAAGAGGTGTGTGGGAGGAGGAACAGCCCCAGTGAGGCCTGCAGGGAAGGCAGCAGACCCCAGGTCAGAGCATGAAGGCAGAGGGAATGTTCCAAAGAGTGGGTAGGGGAATAAGCACTGGATGGCTGATGACAGAGGGCAGGGTGGAGGATGCGGGGCCAGGGAGGGCTGCACGGAGCCCTGGGAGGGTGAGCGGTGGCCCTAGCTGGCTAGGAGGCGCCACCTTGAGGTGCTACTGGAGGATACGCCGCAGGGAAGGCGGATGGTCTCTTCTGATGACAACCTTCTTGCTGGCATTAGACTGAAAGGAGAGGTGATTTGTAGGGATGAGGCCAGAGGGGTTGTCCCCAGGGAAGGGCACCAGATGTGGGGCAGGAGAGCTGGTGTGAGTTGCAGCCGTGGGGCCTGGTGGAAGTCACACCACCCCACTGAATTCTCACTTCCTCATCATAACAGACCCTGTGACATATAAAACCTGCTCTGCCCACCGCACAGGGGTCACAAGGCTGGAGTGAAATAATGGAGCGCTTCCCCAAAGTGGCACACGGGACCCAGGGATGGGTGTGCAAAACCATTCTAGGTGGAAGAACACTTTTTTGTCTTTTTCTTTCTTTCTTTTCTTTTTTTTTTTTTGTTTTTGAGATGGAGTCACCCTCTGTTGCCCAGGCTGGAGTGCAGTGGTGCAATCTTGGCCCACTGCAGCCCCTGGCTCCCAGGTTCAAGTAATTCTCCTGCCTCAGCCTTCTGAGTAGCTGGGATTACAGGCACCCACCACAACATCTAGCTAATTTTTGTATTTTTAGTAGAGACAGGGTTTTACCATGTTGACCAGACTGGTCTCGAACTCCTGACGTTAAGCAATCCACACGCCTTGGCCTCCCAAAGTAGCTGCGATTACAAGCATGAGCCACCGTGCAAAGCCAAAAACACTTGATTATAATAGCATGCTATTTTTCAATGTATTAGATAAATGTATTTTGCATTTAAAGTGAGGATATAAAGCTCCCCTTTAAAATCCACATAAGTAAAAAAGCCAGTCCGTTTAAAAGGTTAAGTAAATAACAGTCTAGGGCAGATGCAGAAAAGACAGCATCATGACCGTGGTTCCTGAAGGATTAAGGTTGCAGGAAACACTGAATGCTAAAAGCTTTGTGAATGTATAGTCCATGAAAATGTCTCTTAAAAAATGAGGTGCATACCAAGATGTTTGAGTGTGTATATTTGGGGTAAGTGCTGTGGGCATACAGGTGTACCTGTGTGTGTCTCACAAGCAGGTGTATCTGGGTGCTTGTGTGTACGTGGTGTGTGTGTATCTGTGCACACATGCATATCATCTGTGCCTACGTATCCATGCACACGTCCTCATAAGGCTCTCTGCGGCCAGGTGCCATGGCTCACGCCTGTAATCTCAACACTTTGGGAGGCTGAGGCGGGGGAATCACGAAGTCTGAAGTTCGAGACCAGCCTGGCCAAGATGGTGAAACCCCATCTCTACTAAAAATACAAAAAATTAAGACAGTGAGCGTTGATCGTGAAGAAGGGAAGATGAATGTGGGGATTAGGTGGGAGGAATGGGGTGCTGTCAAGATGAAAATAAACTTAGGGTGGAGAGGCTGGGGCAAAAGAGAGGCCCAACATTATGATTTGCCCCAGTGTGGGGACTTTGTGCCTGGTGATTTGAGGTGGCAGGGCTTCTACCCAGGCCTGATGGGAGCTGGGATTAAAAGCAGCTGTGACCTGAGGCGGGCCATTGCTCTGTGGCCTGCTCCCCTAACTCTTTTGCAGAAAGTCCCAGGCTAAGAGATGGGGGATGGTTGTAATGACCCCTCCCAGAAATCCTGGCTCTGTCCTGCAGAGGTGGGGCCCAGGGATCAAGATGCCTCTAGGTTCAAGAGAGAGGTAGAATGAGGGGTCAGCCAGCTGGGGCAGGAAGGCTTCACTCTAGGCTGCAAGGAGAGATCTTTCGCCTTGACTGGAAGGACGTGAGGAGCCTGTGGCCTCCTGTTTGCAACCAAGGGCTGAGGGAGGGGCCGGGCATTTCTGCCGTAGGTCAATGACCTGGAGAAACACATGCTTGAGGACAGAGCTCAGATCATTGTCCCAGCGCAAACCCTGGTGGGATGTCAGGTTTAGAGCTTCTTAAGTTCCAAGAGGCAGTCTCATGCAGTACGAGGAGGGCTGGAGAAGCCTGGTCTGCTCATGGGAGTCAATTGTTAAATTTTCGGGAATTTTGTGAGCCAATTATTGAACACAGCTATTATTAAAAACAAAATTATAGGCTGGGCGTGATGGCTCACGTCTGTAATCCCAGCACTTTGGGAGGCCGAGGCGGTGGATCACTTGTGGTCAGGAGTTCAAGGCCAGCCTAGCCAACACAGCAAAATCCTGTTTCTACCAAAAATACAAAAACATTAGTCGGGTGTGGTGGCTCACACCTGTAATTCTAGCTACTCGTGAGGCTGAGGCATGAGAATTGCTTGAGCCCAGGAGGCAGAGGTTGCAATGGGCTGAGATCACGCCATTGCACTCCAGCCTGGGCAACAGAGGGTGATTCTGTCTTTAAAAATAATAAAATAAAATAAAATAATAGGCTGGGTGCCGTGGCTCATGCTTGTAATCTCAGCACTTTGGGAGACCAAGGCTGGAAGATCTCTAGAGCCCAGAAGTTGGAGATCAGCCTGGGGAACACAGGGAGACCCAGGTCTGTACAAAAAATAAAAACAAAATTAGCCGGGCATGGTGGCACATCCCTGTGGTCCCAGTTACTTAGGAGGCTGAGGTGAACAAAGTTAACACTCAAAACTCATCACTTGTGAATTACTTTGCTACAGTGCACTATTATTATTATTTATTTTTATTGGGCAGCCTCCTGAGCCAAAGTAGGCTCAGAGACTGTCCAGCATACTATTACTGATGCTCTGTGGTTATTGATATTGATTGGATCCATATAGTGGAAATGGCTACACTATAGAATTGTGTGCTACTGTGTATTTCTTACCAATTCTGCATTCAGTGGCATCACATTCATAGCTTGAATTTGGCCATGGTGGGAGATAAATATGTGTGGTATAAATTGGCAAAGAAATTGGCAAAGGCTACAGATTGGGGTTCCTGCCTGGCCCCCCAAGAGCTGGTTGTTAAACTTTTACCAGCACACCACTGAGTCAGAGTCTGGAAAGCAGGCTTTGTCCAGGTTCTGCCCTGCTAGTTCAACTGGCTCTCAAAACTTTGCTCCACCAACCGGCCTATGGCTGCTTTCACTCACCAATTCTCCCTTTTGCCCTCTAAGGCCACCTCTTCCAGGAAGCTTCCCCTGATTTCTTTGCCTGGACTTCTAAAATTATTTCTTTGCCAGGCGTGGTGGCTCACACCTGTAATCCCAGCACTTTGGGAGGACGAGGTGGGCAGATCACTCGAGGTCAGGAGTTAGAGACCAGCCTGGCCAACACGGTGAAACCCCATCTCTACTAAAAATACAAAGATTAGCTGGATATGGTGATGCACACCTGTAATCCCAGCTACTCAGGTGGCTGAGGCAGGAGAATCACTTGAACCCGGGAGGCAGAGGTTGCAGTGAGCCAAGATCACACCATTGCACTCCAGCCTGGGCAACAGAGGGAGACTCCATCTCAAAATAAATAAATAAATAATTCTTTCTTACCTCTTCTGTTCATATTCATACAGAAGAATAATCTCCACATCTCAAAATTCTTAACTGATTAGCTAGTTCTTGCTATTAATTAAATACTTGATGCATATGGCCAAGCTTAGATGGATGGAATCCCTGTATTGGTAAGGTGGGAATTTTTCTTTTCTTTTTTTTTTTGAGACCAAGTCTCCCTCTGTCATCCAGGCTGGAGTGCAATGGCGTGATCGTGGCTCACCGCAACCTCTGCCTCCCAGGTTCAAGCCATTCTCCTGCCTCAGCCTCCCCAGTAGCTGGGATTACAGGCACACACCACCAAGCCTAGCTAATTTTTGTACTTTTAGTAGAGACAGGGTTTCGCCATGTTGGCCAGGCTGGTCTGGAACTCCTGGCCTCAAGTGATCTGCCTGCCTCGGCCTCCCAAAGTGCTGGGATCACAAGCATGAGCCACCACGCCCACCTAGCGTGGGAATTTTCCACCTGGGTTCTGGGATCAGCTTTGCCACAGATTCCTCTCTATGGGCTTGTCCTCTGAAGGCGTGATTTTGGCATGACTGAGTGGATGGAGGAAGAACTTGGGGTCAGCGGGCTGTCACCCTGCTCTGCCGTGGAACTGGCTCAGCAACAGGGCCGCAACAGGCCTTGTTGGACACGGAAGCAAATGAGAAAATTAGTAATACTGATTCAGTGTTTACTTAAGATTCTGATACTTTGTCCATTATAGACCTTTTGCATTAATTTTGATTTTTTTATTATAGTAAAATATATATATAACATAAAATTGATCACTTTAGCCATTCTAAGTGTACAGTTTTGTGGCATTTAATACATTCACATTATTATACAACCCATCTCCAGAACTCTTTTCACCTTGAAAAACTGAAACTCTATTTCCATTAAATATGAACTCACTCCCCATTCTCTCTTCCTCCAGCCTCTGGTGACCTCCATTCTATTATTATTATTATTATTATTATTATTATTATTATTATTACTGGCAGTGTCCCTCTGTTGTCCATGCTGGAGTGCAGTGATGCAATCACAGCTCACTGTAGCCTCAAACTCCTGGGCTCAAGGGATCTTCCCACTTCAGCCTCCTGAGTAGCTGAGACTATAGGCATACACTACCACACTCTGCTAATTTACCTATTTTTTGGAAAGATGGGGTTTTGCTGCATGGCCCAAGGCAGACTTACATTCCTGGGCTCAAGTGATCCTCCCACCTCGGCCTCCCAAAGCATTGAGATTACAGGTCTGAGCCACCACACCCTGCCCATTCTACTTCCTGGCTCTTAATTATGACTACTCTAGATACCTCATGTAAGTGGAATCATACAGTATTTGTCTTTTTGTAACTGGTTCATTTTACTTGGCATAATGTCCTGAAGGTTCATCCTCATCGTAGTGTGTGTCAGAATTCCCTTCCTTTTAAAGGATGAATAATATTCCGTTGTGTGGATATATCACATGTTGTTTATCCACTCATCATTGATGGACGCTTGTGTTGCTTCCACTTTTGGCTGCTATAGAAAATGCTGCTATGAATATGGGTGTGCAAATATTCATTGCGTCCATAATTTTGATAGTTTTTTCTTTTTGAGACAGAGTCTCACACGGCTGTCCAGGCTAGAGTTCAGTGGCACAATCTCGGCTCACTGCAACCTCCGCTTCCCGGGTTGAAGTGATTCTCCTGCCTTAGCCTCCCGAGTAGCTGGGATTACAGGTGTCCGCCATCACACCTGGCTAATTTTTGTATTTTTAGTAGAGACAGGGTTTCACCGTGTTGGAGGCTGGTCTCAAATTCCTGGCCTCAAATGATCCACCCACCTCGGTCTCCCAAAGTGCTGGGATTACAGTGAGCCACCATGCCGAGTCCATAATTTTGATTTTTAAATGGTGACTACTAAGTTTTTCCGGCACCCCTTAAATTTTGTCAGGCACTTGCCTTACCCTAGTCCTGGCCCCAGTTTGGGTTGTCACAGCAAGGTGGAAATGTACTGAAAAGCTTGTGTTTTATCTTTATACATTTACACAGGGCCCAAAAACGGGGGAAAACCCACTTTGATAGGGATATGACACAGGGACGCAGGAGCCAACTGAAAGAGCCCCCAGTGGCCAAAGATGGAGCAACTTGAGCAACAAAATAAAGTAAGCATCAAATTATAGTCCAAAGTATAAAATAAGTGTCTATGAGTCTATACTAACATAGATGATTGAATACATTCATATGAATAAATGGGAGAGCACTTTGAGAAGCCAAGGTGGGCAGATCACTTGAGCCCAGGAGTCTAAGACCAGATTAGGCAATGTGAAGAAACCCTGTCTCCACCAAAAATACAAAAATTAGCCAGGCATGGTGGGGCATGCCTATAGTTCCAGTCACTTGGGAGACTGGGGAAGGAGGATTGCTTGAGCCTGGGAGACAGAGGTTGCAGTGAGCTGTGATCTCACCACTGCACTCCAGCCTGGGCAACAGAGTGAGGCCCTGTCTCAAATAAATATACAAATAAAATAAATATATAAATAAAAATAAAAATAACGGGAAAGAAGAGACAAATCTTCTGTGCAGAAGAATCCCAAGTGAATTCTGTAGATTCTCCACCCTACAGGAGGGCACACACAACTCCAGGCTGCCTTAGTGACCTTCTTCCAAAGAGTACAGTACGGGGAGGGGGAGTGAGGAGAATTCACTTCACGGTGGAGAAATCTGACAAATACGACCTCCGCCAAGTGATCGAGGTCACATCAGCTGTCATGAATTATGTTGATAGCGGGCATCCTGGATATGATGGGATGAAATGGCACTTTACCTCCGCAACCCTTTTCACAACAGCCTGTAACGCCAGTATAAGGAAAACATCAGACCAGGTGTGGTGGCTCACGCTTGTAATCTGAGCACTTTGGGAGGCCAAGGTGGGTGGATCACAGGTCAGGAGTTTGAGACCAGCCTGGACAACATGGTGAAATCCTATCTCTACTAAATATACAAAAACTAGCCAGGCACGGTGGCGGGTGCCTGTAATCCCAGCTACTTAGGAGGCTGAGGCAGAAGAACCTCTTGAACCTGGGAGGCGGAGGTTGCAGTGAGCCGAGATCGCGCCACTGCACTCCAGCCAGGGCGACAGAGTGAGACTACATCTCAAAAAAAAAAAAAAAAAAGAAAGAAAAGAAAAAGAGAAAAGAAAAACATCAGAACATCAGACAGATCCCAACAGAAGGGCATCCTACAGTATACGTGACCACTGCTCCTCAAACCTGTCAAGACCATCAGAAACAAGAGAAGCCTGAGAAACTGTCACAGCTACAAGGAGATGTGACAACTAAATGTGATTTTTTTTTTTTTTTGAGATATGGTCTCGCTTTGTCACCCAGGCTACAGTACAGTGGCACAATCACAGCTCACTGCAGCCTCGAACTCCGGGGCTCAAGTGATCCTCCCATCCATCTCAGCCTCCCAAGTAGCTGGGGCTATAAGTGTGCACCACCACACCCAGCTAATTTTTGTATTTTTTTTAGAGATAGTATTTCACCATGTTGCACAGCCTGGTCTCGAACTCCTGGATTCAAGCAATCCTCCTGCCTTGGCCTCCCAAAGTGCTGGGATTACAGGCATGAGCCACCGTGCCTTGCCAAATGTGATATATTCTTGACGGGATCCTGGAACAGGAAAAAGATATTAGGTAAAAACTAAGGACATCTGAATAATCATGGATTTCAGTAATGTTTCCACATTGATTCATCAATTGTAACAAATATACTGTATGAATGCAAGATGTTCATAATGAGGCTGGGGCAGTGGCTCACACCTGTAATCCCAGCACTTCGGGAGGCTGAGGCGGGAGGATCTCTTGAGCTCAGGAGTTCGAGAGCACCCTGGGTAACATAGTGAGATCCTCATCTCTACAAAAAATTTTTAAAAATTAGTCAGGTGTGGTGGCACATGCCTGTAGCCCCAGCTACTCAGAAGACTGAGAGAGGAGGATCGCTTGACCCGGGAGGTTGAGGCTGCAGGAAGCCAGGATCGCGCCACTGCACTGCAGCCTGAGCAACACAGCGACATCCTGTCTCAATAATAAAAATAATAACAATAATAATAATAGTAATAATAATAATAATGGAAACTCACTATGGGTTGTATATGGGAACCTTGCTCAGTTTCTCTGAAAATCGAAAATTCTTCTAAAAAGCAAAGTCTGCTTAAAAATTCACATGGGGTTTGCATTCTCCTCCACGACAAGGTTTTGCAGGTTATGATTACAGAGGCGGGAGAGGGTGCAGTTTATCCTGCCCCTCCCTGTCCCGGGGATTCCCTTCCCCAGGAGCTGTGTCTCCCCTGTGAGAGAGGGTGAGCTTCCGTGACCCCAAGCCTCTTGTCCTCTGACTCCAGTATTCTCAGAAGCTGGGACCAGCACTGAGCCCAAATTCCTGAAGAGCTCAAATCCTGGCTTCCTGTCCCTATGTGACCTGGAGCTTGTAGTTTAACTTCTCTCTGCATCACTGTCCTATAAAGCAGGGCCATCAAGGCATCCCGGTGGCTGTGAAGAGTGAATGAGATAGCAGACAACCCAGATGCCCACTGACGGGTGAAGGGACCAACACAGTGCGGTATAGGCATATAAGGGAATGGAGTACGGACACAGCCTACAACACAGACAAACCTTGAAGACATTCCTCTAAGGGACATAGGCCAGGCACGGTGGCTCACGCCTGTAATCCTAGCATTCTGGGAGGCCGAGGCGGGTAGATCACTTGAGGTCAGGAGTTGAGACCAGCCTGGCCAACATGGCAAAATCCCGCCTCTACTAATAATACAAACATTAGCTGGGCGTGGTGGTGGGTGCCAGTAATCCTGGGTACTCGGGAGGCTGAGGCAAGAGAGTTGCTGGAACCCAGGAGGTGGAAGTTGCAGTGAGCTGAGATTGTGCCACTGCACTTCAGCCTGGGCAACAGAGCAAGACTCTGTCGAAAGAAAGAAAGCGAGGGAGGGAGGAAGGAAGGAAGAAAGAAAGGGAAGGGAGGGAAGGGGAGGGGAGGGAAGGGAGAGAGAAAGAAGAGAGAGGAAAGAAAGAAGGAAAGAAAGAAAGAAAGAAAGAAAGAAAGAAAGAAAGAAAGAAAGAAAGAAAGAAAGAAAGAAAGAAAGAAAAAGAAAGAGAAAAGAAAGAGAGAGAAAGAAAAGAGCGAACCCAGGAACGAAAGATCACACACTGTATGACTTTATTTACATGAAATGTTCAGAGTAGGCAAATCCATAGAGACAGAAAGCACATTTGTGGTTGCCAGGAGCTGGGAAAGGGAAGGATGGGGAATGACTGTTTATTGGATGTGGGGCTCTATTTTGGGGTGATGAGATTGTTCTGGAATTAAATTCATGGCTGCATAACACTGTGAATGTACTAAATGCCACTGAATTGTACACTTTAAAATGGTTAAAGTGGTAAGTTTTCATTAAGCAGTAAATTAAATTCTACTACAATTTTAAAAAGACTAAAAAATAATTTTAAAAAGATTAAATGAGATAATGCAAAAAAGCATTATCTCGAAAATACAGCTGATATTAGTATAATTCTTACTAAGTTTTAAGAGTCTAAGGTGCAGGATTCTAAATTTAAAGGGATAGGCTCTTTTGTTTTTTTGGTTTATTTATTTATTTATTTTTTTAATCCATTATCCCCAGGGTCTCCCACCCTTGGGAGGCCCCCAGCACCCAGGCTGCACTAGAGGATGGGGCCCACCTTCCTTTTCTCTCCAGGCCCAGCCACTGACCGCCAGTACCCTGGCCAGGGGCACCCTCGATCATTGCCCTCCGTGGCCCCAGGAAGGGAACAGAAACAACAGCCAAGAAGACAATAGCTGCCAGGAAGTCCTCACGTTTCTGGAGAAATAGAGCCCATTAATGAAGTTCCTCCAGCCTGATCGGAGGACAGCGTGCTGGGGAGGCCTGGGCTAAAGGGCTCACCTCCAGCCCTGACCCTGGCAGGGCCAATGGTACATGCTCATTCAGTGAGGGGGCTCCAGAGGCCTGTGGGTACGAACCCGAGGGCTGGTGCCCAGGGGCAATCAGCTTATGTCTCTGAGCCTTGGGAAACAGTGAGGGTCAGCCCGGCTCCCCATGTGGTTCTGGGCAGCTTTGGGCTTGGAGCAGGTGCAAACTCGGGACTAGGGCAGGACTCCCTGAGAGGCGACTGAGCAAGGCCATCCCAACTCAATGTTTCCTTGGCCCTGCCTGGGGCACAGCCTCCTGCCCACATCCCTGCAGCCCCAGCTCCTTCCTAGGGGCTCTGAGGAGGCAGTACTTGGCCATCTGGTCACAGTTGCTGCAGGGCAGTTCTTGGCCCCAGCTGTAGGTAAAGTACTGTATGTTGTAATTTTTTGAAAGATAACACATTCATATGACTCAGCATTCAAATGCCACAGACATTTCCCCTGCTCCGCCCCTTTCCCCCAGATACCCAGTTTCTCCCAGAGGCAGCCAATGATCTCAGAGGCTGTATACCCACCCAGAGTTATTTTATGCATATCAAGGAAAGTCTACATAGAGGACTGCTTCTGGGGTACCCAGATGCAGCATCAAATGCCATGGAATACTACAGTGAGGACATTATCCTTTCAAGCTTTCAAATCAGAGCAAGGGAAAGGTCGATGCTAGAGTTTCTCTAGCGCCCATGAAGCCCTCTGCCTTTTTCTACTGAGTTTTACTTTACATGCAACAGCAGGCTTCAAGCTTGGGGTCATTGTCGGGCAACAGCATCTGGCAAGAATTCAATGTCTTTTTCTCATAGTCATCGTATTTTGGCCTCTTTCTATTTATGGCAACTGAGAGAGAAAGTTTATTCCTAGATATATGTATTTAAGTAAAAAATAAATGAATTCATGGAAACATATTAAGCAATTATCCAGATAACATAAGGGATGGCAAAAATGGTGCAGATGGTTGAGGGGAGACAAGCAGAAGTTGGGGTGCTCTTGTCGAATGTCTGGCTCTGAACTCGAGAGGAGGCCTCAGGGGCTGGGCAGGAAGGAGGTGAATCTCTGGGGCCAGGAAGACCCTGCTGCCCGGAAGAGCCTCATGTTCCGTGGGGGCTGGGCGGACATACATATACGGGCTCCAGGCTGAACGGCTCAGGCCACTTACGCACCACTGCCTGATAACCATGCTGGCTGCCACCGTCCTGACCCTGGCCCTGCTGGGCAATGCCCATGCCTGCTCCAAAGGCACCTCGCACGAGGCAGGCATCGTGTGCCGCATCACCAAGCCTGCCCTCCTGGTGTGTAAGTATCAGTGCCTCTGTCTGCCCTGCCAGGGGTCTTTTCATGGACACCCACTGCGCCAGGAGCCTCCCTGGCCTGAAGCCAGCTCTGAAGCCAGCTGCCACACTAGCCCAGAGAGAGGAGTGCCCTAGGAGGGAGATGGGCTGAGCGGAGCTGTCCTCACCCTCTCCTGACCTCGCCTTCAAGGTCAAGTTCTTTGGTGAGAAGGTCCTAGCTGCGTTGCAAACAGCCAAGTGTAGGGATTTGTGTTTGTCTGAGACCCAGAATCACTGGGGTTCGAGTTAGGGTTCAGATCTGAGCCAGGTTAGGGGCTTGAGTCAGGGGATAAAGATTAGGAGGTTGGTGTATATTTGGTGTTGGGGGTCACTCTATGGCCAAAGTCAGGGGTTGCCATGAGCTCAGGTGACGGAGGCTCCATCACTGACTGTTGTGTGACTTTGGCCAGCTCTCCTGCCCTCTCTGGGCCTCAGTCTCTTGCTCAATACAATAAGGGTATAGGGAGGCTAAATGACACAATTTCTAAAATAGAATATCGCCACGTTCAAAAGCCAGAATTATAGACCCCCAGGACTACAGAGAGTGTCACAGCATCGTCTGGGTGACAGTAGGGTTAATGTGCGGCTGGGCTCAGGGCTGCCCCATTTGACTAGGATCATGGGGTTCCCATGTGTCAGGATCCAGAGGCTAGGGTATGATCAGGATCTCTAGCTGGGGTCAGGGTCAGAGCTCTCTGTGTCCCCTAGAATTGCCATCGACCTTAAACCCAGAGGGAGGCCCAGTCCAACCCCTCAGCTTTAAGACCTGCTGGGAGCCTCATCTCAGAGAGGCTGAGTCATGGCCAAGGCCAGGTGGGGGTGGGAGCAGGGGGCTTGGCGCAGGCCTGCAGCCCCTCAGCCACTGCCCTCCCCTCTAGTGAACCAAGAGACTGCCAAGGTGATCCAGACCGCCTTCCAGCGAGCCAGCTACCCAGATATCACGGGCGAGAAGGCTATGATGCTCCTTGGCCAAGTCAAGTATGGGTTGCACAAGTGAGTCGGGTCTCGGGTGTGACCAGGCTGGGGGTAGGGAGGCGGGAGGAACAGCCTGGGGCTTGCCCCCAGCCCACAGGGAGGAAGGGCAGCAGCGGGGAGATTCAGGTCTCTCCCCTTGATTTGGAACCAGAGCCTGACACCTCCCCTAACCCCACCCTCCATCCCCTGGTGCCCTGGGGGGATTTATTGGAGTGTATCAACCTCTCCAACAGCCCCTCTAAGAGTCAGGCTTCAAAGGGTCCTTTCCCACTGCCCTGGGAAGATGGAGGTCTTATTTGGGGGTGAATGGGGGATAGGGTAGAAAAATCTCAGCAAGATAAGTATTTTTTAAAAACAATTTATAAATGTTGTTTTCTTATAATAGAGACAGGGTCTTGCTATGTTGGCCAGGTTGGTCTTGAACTCTTGGCCTCAGCCAGTCCCCCACCCCAAGCCTAAAATGAGTATCTTGACTTTATTTGGGATGATGGTAACAGCCAAGGGTCGGTTGTGGGCCAGGTGCTTTTACAATGTCCTCACCTTTATCATATATTTTTTTCTTTCTTGTTTTTCATTTTTTGAGACAGTCTCCCTCTGTCACTTAGGCTGGAGTGCAGTGGCACAATCTCAACTCGTTGCAACCTCCGTCTCTGGGTTCAAGCAATTTTCGTGCCTCAGCCTCCAGAGTAGCTGGAATTACAGGCACACGCCAGCACATCCGGGTAATTTTTGTATTTTTAGTAGAGATGGGGTTTCATCATGTTGGCCAGACTGGTCTCCAACTCCTGATCTCAAGTGATCCGCCCATCTCAGTCTCCCGAAGTGCTGGGATTACAGGCGTGAGCCACCACGTCTGGCCCTTTATCTATCTTAATCTTTATTTTATTTATTTATTTATTTATTTATTTATTTATTTATTTATTTAGATGGAGTCTCTCTCTGTCACCCAGGCTGGAGTGCAGTGGCACGATCGATCTCAGCTCACTGCAACCTACGCCTCCTGGGTTCAAGCAATTCTCGTGCCTCAGCCTCCCGAGTAGCTGGGATTACAGGTGCACACCACCGTGCCCAGCTCATTTCTTTGTATTTTTAGTAGAGACGAAGTTTCACCATGTTGATCTGGTTGGTCTTAAACTCCTGACCTCAAGTGATCCGCCCACCTCGGCCTCACAAAGTCCTGGGATTGCAGGCGTGAGCCACGGCGCCCAGCCTATCTTAATCTTTATCATATATTTTAGCCTCTTCTGTAAAAGAGGATAATGCCATCGCCCGGATGGCCCTGCTTAATAAATACGGAAACAGGAGCTGATAGAGGTTTAGCAGCCTGGCGGAGCTCGTGTGCAAACTCAGCTCAGTCTCGGGAACTCAGCCACCTTCCTGGCACCTCAGGCTGCCCTGGAGCCTGGGTCCCGGTCTGTGTGTCGGTCTGAGGCCCCAAGGGTGGGGCAGACATTGTTTAGGGACCTTGTCTTTGTCTTAAAGCCATCTCCTCCTCCTCCCCAGCCCTGCTAAACATGCTTCCCAGGGGTGGTCTCTGCTACCCGCGCACATTGGGCCTTGAGTCTTGGTAAATGTTTCTGAGCCACCAGGGGGCGCCAGCGGTGCTGGGATGCCACTTCGCCTTTTGCAGGAAAACTCCCGCCGCTAGCGGGTGCTGTGGGGCGTCCCAGGTCTCGCGCAGCCACGCCCTCTGTGTGACCTTGGGCTTCAGTTTAGCCTTCTGTAAAAGAGAATAATGGGCAAGGTCCAGTGGCTCATGCCTGTGATCTCAGCACTTTGGGAGGCCGAGGTAGGAGGATTACTTCAGCCAGAGTTCAAGACCACTTGTCTCTATAAAAAATTTAAAAATTTGCTGGGCATGGTGGTGTGTGCCTGCAGTCCCAGCTACTCAGGAGGCCAAGGGGAGGTCAAGGCTGCGGTGAGCTATGATTGCATCACTGCATTCCAGCCTGGGTGACAGAGCAAGACTCTGTTGCTAAAAAATAAAAGAGGATAATGCTATCCTAGACCTATGTTGCAAGAGGTCAGACATGGCAAAAGCGTCTTGAGAAGTTAAAGAGATAGTATCCTTAATAAATCAGCAATAATTCAGTAAGACCAGACTGCCATAGACTAGATGTCATAGTCATTAATATATAACTGTTATCCCAAAGGTATATGAGTGGGGTAGAAATAAAATATGATTGGCCATAAATATGATTGGCCATGATTAATGTTAGATGAAGCTGGATCATGGGTAAGATGAGAATTCTTCACACTATTCTCTCTAAAGGGAATGGAATAAAATAGAACAGAACAGATGGGGAAAGCCAGATATACATGGATTCTCCTTGCTGGGCACAGTGTGTCGTAGTGGCTTATAATATGGGATTTGGAGTGGGATGGACCCAGGATCAAATTCCCTTCTACTGAGGTTTTCTGAAGCCACATAAGCTGTCTGAGCCATTTCTGTCTCAGTTCAGTGGGTACAGCAATAGTGACCACCTCGTGGGTAGCTGTGAGGATTAAACCAGGAAATGTGTATAAACTCTCAGCACAGTGCCTGCCACACAGCATGTGTTCGGTACGTGATGGCCGCTTCTATTGTGTCATATTCCATGTGCTCAAGCCAGGCCCCGGGGGAGAGTTCAGTAAGGGTAGAGGAATATGAGAGTGAATGTGGCCCACTGGCCTCCCTGCCTGCAGTCTCTCCTCTCTGATCCTTGCCTCCTAAGGGTCTTCACTGAGCCCCACCTCTGACCAAGTCCCCGGCGGCACAGGTGGCACAGATCCTCTGCTGTACCTACACCAAGACCCCAGGCCCAACGCTTCTCCCATTGTGCAGCTCCACCTCTGCCCCCGGGGCCTGGCTGAGGCCTCCTCCAAGCTGAGCCTCCTACTATCTTCCAAACTCCCACCCTCCATCTGGTGTCACCTCCTCCCGGAAGCCCTCTGTATCAGTTTCCTATTTTCTGCCGTAAAAAAAATCACTCCAAGTTTAGTGGCTTAACATGACACAAGTTTATCATTTTACAGTTTAAAAGGCTAGAAGTCCACCATGGCTTTCCCTGAACCAAGATCAAGATGTCAGCAGAACCAGATTCCTTCTGGGGGCTATAGGGGAGAATTAATTCCCTCGCCTTCTGCAGCTTCTAGAGGCTTCCCCCATTCCTTGGCTTCCCTCCATCTCCTTTTATTTAGGGCGAGGGAGGCTCCCTGCTCTGACTTTCTCATTTATGGTATTCCCCCCTGTTTTCCAGCAGCTGTGATTGTCCCAAATCCTGTCCTCTGGTTCTCTAGGCCAGAAAAACTATAATCTACCAGAGTTCAAGACCTTGAAAGGGCCTTTTCCCACTGTCCTTTCTCACAGTGAGAGCCGGAGCCCAGCTTCGTGCTAGAGTTTGTGAAAATGGAGAAACTCACCCTGTGCTGTTCTCTTCCTCCACCCGGCATCTCCCCTGCAGCCCGGCTGGGTTTTTTTGTTTGTTTGTTTGTTTGTGGGTTTTTTGTTTGTTTATTTTTGAGACAGAGTTTTGCACTTGTCGCCCAGGCTGGAGTGCAATGGCATGATCTCGACTCACTGCAACTTCTGCCTCCTGGGTTCAAGCGATTCTCTTGCCTCAACCTCCCGAGCAGCTGGGACCACAAGCATATGCCACCACTCCCGACTAATTTTTTTTTTTTTTTTGCATTTTTAGTAGAGATGGGGTTTCACCATGCTGGCCAGGCTGGTCTCGAACTCCTGACCTCAGATGATCCACCTGCCTCTGCCTCCCAAAGTGCTGGGATTACAGGCGTGAGCCACAGCCTGGCCCAGTCTGATTGTTTTCACTTACTCTCTAATGCCTCTGGTAGTGTTTATTGTATTCTGTGCAGGTCAAGAATTTAGTCATCCAAGGAGGTTAGTGTATTAGGAGCTTACGCAGCTATTGCCAGAAGAGACTCCACTAAAAAATTTGGTACGCAGCCGGGCGCAGTGGCTCAAACCTATAATCCCAGCACTTTGGGAGGCCAAGGCGGGCAGATCACCTGAGGTCAGAAGTTCAAGACCAGCCTGGCCAACATGGTGAAACCCTATCTCTACTAAAAGTACAAAATTACCTGGGCGTGATGGTGCATGCCCGTAATCCCAGCTACTTGGGAGGCTGAGGCAGGAGAATCACTGAACCCAGGAGGTGGAGACTGCAGTGAGCTGAGATTGCTCACTGCACTCCAGCCTGGGCGACAAGAGCAAAATTCTGTCTCAAAAAAAAAAAAAAAAAAAAAAAAGCTGGGCATGGTGGCTCATATCTGTAACCCCAACGCTTTGGGAGGCTGAGGTGGGGGAATCATGTGAGGTCAGGAGTTCAAGACCAGCCTGGCAACATGGTGAAACCCCGTCTCTACTAAAAGTACAAAAATTAGCTGGGTGTGGTGGCGGGAGCCTATAATTTCAGCTACTAGGCAGGCTGAGGCAGGAGAATTGCTTGAACCCAGGAGGCAGAGGTTGCAGTGAGCCGAGATCGTGCCACTGCACTCCAGCCTGAGCAACAGAGCCAGGCTCAGTCTCGAAAAAAAAAAACAATGGTACGAGCTTTAAATTTCTGTAGAACTGAAAGAGGACTGGAGATTGTAGTAGGGTCTAATTCTAAATTAGAGCATTTAGAATAATGTGGAGTCTGGTCAACATAGTGAGAACCCCCAGTCTGTGCAAAAAATACAAAAATTAGCCAGGCACTATTGGTGCATGCTTGTGGTCCCAGCTATTCCAGAGGCTGAGGCAGGAGGATGGTTGGAATTCGAGGCTGCAGTGAGCTGTGATTACACAACTGCACTCTGGCCTGGGCAACAGAGAGCCACCCTGTCTCAAACAAGCAAACAAAAAAGAACAAACTAAAAAAAAAAAAAAAGAAGAAGAAGAACTTGGAGCAATCTAGTTGTTTCCTATACCAGAAGTCTTTGCCAATCTATTTTTTTAAATTTATTTTTAATTTTTGTGAGTACATAGTAGGCGTATATATTTATGGGGTATATGAGATGTTTTGATATAGACATGTAACGTTTTGTCAATCATTACACTGTGTCGCCCAGGCTGGAGTGTAATGGCGCGATCTCAGCTCACTGCAACCTCCGCCTCCTGGGTACAGGCTATTCTTCTGCCTCAGCCTCCCGACTAGCTGGGCTACAGATGCCCACCATCATACCCAGTTAATTTTTTTGTATTTTTGTGGAGATGAGATTTCACCATGTTGGCCAGGCTGGCCATGAATTCCTGACCTCAGGTGATCTGCCCTCCTCGGCCTCCCAAAGTGCTAGGATTACAGGCGTGAGCCACCATGCTGGCCTGCCAACCTATTTTTGATCTAACTTTACTTCTGGTTGTGTATTCATACTCTTCCGAATCAATTTTCACCCTTCTTCACATACCATTTACATTTCTAAGAATTTGTCCATTTCATGTAGTTAATCTCATTTGTTGACATACAATTGTTCATAGTACTCACTCATAATTCCTTTCATTTCTGTAAGATTGGTAATAATGGCCTTGCTTTTATTTCTGTTTTTAGTAATTTGAGTCTTCTTTTTTTTTCTTGCCGGTCTAGCTAAAGGTTTGTTGATTTTGTTGATCTTTTGGAAAAACCAAGTATTGTTTTCACCGATTGTTGTTGTTTTTCTATTATTTCATTCGTAGGCACTAAGATCCTGATTACTTCCTTCCTTCTGCTAGCTTTGGGCTTAGTTTGCCCTTATTTTTCAAGTTCCGTAAGGTGGAAAGTTTGATTATTGACTTGAGATCTTTCTCTTTTTTAAAGATAGGCATTTCTAGATATAAATCTCCCTGTGAGCATGGTTCCCTCCATCTTCAGCCCACCAGGGTTGACTCTCTCTGGGCGTTCTTCCCTGGTCACCTCTCCCCTTCCTCTCCTCTTCTGCCTCCTCTTCCACTTTTCTGCACCCTGTGATTACATTGGGACCACCCAGATAATCTAGGATCATCTCCCCACCTATCCCAAGGTCCTTAACTTAACTATATTTTCATATAGGTAACACAAGTTGAGTGTGGTGCCCAGGGTTTGACATGTTGGGTAACATATTTGCAGGTTCTGTGGATTAGGAGGACATTTTGGGGGCCATGATTCTATCTTCCACCCTCACCTAGGCAAAATTGGAGGCTTGCTCCTTGGGCTCCCTGGATGACCCCCGACATCCTTCCTCACTTCTGTTCCTTCCCAGCATCCAGATCAGCCACTTGTCCATCGCCAGCAGCCAGGTGGAGCTGGTGGAAGCCAAGTCCATCGATGTCTCCATTCAGAACGTGTCTGTGGTCTTTAAGGGGACCCTGAAGTATGGCTACACCAGTGCCTGGGGGTAAGCATTCCTGTCAGCTGATGCCCCATGCCCTGGCCCTCTCTGGGCTGGAGGGCTGAATGAGGGTCCTGGGTCCTTGGCTCTTTCCAGGCTGGGCATTGATCAGTCCATTGACTTTGAGATCGACTCTGCCATTGACCTCCAGATCAACACACAGCTGAGTATGTGTCAAGCGTCCTCTGGGGAAGTGGGAGCTGGACTCCAGGGCTTGGCCTCAGCAGAGGGGGAGGTTGTGCAGGCAGAGGGTTCTGGGGCCACCAAAGGAGGCCCGGCCTGGGAAGTTTGCAGGGTTGGGGACCCCAGAGCTGGCCAAGCTCTTGACTGGCCTGGGCAGCATGTGGATACCATCCGATACCGGAGGCTGCCCTGAGGTCGTGTTGGGTCTCCCTGCAGCCTGTGACTCTGGTAGAGTGCGGACCAATGCCCCTGACTGCTACCTGTCTTTCCATAAGCTGCTCCTGCATCTCCAAGGGGAGCGAGAGTAAGTACACCACCCTGTGGCCCCCATTCCTGCTCGTGCCCATCCTGTTAGCATGTCCACGGCCCTCTCCAGACTCAACCCCACACAGGGCATGCTTGTGGGTGGCCGAAACTGGGGGCAGCAATACCTTCAGTGGGGTCACTTCCTACCCCTTCCCATCAATACAGCCTCTAAGGCTGGAAACAACAAAAACCAACAGCTAGTAACTAACAACTATTAAGAACTTGCTGTGTGCAAAGCACTATACCAAGCCCTTTTCATGAATTAATTGATTTTGTCCTTAAAACCAACCCTAGGATATAGATTCTGTTATCATCCCCTTTTTACATATGGGTAAACTGAGTCACAGAGCGGTTAGAAAGGAAAAGCTCGTATCTACGGAGTGCATCCTGCATTCCAAGCACCACACTAACTCAGAGATAAAACTCTAGCCAAGCTAAGTAACTTGCTGAGGACACACAACTCGCCACTAAGGGATGGGAGTAGGATTTGAACCCAGCATTCTCTGACCCCAGAAGCTGAGTTCCTAGATACTTTACTCTCCTGCTTCCCAGGGTGGGGCTTTTTGCCTTGGCCAACACCCTCTGTCAAGGAGCTGTGGGTAACCCCATTGCACAGAGGAAGATAACAAGGTTTGAACAGACCCTAGTTATGTAACCAATGCCAAACCTGGAAGGCAGAAGGGAGCTGGTGGGTGGGGTCTGGAGAGGAGCCCTCTGTTCAGGCCGTTTTCTGACTCTGGAGCAGACAGATATATGTGTGAATTTGGACTCTAGACACGTTCTCGTGTGTGTGACAGGTGTGAGCGTCACAGGAGCTGGGCCCTCCTGAGGAATTCTGGGATGGTGCCGCAGTTAATTCTTGGGTCTGAGGTTCCGTGTTCTCAGCTGCGAAATGGGAGTGATAATTCTTACTTCCTGAGCTACACGAGTCAGAGCCAACAGAGCCGTGAACGGTGCCTGGTACACAGTAGGCGCTCCATGGATGCACAGGACTGGACAGGGGCTCATTGTGGTGCTTGCTGCCCTCAGGCCTGGGTGGATCAAGCAGTTGTTCACAAATTTCATCTCCTTCACCCTGAAGCTGGTCCTGAAGGGACAGGTGAGTGAGGCTGGCTGACTCCCTGTGGTCCAGGGCCATGCCCAGGAGGCTGGAGCCCTTTCCTCCCTGCCCTTCTCTGAGAAGGTGCCACTCCCACCTTCCCCACGTGGCCAGTCCCCTGTGCCAGTTCCCAGCACTGCCACCACCACGCACCTGGAAGGAGGCATTGCCTCTGGCCTCCTTTCCTGCCTGGAAAGCACCTGCTCTGTCTGCCCCAGATCTGCAAAGAGATCAACGTCATCTCTAACATCATGGCCGATTTTGTCCAGACAAGGGCTGGTGAGTGCGTTTCTGTCTGCATGCCTCAGAAGACAGCGGTGGGAGCCAGAAAGCCACCTGCTGCACTGTGTGGCCTTGGGACCATCACTCTTCCTGTCTAGGTCCCATGGGCTCTGTCTGGCTCTGACACTTGATGATTAGTTATGAGCATACTTTGGCAAATCTCTGCCCCTTTGGGCTGCAGCCTCACAAGCTGTGTGGCGTTGGGCAAGTCTATAGAACTCAGGACAGATGGGTGATTAAGTCCAGGAGGACTCCAAGATTCTCCTGGAAGTAGATTAGGAAAAAAGATAATTAGATTGCTCACATGGCTGGGCACTCATCCATGTACTGTACTCTCCTTTGCAGTACAGAGCAGAGCTGGGTTTCAGCCCAAGTCTCGGACTCTACTCTGAACCAGCCTTCTAGAAGGGCTCTATCTACCCAGACAGACAGACTTGGGAAAAAGAGAATGAAAAAGTGCCACACCCCTCCCCGCACACCCAGGTCCCACTTTACAGAGGGGAACACTGAGGTTGGAGGCTTGGGCAGCTGTGCGGACGCAGGGAAGCAGTGACTCAGGGCAGTTCCCCCATCCTGAGGCCCTGCCTTGATCTTTTCCTCCTGCAGCCAGCATCCTTTCAGATGGAGACATTGGGGTGGACATTTCCCTGACAGGTGATCCCGTCATCACAGCCTCCTACCTGGAGTCCCATCACAAGGTAGGAGTTGTGAGAGGGTGGGGCAGGGCCCAGCTTCCCCAGGGGAGTTGGTCCTTTCCTGTACTCTGACAACCCCGTCCCCCAGCTTCAACCTTATGGCAGCCAAGAGTCCCGGGGCACTCCTCCGCATTCCTGATGCTCCTCCGCATTCCTGATGCTGCAAGGAGGGCAGGCCACAGCGACGTGCCCCTGAGCCCTCTCTGCAGGCACCAGGGCTGCCCACTACAAGGATCCCAGCAAAGCACCAGCTCCTTCCTAGAGGGCTTATTTGGCTTCTGTCATCCTCTACAGCAGTGGATTGTGGCCCCCCTGGGGGGTACTGACAAAAGCTTTGGACCCTCTATTACTTAGGATATAGATTTCTGTAACAAAGAAATCCGAAATAATAGCTTCTTAAACACAATAGACATTTATTTCCCTCTGTTGCGATCTGAGCATCTGCAGCCCCGGGGGATCTGGAGGCTGCAGGGTGTCAGGCACGCAGGCCCCTTCCACGTGTTCTCAGCCAGCCCCAGGCGTGGCCTCATCCCAGGGTCCTGGCTGACTGGCCTAACCACCACACCCACTCTGCTCACAGCCCATTAGCCTGAACTTGATCGCAGGACCCCACCCTAGCTGCAAGGGAAACTGAGGAATTTATTTCAGCCAAATATTGAGACCAGCTAAAAGTTAAGTGGTACAGAATGAAGGGAGAGATTGGAGAAGATTTTAGGGCAGACCCAGTCATCTTTGTAACAGAGCCTCTCCCCAGAAAACTGAACAGAAGGATCATTTTGGAGGTTCATGGACACTCCTGAAGCCTGTTCACAATCCATGGGCTGGATGATCTAGAGGGGCAGGGGACTGGGCAGCAGCTTGTTTTCCTGATTTTGGCCTCCAGGAGCTGATGGTCAATGGACTGCCCTCTGCAGGGGCAGGGCCAGTGGTCAGTCAGGGTGGGGTGGGAGCTGGAGGTCCGTGGTCACCAGCTGTCCTGACCAATGTCGTTACTTGAATGTAACCCTGTGAAGGCGGGAATTACGTCTGTCTGGTTCACTTCCCACGGTGGTTGAGACATAGTGGGCACTCCGGAAGTATTTGTTGAATGAGTGAAAGCCCTGCTGGGGGAAACTGGGTACAGCTCTTTCCTCAGTTTCCCCACCTGCACTCTGGGCTGAATGCTGGGGCTCCTCCCAATCTCCCTGAAGCTGGACCTGAGCCCAGTAGGGACACACAGGGTCCAGCCAGCGTCCTGGCTTCCTCCAGGGTCATTTCATCTACAAGAACGTCTCGGAGGACCTCCCCCTCCCCACCTTCTCACCCGCACTGCTGGGGGACTCCCGCATGCTGTACTTCTGGTTCTCTGAGCAAGTCTTCCACTCCCTGGCCAAGGTAGCTTTCCAGGATGGCCGCCTCATGCTCAGCCTGATGGGAGACGAGTTCAAGGTGAGCAGGTGGGGCTGGGCTGCTAGGGAATCCAGATGGCATGTGGTGTGTGTGTGTGTGCACACGTGTGGGGAGGAGGGAGGAAACTCGGAAACTTGGTGGTGGACAAAAGAACTAGGGACCACCTAAGCTGGAGCAATAGCAGTAAAGTCCAGACTGGGCGCAGTGGCTCACACCTGTAATCCCAACCCTTTGGGAGGCTGAGATGTAGCAGGACGAGCTGCAGACAAAACTCCTCAGACACCGAGTTAAAGAAGGAAGGAGTTTATTCGGCCAGGAGCATGGGTAAGACTCCTGTCTCAAGAGCCGAGCTCCCAGAGGGAGCAATTCCTGTCCCTTTTAAGGGCTCACAACTCTAAGGGGGTCTGCATGAGAGGGTCGTGACCTATTGAGCAAGCAGCGGGTACGTGACTGGGGGCTACATGCACCAGTAATCAGAACGAAACAGAACAGGACAGGGATTTTTACAATGCTCTTTCATACAATGTCTGGAATCTATAGAGAACATAACTGGGTAGGTCAGGGGTTGATCTTTAACTACCAGGCTTAGGTCAGGCAGGCCCAGGCCTGGTTTCGGGTCTGGTTCCTTGGTTTCGGGTCTGGTTTCTAGGTGTTGGGCTACCTGCCTTTAGTTTCACTTCTCTTTCTTTTTCTGAGTATAAAACAATATGAGAGGGTCTGTCTCTCTTCTCTCAGAGACAGTATGGCCCCTGGAGGCTGGGAGTTCGAGACCAGCCTGGGCAACATGGGGAGACCCCTGTCTCTACAAAAATAAAAATAAGGTTAAAAATCAGCTGTGCAAGGTGGTGCATACCTATAGTCCCAACTACTCAGGAGGCTGAGGAGGGAGGATCACTTGAGCCCAGGAGGTTGAGGCTACAGTGACCTATGATGGCACCACTGCACTCCAGTGTGGGTGACAGAGCAGGACTCTATCTCAAGAAAAAAATACAGTCCAGCATTTATTGGAGTCAACTATGTGTTGCCAGATAGATAGATGGATAGATAGAGTGATCAATAGATCTAGGTATAGATATAACTTGGCACGTAGTAACTGTGCGTTAAATATAAGATGATATTAGTCTTACATTTATTGCACAGTTATATTTGGTACACTTTGTTTTGTTGCACTCATCCTGTGAGATAAGTACTGTTACCTCTGTTTTGCAAACAAAAAACCACAAAGCTCAGAGAAGGTAGGTGACTTACGGAAGATGATACAGCCTGTAAGAGGTGGTCCCAAAGCCTGTACTCTCCACCTATACTGTACTAGAAATGCTTAGGTAGTTTCCAGGCCATGCTTGTCATTGAACTCATGAGGAAACTGAGGCCCACAGAGAGGAAGAGACTTGTGCAAGGCCACACAGCCTGCGTGGGGCACAGTGGGGAGCAGAAACCAGGCCTCCAGCCGGGGCAAGGGTTCCCTGCTCCACACCCTGCCCGGAGCATCTCACATGTTGTCTGGGAGGTTGGCAGTTGCGTCTGAGGAGGGGTCCAGTCCTTGAAACTGCCCTTGGTCCCTGCGAAGTTTTCTTCTGAGGAGTGAACTTTACTCCGCCCACCCTCCAACTTCCCCATCTCTTTTCAGGCAGTGCTGGAGACCTGGGGCTTCAACACCAACCAGGAAATCTTCCAAGAGGTAACGCCCCCTGCCCGTGTGGGGTTTATCTCAGGTACCCCAATCCTGCTCTGGCTTCAAGAGCCCCCACACAGCCAATAACAACACCAATGACAACAATTATAACAGCGAACACAGCTCCCACTCGGGTGTATGGCATGGAGCGAAGCGCTTAGTGTGTGTGACTTCCTTCGGTGCTCACACCGACCCTATGAGTGGGGCAGTCAAACCATCCCCATTTTACACAAAGGGAAACTTAGTGAATGGCAAGGCTGGGTTTGAGCCCAGCTCTATTGCCCCCAAAGATAATGCTCCATTCCCTGCTCTATTACCCAGGCATAGGGACTTGTAGGGGGCTGGAACCCCAGGATCAACTCCAGGCTCAGAGGGCCCCAGCAATAAGTGACTGTTGATTACTCCTGATCCCAAAGCTGACTTCAGGCAAGCTCCTTGGAGGTCGCAGCCTCTTCTTGCTATGCCCAGTGGCAATGATGTTCATAATCCTACTCCTCAATGCAGGGTTCCACTAAGAACCCATGATCTCCTACTTTAAATGGATCTCCTGCTTTCTGAGTAAGCCTCCCTCAGCTTTCTGGTCACCTCACTCCCCCACCCACTCCAATGACTTCTTCAGGCCTTCCCTGCCATCCTCAAATCTCCAGCTGCCCCCTCCTGTCTACCGTTCACTTCCCTCTCCACACACAACCTACTTACCAGAGAGCTGAGCAGAGCCACCAACAGAACCTCCCCCCGACGTCTCTGCTCCCGGTCGCAACCCACTCACCCACAGCTGCGCCTTCCTGCGGCCCTTCTCCTGTTCTAACAGAGGACCGTCCCTCTTCCCTTCTGAACTCAGACCATCCACCCTTCCCCAGCTCTGTGATGTCTCTCTCCCTGCACATACGCAACTCACAATATTGGGCAGGCCCCTGACCGGCTCTTCTCCCTTAGCCCCTTGTCTGAGTCCTATTCCTTTGATGTCCTATTTCTAGTCTTTCCATTTCTTTCTGTCTCCACCTCCTCCCCAGGCCAGGCTACCATTATCTCTAGTGGGGACCCATCTGTAGCTGACGGTGGGTCTCCCTGTGTCCTGATACCCTCCTACAATCTGTTCCCCACAGCAGCCAGAACAATCTTTTCAAGAAACAAAACTGATCATTCACCTGCCTGCTTAAGGCTGGTGTAGGATACAGGCTAAATGCTCTGCCATGGCCTCCAGGGCCCTACATTTTCTCGCCTGTCTACCTCTCCATCTAGTTGTTTCCCACCCAGCGTAATTGTAACTGTTCAGTTTAAGAGTTGACGACGTCTTTTGTCAGCTCTAGAAATTTCTTTTTTCTTTTCTTTTTTTTTTTTTTTTTTTTTTTTTTTGAGACAGAGTCTTGCTCTGTGGCCCAGGCTGGAGTGCAGTAGCACAATCTCAACTCACTGCAACCTCCACCTTCCGGGTTCAAGCAATTCTCCTGCCTCAGTGCTGAAATTACAGGCGTGAGCCACAGCGCCCGGCCCATCAGCTCTGGAAATTTCTTCGTCACTCTCTCTTCCATGATTGCCCCATCCCTATTTTCTCCATTTCTACCTCCTCGAATTTCCATGAGACACACATTGGGCCATCTCATTCCATTTTCCGTGTCTCTTAGTTTCTCTGTCGTGTTTTCCATCTCTTTTTTTCTCTATGCTGAATTCTGGATAGTTTCTTCAAGTATCTTTTTAGTTCATTAATTCTTTTTACAGCTGTGTCTTACTTGTTTACTTACCCACTGAGATTTTCATTTTATTTTATTTATTTATTTTTGAGACAGAGTCTCGCTCTTGTTCCCCAGGCTGGAGTGCAGTGGCACTATCTCAGCTCACTGCAACCTACGCCTCCTGGGTTCAAGCAATTCTCGTGCCTCAGCCTCCCGAGTAGCTGGGATTACAGGTGCACACCACCGTGCCCAGCTCATTTCTTTGTATTTTTAGTAGAGACGAGGTTTCACCATATTGGCCAGGCTGGTCTTGACCTCTGACCTCAAATGATCCTCCTGCCTCAGCCTCCCAAAGTGCTGGGATTACAGGCGTGAGCCCCTACACGCCGCTGCCCCTTTCTTTCTTTTGAGCTGAGCTATGTATTTAATGAAACCCTTTCTTGTATATCCAGTGGTTCAATGGTTTCTTGGGGCGTGTGGTCTCCTTGAGCCCAGTTGCACAGGCTGTAATCGAAGGTCCTCAGGCCACACTCCCCAGCCCCGCTGGCTGCCTGCGCATTCCTTAGCTTGGTCATGCTCCTTCCACAGGGCTCTTGTCCACACCCTCTGCCAGAATGGTTTGCCCTCCCCCATCCCATCTGCTCCTCCTCCTGCCACCTCAGGGAAGGCCTCTCTCACCTCCCTGACTGGGTCAGATCCCCTCGTGCCACAGCCTGGTGTGTCTCTCCTTTAAATACTCCTCAGCTGCAGTTTTACGTTCTGTTCTGGGATGCCCTGGAAAATGATGGGCTCCTGCAGATATGGCCCGCAGCTCCTTCGCCCTCTGCTCTATCCCCACTCCTAGCCCAGCTGCTACAGCAGCTTCCCTGGGAGGGTTACCATGCAGCGGGTCCTGTTCTAAGCTCTTTCCACAGATTATCTCATTTCATCCTCAGGACAACCCTATGAGGTAGGATCTATGATTATCCCCATTTTACAGATGAGGAAAGTGAGGCCCAGAGAGGACGAGAGTCCTAATTTGCACGGCCTGGGGCCCGGGCACTACCCCGGGGCTGTTTCCTTTTCCCCAGCCCTGGGGCCCCGAGCCAGCTTTGTCCTTCCCATCTCTGAGGGCAGGGACTGCTGCTGCCCTGATGGGCCCCTGTCCTGGCCATGGGACGCCTGTCTTCCACAGGTTGTCAGCGGCTTCCCCAGCCAGGCCCAAGTCACCGTCCACTGCCTCAAGATGCCCAAGATCTCGTGCCAAAACAAGGGAGTCGTGGTCAATTCTTCAGTGATGGTGAAATTCCTCTTTCCACGCCCAGACCAGCAACATTCTGTAGCTTACACATTTGAAGAGGTGAGGCAGGTGCAGGGAGAGGTGGTGGTGGGGGAACCCGACTCACAGATGGGCCACAGAGGGCAGGGGCCTGGGGGCCTCTGAAGCCTCCAGATCCTTCTCACCACCTCTGCTGGCACCGGTTTTCTCTTGCACGTGGCTCCTTACAATCAAAATCACATCATGCAAGTAACGAGGGGGTACACACATGGTTTCCACAGCTTAGGTAATATTTTCTCTCTTTTCTTATTTTTATTTTTTTTAGAGACAGGGTCTCACTGTCACCCAGACTGGAGTGCAGCCTCACAATCATAGCTCACTGCAGCCTCGAATCCTGGGCTCAAGTGATCCTCCCACCTCAGCCCTCCTGAGTAGCTGGGACCACAGGCAAACACCACCACACCCGGCTAATTTAAAAAAAAAAATTTCCTTAGAGGCAGGGTCTTGTTATGTTGTCCAGGCTGTTCTCAAACTCCCGGCCTCAATCAATTCTCCTGCCTCAGCCTCCTAAGTTGCTGGGGTTATAGGCATAAGCCACCATGCCAAGCATATTTTCTTTCATTCTTATTTTTATTATTTATTTATTTACTTATTTATTTATTTTTTTGAGACAGAGTCTCACTCTGTTGCCCAGGCTGGAGTGCAGTGGCACAATCTCGGCTCACTGCAACCTCTCCCTGCCAGGTTCCAGTGATTCTCATGCCTCAGCCTCCCAGGTAGCTGGGATTACAGGCATGCACTACCATGCCTGACTAATTTTTTGTATTTTTAGTAGAGACAGGGTTTCACTATGTGGGCCCAGCTGGTCTGAAACTACTGGTTTCAAGTGATCTGCCCGCCTCAGCCTCCCAAAGTGCTGGGATTACAGGCGTGAGCCACCACGCCCAGCCAATATTTTCCTTCTTAAGCTGAGCAGTGGACAGTGGTGTTTATTACCCAAGTCCACAACCCTTTATTCATTAGGGCCACATGGGTTTCCAAATTCAGAACTTCTGTGAGTTTGTAAACGTAGTATAGTGTATAGACACTGGATATATTGCAGAACACCCCAATAGGGTGTGGGGTGGCACCCCACAATCAATTCTCCTCAAATGCCTCAATTGGCATTTCTCCTCATATTAAGCAAGATAAATACCATAGATAGCTTCCTAGACAATGGCCAGGTTTTGCCAACAAAACTTAAGAAAAAACTTGTAGTTTTCAGATCCTGTTTGATTTTATAATTGCAAATAAGGAATTAAGGATCAGTATTATCTTTAATGCTCCTTAGAGTATCTTCAATTTTTTTTTTTGAGACAGAGTCTCACTCTGTTACCCAGGCTGGAGTGCAGTGGTGCAATCTCAGCTCACTGCAACCTCCACCTTCCTGGTTCAAGCAATTCTCGTGCCTCAGCCTCCCCATTAGCTAGCTGGGACTACAGGCACGTGCCACCATGCTCAGCTAATTTTTAGTAGAGGCAGGGTTTCACCAGGTTGGCCAGGCCAATTTCAAACTCCTGACCCCAGTGATCCACCCACCTCAGCCTCCCAAAGTGCTGGGATTACAGGCATGAGCCACTGTGCTTGGCCAATATTTCTTAATACATTAAGAACTAAAGACAAGAGCAATACAAGCACATTGTGGAAAATATAGAAAAATAGAAAGAAGAAAACCACTGTCACCATAACCCCCTTCTCCAGGGGCCTTCAGTGTGGTTACTGGGTGCATTTCCTTCTGGTGCTTTATTATTTTTAAGCAAACTTTCTATCTTGGAGTAACTTTAGATTTGAATAAAAGTTGCAAAATACAGAGTGTTCCCATATATCCCCCACCCACTTCCTGCTTTGTTCACATCTTCCATAACCATGCTACATTGTCATAGCGGAGAGATTAACACTGATGCATGACTGTTAACTAAACTCTAAACTTTATTTGAATCTCCCCAGTTTTTCCACTGATACCCTTTTTCTTTTCCAAGATCTGATCCAGGATAGCACATTGTATTCAGCCGTTCTTTTTTGTTGTTGTTTGTTTGTTTGTTTGTTTGTTTCTGCCCAGGCTGTAGTGCAGCGGTGATCTTCCCATCTCAGCTTCCCGACTAGAGATGTGCACCACCACATATTGTTTTGTAGAGACAGGGTTTTGCCACGTTGCCCAAGCTGGTCTCGAATCCCTGGGCTCAAGTGATCTGCCCACCTTGGCCTCCCAGTGTTGGGATTACAGGCATGAGCCACTGTGCCCAGTTTATTTAGCCTTTTAAATATCTCTTTAATTTTTGAATTATTTTCCTTTTTGTTTTTCTGTTTTATTCCTCTTGGCTTTCTCATGTGGACGTAGACATATTATTTTATTTACTTTTTTTTGTTGTTAAGAATCTGAAACATTGAGCATTTGTTAAAAAAAAGAATTATTCGGCCAGGCACGGTGGCTCACGCCTGTAATCCCAGCACTTTGAGACGCTGAGGCGGGCGGATCACATGGTTAGGAGTTCAAGACCAGTCTGGCCAATATGGTGAAACCCCATCTCTACTGAAAATACAAAAATTAGCTGGGCGTGGTGGCACGTGCCTGTAGTCCTAGCTACTTGGTAGGCTGAGGCAGGACAATCACTTGAACCTGGGATGTGGAGGTTGCAGTGAGCTGAGATCGTGCCACTGCCCTCCAGCCTGGGCAACAGAGCGAGACGGTCTCAAAAACAAAAAAAGAAAAGAAAAGAAAAGAAAAAGAAAGTGACTTCTCAGGTCCTAACCCCAAAGCCACAGGTGCTGGGGAACTTTCCTCGGTTTTCAGAAGAGCAGTAGCTAAGCCTGGTTCCCGTGTCACCCATGCCTCTCCAGTCCCTCAGTGGAAAGAATCAGGGGCCCTGAGCTAGGAGGGTTGCTCTCTGCTTCAGGAAGAGCCCTGGCTCACAGCAAATTTGGTTTCTCTCCCCAGGATATCATGACTACCGTCCAGGCCTCCTATTCTAAGAAAAAGCTCTTCTTAAGCCTCTTGGATTTCCAGTATGTGCTGCAGAGAAGACGAGGCGGTCGACTCTGCAAACCTCTCCCTGGGCCCTTGGAGTCAGGCACAGGACGGGGTGTTGGTGGGGAAATGTGGCCCCTTCCCTCTGGGGCATATGGCCTGACTGCAGGGAGATAAGACCTTGCCTAGATAAAATCTTCATGGGGAAGAAGGGGCGCCAGGAAGAATGGAGGGAGGGCCTGGCAGGAGGAGAGCGCTGCCCGAGCGAAGGCCTGGCCGCCAGAATAGCAAATCTCAAGAGAATAGCAAATCTCAAGAGAGTGCCCCAAAGGGCCTGAGCTATGAGACAGAAGAACTGTCTGCTATTCTTAGAGTTTCTTTCCCAGGGGATGTTACAGGAGGGGGCCCAATGGAGGGTCAAATTATCATCTCTTTTTTATTTCAGGATTACACCAAAGACTGTTTCCAACTTGACTGAGGTAGGTAGTCTTGGATAGACTGGGGGAAATAAGTCCTGTGGGACCTCCTGCCTTAAAGAAAGCAGGCAGAGGGCCCTAAAGGAAATCAGGCAACCAAACCAAAAGAATCTGGACCAGGTGGTCCATGCTGTGTCTCTTGTGACCCTTCTTCTCCCTGCCATGTCTTTTGGGAGAGCCCTTGTGTTGCAAAAATGAGAGCGTGGTGATATGGATTGGGGTTTAGGCAGAAGAGTACTGGCCAAGCAGCCCCTCCCTGGACCTCAATTTTCCCTCTGTGGAATGGGCTAGCAATCCTGGGCCTCCCCAGGGCAAAGGAAAGACCACTCAGGAGGGGCACCGTCTGGGGCAGGAAGAGGGAGTGGGTTGGATATTTTTTTTCATGGGTGGGCATGAGGATGAGTGCTTGTCCAGACCATGCAGCATCTGCCCTGTGGGTCACTTCCGTGCTCCAGGGAGGACTCACCATGGGCATCTGATTGGCAGAGCAGCTCCGAGTCCGTCCAGAGCTTCCTGCAGTCGATGATCACCACTGTGGGCATCCCTGAGGTCATGTCTCGTAAGTGTGGGCTGGAGGGAAAACCGGGTGCCGAGTCTGACAGAGCTTCCCATTTCACCTTGTGGGCCCTTCCTAGGCAGAGCTCCAGGTGCCCCTCTTCCCAGTCATTGATACTTAGCAGTCTGTGCCCCCTTTCCTCTCCCTGCTAGTGGCATTGCACACCAATGACTCAGCCAGATGCACAGACCCCTGTTCTTGGTTTATCTGCAGAAGATTATCTTTGCCACCCCGCGGGATGGCTCAACCCACTTTCAGGATACAGGTCTCCTAACAGCAACCTGATATAGCAGAAAGAGCCCTGGGCTGGGAGTCTGAGACCTAGTTCTAGCCCAGCCCTGAACTTCAGTTTCCCTTTCTGTGAAACAAGAATGTTGAACTTGATGATTCCCACTTTTCCTTTTGACCTTGAAATGGTAGAATATTTAGCCCTTTGAGATGACTCGAATGGTAGACTCTCAGACACCATAGCACACGTGTGCTGGGGATATTTTGGACAAGGCTCTGCTGAGAGCTTTCTGCTCCCTTCCCCACAGAGTATGTTGAGCTGACTGTGCCTTCCTTTTGAACATCTGCTTGTCCACATGGCTTAGGTAGGAGAGGAAGGGCGTGGAAACTGGAATGATCCTAGTGGGGTGTCTTGGCATCTCTTGGCCTCATTTTCCCCATCTAAACCATGAAGCTAAAACTAGGGGGTGTGGATTAAATGGTTCCTACAACTACTTGCAAGGAGACCAGTCTGTGTGGTTGCAAAGAATGCTTTGAGAAGCTGTGTGGGAAAGTCCTTCCTAGCAGGGTAGATTCAGCTAACTGCAGATCATGTGGCCATTGTGGGTGGGTTGCGAGCTCAAGTTTGGGACAGAAGGGAATTTTTTTTGGCAGCAGTGTGGCAAGCCCTGCTGCCAGGCAAACTCTGCTCTTCCTCATCTTCAGAAGCACTTGCCCACTCTTCTAAATCAAAGTGAAACACATGTTTACAGAATATTGGTCCAAAAGGGTCTCAGCATCTCCCACTGCCCAGGGTGGCAGAGCCTCAGGCTGGCCTTGCTCCCCAAGAAGGGCTGACTGGGGCTCTGTCCCCTGCCCCAGGGCTCGAGGCAGTGTTTACAGCCCTCATGAACAGCAAAGGCCTGAGCCTCTTCGACATCATCAACCCTGAGATTATCACTCGAGATGTGAGTACAAAGCCCCCCTCACCAGCCCCTGTTCCTGGGAAGAGAGGCCCAGACAGGATTCCTGGGGTGACTAGGGGCTGTTGAGGAGACAGACAGAGGGGTGTCTACCAGCTTGGCTCCCTCCTGGTGGCCTGGGAGTCAGCCCAGCCTGCCCCTCTCTCTTCCCGCCCCTCCCTCCTGGTGGCCTAGGAGTCAGCCCAGCCTGCACCTCTCTCCTACTGCCCCTCCCTCCAGGGCTTCCTGCTGCTGCAGATGGACTTTGGCTTCCCTGAGCACCTGCTGGTGGATTTCCTCCAGAGCTTGAGCTAAAAGTCTCCAAGGAGGTCGGGATGGGGCTTGAACCAGAAGGCAAGCACCAGGCTCACAGCTGGAACCCTGGTGTCTCCTCCAGCACGGTGGAAGTTGGGTTAGGAGTACGGAGGTGGAGATTGGCTCCCAACTCCTCCCTATCCTAAAGGCCCACTGGCATTAAAGTGCTATATCCAAGAGCTGGAGAGTCCTTCTGTGGCTGGTGGGTAGAGGGAGGGGGAAGGGATGCATTTCACCAGTGCCCTCCACCTCTTTTCAGCCCTTCCAAGGCAGCTGCCCCCAAACCCTCCAAGCTCCATGGTGACTGGAGGAAGTAATCCAAACTTCTCTCTTTGGGACTCAGGGTCCTCCCTGATCAGGTCCCTGGATACCTTCCAAATTTATCCCCTTTAACCCAGCACTCTCCTCGTCTGACCAGCTTCCTGCAGGAGCTGTCACACACTCGCTGTCCCATGGGGTTCCAGTGCTGGACAGGAAGTGAGGGAGGACCAGGGCTTCAGATCCTGAGGATGGCAGGAGGGGAAGGGGCCCTCAGAGGTCTGGTTTCTGGTAGAAATGGAGGAAGACAGAGCCTCTAAAAAGGAAAATGACTTTATTCCAGAAGATAAACTGCTCATGAGCCTGAGCCTATTTCCAGCTCACCTTTTTGTTTTTTTTTTGAGACAGTCTCTCTGTGACCCAGGCTATATGTGACCCAGGCTCTATGCCACCCAGGCTGGCATGCAGTGGCACAATCCCAGCTCACTGAAACCTCTGCTTCCCAGGTTCAAGCAATTCTCTTGCCTCAGCCTCTCAAGTATTTAGGATTGTAGGCACCTGCCACCACACCTAGCTAAATTTCGTATTTTTAGTAGAGACGGGGTTTCACCATGTTGGCCAGGCTGGTCTCGAACTCCTGACCTCCAGTGATCCACCTGCCTCAACCTCCCAAAGTGCTTGTGTTAAATATAGTGAACCCCAAGTTTCTCTTCAAAGAATCAGTATGTCAGTATGTTCAGCTCTCTTATTCTTTGATTCTCCATTTTAAAGTTTAACTTCCTGGTTCTCTTTGCCCCCTTACTTCTAATTTCAGTAAACAACCTTTTCCACCAGTTTTATTCAGTAGTTCACACCTGTTCCCCTGGTCACTTGCTCCATCCTGACTCATCTTGGTCACCTGCTTTGACCTGAGTCACCCCTCGTCACCTGCTCTGATGTAAGTCACCTTTAGTTACCTGTTCCTAACTGTCCTTCCTGCCAAACTACTCACCTCGCCACTCTGGCTCATACACCTGCTCTCTTTAAAACAACCAATCAGAATTAGCTTAGACTGTGTGGTCCAACCCTAGCCAATAGGGGAACAACACAGCAGCAGGGATTACCTGGGTCAGGCATAAGAACCCCTTCCCCTCCCTTGTTCAAGTGTGCTCTCACCATTGTTCCATCTGTGAGGAGCACGCTTTCTGCAGAAAGTAAAAATTGCCTTGCTGAGAAAATTAAATTTATGTTTGAGTGCTATTTCTTTGCAGCATGGGGAACAAGCATTTCTAACACTGGGATTGCAGGCATAAGCCACCATGCCCGGCCTCCTGCTCACCTTCCTATGCTCAAATTGTGTCTTCTCCTTCCCACCCTCAAGCTACAGTACAAAAAGTTTCTTCCAACCCTCTCAGTCTTGGAAGGTACCAGGCTCTATTTTCTCTGGATGTGTAAAGAAAATGCCTCTCCCATATTAGCCAAGTGAGATGGGAGGAAGCACAGCAAGATGCTGGCTAGTGCAAGGTCCCTGGGGTAGAAAGAATCATGATGAATTCAAGAACAGTCAAGAGGGCTGGTGTGGCACTGAAAGCAAAGAACTAGGGGCAAGCGATGAGGCCCAACCAGCAGGCAGGGTCACATAACAAAGGTGATAAAAGGGACTGGCTTTTATTTCAGCAGCTAGGAGAGACAGCCAGGAGGCTGGGGCTGTGGGGAGCTCAGAAGTTAGATGCCCCTTCAAGTCTGGGAAGATGTGAGGGGAGGGTACCATCTTCTGAGCCAGGTTTCTTCCAAGCCCTTCCCTGCCCCTCTAAGTGCTTTCTGAGGCCTGTTTCTCTTCCTCCCCCAGGGCCTAATGCAAGGGTCTGACTCACTAAGCAGGAGCACTCACGGGCGGGATGGGCGGCTCTCAAAGGACCCTGCCAGAAGGAATCAGGGTGGTCTCGCCAGTCCCTGAGTCCAACGTGGGAATTCTGGGTCTTGGGATATTGGCCTTTTAGGTGGTGACACCAGTTAGGAGCCACATCCCACCCAAGAATGCCCCCTTGAAGAGGCTGGGAAGGCCCAAGGCCCCCACCTTGATGCTACAATGACAGAATCAGGATAACTTGGCAGCCTTAAGGCAGCTCTTCCTTGAATGGAAACTTTTATCAGCACGAGGGGCAGACAGAGAAGTCACTTGGAGTCTTACTGCCTGTAGACCCCAGCCTGACTGGGACTCCAGAAGGTCCCAGGGCTCTGCTCCAGAAAGAAGGGTAGGGACATCCCCCCAGCTTCCTTCACTGTCCTTGGAGAGGTCTCCCCAGGGCTGAGCTGGGAGGCACTTCCATGTCACTGTCTCATCCAAGGAGTGCAATTAACAGGAGATATGGAGTCCAGAGGGCGAGAGGCTTACCAAAATGGGACTGACCTCCGAGTCCCTCTCCCAAATTCCAGCCCCTCCACCCAAGCCTAGAAGCTCTGACCTAGTCCTATTTAAGTCCTCCTGGCCTAGGTGTCTGTGTGGGAGTCCTGGCCCCAACCCAGTCAGGATCATTTCCAAAAAGAAGGCCACACCTGCTGCTTCCTCCATGGAAAAACAAGTGCTCCCCAAGGCCAGCACCAGGCAGAAGCACATCCTGCCACCTGGGCTGCTGACCTTGGGCAGGATGGGGCCCAGGTGTTTGGCAAATAGGAAGGGTAGAGGGAAGGGCTGGCTTTCAGACCTGGGTCTAATCCCAGCTCCCCCCAACCCCAGTTACTAATTCTGCCAGCCTGGGGCCCCTCTGTGCCTCCATTTCCTCTTCTAGTCAATGGGATGATAATACTTTCCATGTAGGATTCTGGCAATGGCTGGGTTAGCCCAGAGGAGGAGCCCATGGTGGCCAAGAGCAGGGGCTGCAGAGCTGGTCTGCCTGGGTCCACCGTTCAGCTCCTCTGCTTCTGTGTCATCTCAGGCAAGTTATTTAGCCTCTCTGTGCCTCCCTTTTCTCATCTGTAAAAAGAAAGATAACAGTTGCCATGAAGAGTAAAGGAGAGGCCGGGCATGGTGGCTCAGACCTGTAATTCCAGCACTTTGGGAGGCTGAGGCAGGGGTATCTCAGGAGTTCAAGACCAGCCTGGCCAACATGATGAGCCCCCATCTCTACTAAAAATACAAAAAAATTAGCTGAATATGGTGGTGCACACCTGTATTCCCAGCTTCTCTGGAGGCTGTGGCAGGAGAACTGCTTGCACCTGGGAAGTGGAGGTTGCAGTGAGCCAATATTGCACCACTGCACTCCAGCCTGGGCGACAGAGTGAGACTTTGTCTCAAAAACAAAGTTTTTGGGAGGCCAAGGCAGGCTGATTGCCTGAGCTCAGGAGTTCGAGACCAGCCTGGGCAAGATGGTGAAACCCCGTCTCTACTAAAATATGTTTTTTAAAAAATTAGCTGGGCCTGCACCTGTAGTCCCAGCTACTCGGGAGGCTGAGGCAGGAGAATTACTTGAACCCGAGAGGTGGAGGTTGCAGTGAGCTGAGATCATGCCAATGCACTCCAGCGTGGGGGACAGAGCAGACTCCATCTCAAAAAAAAAAAAAAGGAGAGAGCACAGTGTCTGGTACATCCTACGTGCTGCACGAGTGCCAGATATTGGTTATACTTCATGGAGGTAAGGTACACAGAGGTGTCCAGGTCATGCGGACTCACTCCATCCTCCAGTTAACCCTGACTCCCTCCCCACCCACCTCCTGAGTTCTCTTTGCTGTCAACCTTTCCTCTCACATCTCCAGTTTCCCACCCAAAAGTCCAAACACTCAAGATTCCTTCTCATCTCCAACCCATAAAATCTGATTGGCTTGTTCACACTCAAGTGTAAATGACTGATGGCCATTTGATTGACACTGGAGGGGCTGGCACATTTTTAGCACGTTTTTAGCCAAAGGTATGATATGCTGATAGCAGACTCTCAGGCCACAGGCCAGTCTGAGGATGGGGAAAGTCTGAGGAGGTCACTCTTCCAGAACCCTTTGGTGATAACCTTTCTGGCAGGCCTGCTACCCTCAGAGTGAAAAGGGCTCCAGGTTCAAGACCCAGCTCTGCCTCTCATTGGTGTGTGACCTTCAGCAACTCACTTGATTTATCTGGACCTCAGCTTCTTCATCTGTCTAATGAGATAATAATCTTTGTTCTGCCCTCCTCACAGGGCTGTTCAGAATTAAATGCATCTGAAAATGATCTGCATTTGTGTCTTGGACTGTGGTTATTTGTTCATGTGTCTGTCTACCCTGCCTGCACAGGGAGCAGGTCAGTGTCTTTCCTGGGACTTCATGCACAGGTCTTTCCTGGGACTTCACGTAGGACCAATCATCCCGTCAGTGCTCAGTGAACATGAGCTGCTTCCCTGTGGGATGTCTGGGAGGTTAGTGGAAGGTCTTCCTAGCAGGCACATACTGGAACATAATCAATCCCTCCCATGCATACAGCTCACACCCACATTCTCATCCATTCCCACCGTGCCCCTCAGTGGCCTGGGGATACTAGGAATACCCCACTTGACAGATAAGGAAGCTGAGGCCAAGGGAGGTCAAGGCATTTGTCTGAGGTTACATGACCAGGAGTGGTGAAGCTGGGAGTCACACACAAGCAATCACTGCAAAGTCTGTGCCCTTCCCACTCTGAGCTGTCATGCAATTTGCAGATATCTGAATTGGTCCTAGGAGAAAGGCAGTTTAAGTTTCATGGGGATGTCGGGCCTGCAGAAGGCGACAAAAATATAAGGGCAGCTTATGGGCTTCAGGTAGATTGCATCAGCCTCAACTTTAAGTCATCAAATGATCACAAACACTCTATGTGGAGTAAGCATTAACATCATCCCCATCTTACAGATGGCAAAACTGAGGTGCCAGCCTAGACCCAGATGGGGATGCAGGTGCAGGATGGGTGGGGGCCTGGCACACCCACTCCCTGTAGAGCCTGCATCCTGGCACCTCCCTGAGCCCCTGCGCACCACACCCAGGGACAATCTCAGGAGACACGGGGGCTCTTGCCCCTTTTGTGGACAGGAAATTGAGGTAGGCGGGTGAAGTTCGGCTCACCTGCAGAACACGATGGGTGGGGACCCCAGGCTGAGTCCCCCCACCCAGCCCCAGCCCAGGGTGGAGACTGGGTTGGAGGGGAGGGCGGGATGCTGTGCAGGAGGGGACTTAGAACCCGGGGGTCCCAGGGCTGGGCACGGTGGCTCATGCCTGTAATCCCAGCACTTCGGGAGGCTGAGGCAGGCGGATCACCAGGTCAGGAGTTCGAGATCAGCCTGGCCAACATGGTAAAACCCCGTCTCTACCAAAAATACAAAAGTTAGCCGGGCATGGTGACACATGCCTGTAATGCCAGCTACTCTGGAGGCTGAGGCAGGAGAACTGCCTGAAACTGGAAGGCAGAAGTTGCAGTGAGCTGATATCGTGCCACTGCATTCCAGCCTGGGGAAAAGAGTGAAACTCCCTCTCAACAACAACAACAAAAGAACCCTGGGGGGTCCCGACTCCTGGCCTGGAAGTGCACTCCAGGATGAACAGAGAAGTCAAGGCATTGGGTCTATCTAACACAGTCAGTAAGGTGGAGAGTAGGACTTGAACCCGGGATGTCCGATGCTGATGCTTGTGTCCTGACCACTACCTTGCAGCATCCTCACAACTATACCCACACCCACCCCAGGCCTGGGAGGCAGGGGAGCACCAGCGGTCTGGGAGTGAAAGTTACTACCCTGTGGGATGTCTGGGAGGTGGGTGGAAGGCCTTCCTAGCAGGCACAGCTGCCCACAGGATGAGTATGTCCACGGGGAGAGAAGCCCCCTGTCCCAGGATGTGGGCAAAAACCTGGAGAAGCTGAAGCTGGACTTTGAGGATGGCTTCTGACCCCATCCTGGAACAGCCACCTCCCCTTCCTTCTGCCCCTTCCAGTCCCTCCTCTCCTTCCCTGCTCTCCCTCCTACCTCTTTCCATCTCCCCCTTTCTGCCTGTGATTCCTCCTGTGACTGGGGCAAGATCCTTCACCTCTGTCCTCCCTGGGCCTCAGTGGCTCAACTGGAACATAGGGTGATGCCTGCAGAAGTATTTTAGGGTTACTTAATGAGATAAATTGGTAGACTGTTTTTCCCGGGTCAGCCAGCGAGGGGCTCGGTGAATAGGAACGAACGCTGCTGCCATTTCCTTCTCCCCTAGTTCATCCTGGAGGCTCTCCTCTCTCCCCCTGGTTCTAAGTCCCCTCCTCCTGCACCGCATCCCCCCTCCCATCCAACCCAGTCTCCACTGAGGCACTGAGACAGGGTCTTAGCCCGGGGTCCCCACCCACCTGCGCTCCACATGTGAGCCGACCTTCACCCGCCTGCCTCAGTTTCCCCTCCACGAAAGGGGCGAGCGCCCCCACGTCTCCTGGGACTGTCCTTGGGTCCGATGAGGGTCTGCGGGGAGGTGCCAGGGTGTGGGTGCAGCGGGGAGCGGGTGTGTTAGGCCCCCGCCCATCCTGCGCCCAAGCCCCATCTGGCTCGGGCTGGCACCTCGAATCCACGTGATTTCTCGGCAGCAGCCGCCAGTTCCGTGCACTGGCCGAGCAGCTCTAGGCGGCTTCTACTTTCAGTTTCGCGCAGAGCGCGGAGGAGCCGGGAGCGCTGAGGGTAAGTGCCGGGCGTGCCGCGGGGCTGCGGGACCCGGGCTGGAGGGAGCGGAAGGGAGAGGATCGAGGTTCGAATTCTGCACGGAGAGGGGTGGAGGGGATGTCAGAGGCCATGGAGCGGGAGGTGCGGGTGGCTGGGTGGGTGGCCGATGGATAGCCGGGTGAGCGGACAGGGGACAGGGCGCCAGTGGCCCGGCAGCGCGCAGAGCATGTGCCCAGGGAGTTTGGAGGAAGAGTTGCCGGCCCGCAGAGGATGGCAGATGAGGGTCGCCTAGATGGGGGGACACAGTAAGCGGCTGTGCTTCCCTCCCTGCGCAGCTCCTGTCACCTACCGGAGCCACCCACTCTCTCTGTCTTTTTCTTTGCAACTTTTCATTGATTTTAAAACAATTATGGAAGTTACACTGTTAATTATACGCAATTTAGACTTTTTAGCCTAAACAACTTTTTATTATGGAAAATTCCAAACATATACAATAGTAGAAGGAATAGAATTAGGTTGAGCCTTCTGCACCTGCGGGTTTTCATATACTGAAGCCCCACGTATCCACGCTCAGCTTGGACAGTCACGACCCCAAGGCCACCTAGGTGGCCCAATCTCCACCGCTGGTTATTTTGAAACAAATGGCAGACAGCATAGCATCTCAACTGAGGTATTTCAGAATGTACTAAAAGATAAGGCATGTTTTAAAAACAAAACCACAGTACCACCAGCATACTACAAACATTTTAATAGTTATTCCTTAATGTCAAATCTCCAGATTATTTCTAAGGAACATTTAACCTCATAAGTAATAGGTGAATACGTGGGTGTTGTTTCGTTACTTGCTTTCTGCATTCCCATGTGGTTTTCGGTCACTATTCTCACCCAGAAAGCCAGGACTTGAAACTGTCTGGGGCGATCATTCGGGAGGTCGAAAGAGGCTCCTACCTTCAGTGCCGTTTGCGTCCATTTTATAAGTTGGGTTCTATGTTTCCTTTTTTAAAAGGTTGAAGTTTCTGCAGACCTAAAAAGCAGTTTGAAAACTGGCAGTTCCCAGCCTCTAAAACCCAGGGGTAGCAGGAGGCAGAGAGTACCCCGGGGCCAGATCCTGGAGCCTCACTGTCCCTTCAAATCACTTTCCGTTTCTCTAAGGGAGAAATAAACCTTGAAAAGCCATGGGCTTTTCAGATGTATCTAGATGTATCTGATGCTTTTCAGATGTATCTAGACTCCCATCCAGCGTGCGTTCTGCAAACCTTACTGAACCATAGCCCAGAATGGCCATCCATGATGCCCACCCCCCTTGTCTCCAGAAGCACAGTGCCAGGTGGACCTGCACATGGTGTGGACGGCAGACAGACTGGGGCTCTCAACACCTGGTATTTGCTGGATGACCATGAACTAACCATTCAATTTCTCGAAACTTTGGTTTCTCGTGTGTAAAACGAATATATGCAAATCTATCTTACAAAGTGTGTTTTGTGGATTGAATGAGATGATGCATGCCCGCCCAGTGCCTTGCTCAACCTTAAAGTGCTGCACAAGTGTGAGGGGAGATGGATTGAAGAAGACAGACAAGCAGAGGGGAAAGTTCTTGCAGAGTTTCACAATATGCTGAACTTTATTCCTGGATCAGATACAGAGCTGTCCGGGTGTCCACAGGGCCGGGTCAGCCTCCTCTTCCCCTCTGAGGAAAATTCAGCAAAACTTATTTTGCTGTTGTTGTTCTTTATTCCTTTTTCTTTTTTGAGATGAAGTCTCACTCTGTTGCTCAGGCTGGAGTGCAGTGGCGCGATCTTGGCTCACTGCAACCTCCACCTCCTGGGTTCAAGCGATTCTCCTGCCTCAGCCTCCCGAGTAGATGGGATTACAGGCGCCCGCCACTACACCCAGCTAATTTTTGTATTTTTAGTAGACATGGGGTTTCACTATGTTCACCAGGCTGGCGTCAAACTCCCAACCTCAGATGATCCACCCGCCTCGGCCTCCCGTGGGATTACAGGCGTGAGCCACCTTGCCCGGCCTCCTTTTTTTTTTTTTTTTTAATAGACATGAGGTCTCAAACTCCTGGCCTCAAGTGATCAGTCTGCCTCAACCGCCCAAAGTGTTGAGATTATGGGCGTGAGCCGCCACACCCAACCATAACTTCTTAGCATGACTTTTCCCATTTGTTATGAGTTCAATTGTGCCTCCCCACAAAAGATATGTTGAAGGCCTAACCCTCAGTGCCTCCTAACGTGGCCTTATTTGGAAATAGGGCTGTTGCAGATATAACTGGTGAAGATGAGGTCATACTGGAGTAGGATGGGCCTTGAATCCAATAGGACCAGTGTCCTTATAAGAGAGGAGATGGGCACATGAAGACAGAGTCATACGGGGATCAGACAGTCATGGACAGTGGAGGAAGAGAGTGCAGTGATGCATCTAGGGGCCAAAGGACACCTAGAATTGCCAGCAGCTGGTGGGAGCCAGGAGAGGCAAGGACGGATCCTCTCCTCTAGCCTTCAGAGGGAGGCTGGCCCTGACCACACCTTGATCTCAGACTCTGACCTCCAGAACTGCGAGAGAAGAAATCTCTGTTGTTTTAATGTACACAGCTTGTGGCACTTTGTGACAGCAGATACAGCAGTACTGTGACAACAGTAGGAAACGAATACACCATCCCAGCATCTCTGCTCTGTTTTCCATACAGAATTGAACTAAGGATCAGGCAAGCTAATGCAAGTCCAAACACTGTAAAAACTTTGGAGGCAATCTAAGGATGTGAGCCAGATTTGTTTGCCGGATCTTTTTTATTTATTTATTATTATTATTTTTTTTTTAGTGAGAGGGAGTATCACTCTGTTGCCCAGGCTGGAATGCAGTGATATGATCTTGGCTCACAGCAACCTCCACCTCCCAGGTTTAAGTGATTCTCCTGCCTCAGCTTCCTGAGTAGCTGGAATTACACGCACGTGCCACCATGCCTAGCTAGTTTTTGTATTTTTAGTAGAGACGGGGTTTCACCATGTTGGCCAGGCTGGTCTTGAACTCCTGACCTCAGGTGATCCACCAGCCTTGGCCTCCCAAAATGCTAGGATTACAGGCATGAGCCACCACGCCCAGCCCGTATATTCATATTTTTAATGGACTTATACATGAAAACAGTATCTCACTTTTAAAAATAAATGATATGGAATTATGTGGTAAAGGAAAATGAAATCTTACGATATCATGTTTTAAAATTTTTAATTTTTCACAGCTAATACATTTATATAGTTTTTAAAAATGTAAAACTTTGGAAAGATATAATGAAAAATAAGTCTCCCTCCGTCTCCTGCCTCCCAGCCACCCAATTGCCCTCCCCGAAGGCAACCAATGTTATCAGGTTCTTGTGTCTCCTTCCAAAGATAGTCTAAGTGGGTTTTTACAAACATGGATATATACATATATATATGTACATACACACACACACATATACACATACATAGACACACACACGTGTACTTTTCCCTTCTCACAAATGGCAGTATACTATATGTAGTGTTCTCTAACTTGGGTTTTTTTTTTTTTTTAAACAGTGCAATTTGGAAATCTTTCTACATCAAAATTTTAAGATCTGCCCTTTCCCTCTTTCTTTTTTTTTTTTGAGACGGAGTCTTGCTCTGTTGCCCAGGCTGGAGTGCAGTGGCGCGATCTCGGCTCACTGCAAGCTCCGCCTCCCGGGTTCACGCCATTCTCCTGCCTCAGCCTCTCCAAGTAGCTGGGACTACAGGCGCCTGCCACCACACCCGGCTAATTTTTTTTTTTTTTTTGTATTTTTAGTAGAGACGGGGTTTCACCGTGGTCTCGATCTCCTGACCTCGTGATCCGCTGGCCTCGGCCTCCCAAAGTGCTGGGATTACAAGCGTGAGCCACTGCGCCTGGCCTCCCCCTCTTTCTTTTTAACAGATGCATAGTATTTCACCATACGACTGCTCTGTAATTGATCTAACTGTTGTAGAACACTTAGGTTATTTCCTGTCTTTGGCTATTTCAACAGTGCTGTAATGAATATCCTTGGTCAAGCATCATTTTTCATACGTGGGAGTGAATCTTTAAGAAAACCAGGAGTGGATTTGCAAGGTCAAGGGGAATATGCAGTTTGAACTTGTATAAATATGGCAAATTATCCCCCCTTAAATGTTGTACTAATTTTTGCTCCCACCAGCTGGAGGGGGGAGGGGCCAAATTTCTATATTTGCAAATCTGGGAGGCTAACAATGGTGTGTTTTTTATGCCTCTTATTATGAATGAGTTTGAACATCTTTTCAAATATTTAAGAGTCATCTGTAGCTCATTTTCCATAAACTGTCAGTTCATATCCTTTGCCCACTTTTTTATTGGCTTTTGGTCTTTTCCCTGTTGAGTTGTAAAAGCACTTTTCATGTTAAGGGAATTTGCTCTTTGTCTATTATATGGTTATACCGTCATTTAAAATGGTGGCATAGTTGCTTATAGAATGTCTGAACCATATCTGTCATTGTTAGATATTTATATTGGGTCTCATTTTCTTGTATTATACATGGGATGTTTTCCCTGTTTTTTGTAAAAAAAAAAAAAACAAAAAAAGCAAGATATGACATTTTAATTCTTCCAATAGCTCTCACCATAATGGTGAAGGAAAGGAAATATGTTTGGGAAAATACTTCGATAGGATTTGGGGTGGCTGGAACCTGTGTGCAAAATGGCCAACAGGGACCAGGACATGTTGGGTGGGAACAGAGTGCTTTGCATGGTGTATGCGTGTGGGGCAGAGGTGCTGTATTTGCTCCTGAAAGAAAAGGGGGTGGAGGGAGGGGAGAAGAAAGGAAGGAGAGAAGGTAGATGGAGGTTAGCCACATAGGGAGATGACTCCCAGAAACTTCTTAGGGGTAGGATGGCAAAAGGGCATTTTCGGTGAGTCCAGGAATGCCCTCTGCTCCGTGTGAGGCAGGTACCAGCACCGCAGATACCGACTCTGGCTCCACACCTGCCATCATGAGTGCATTCAGCTTCTCCACTGAGCTTCCACACACCAGGCCCTGCTCTAGGCACTGGGCTACATCCGGGAACACAACCTACTCCCTGCCTTGTGGAGCTGATGAGGCAGTAGAAACAGACAAACAAGTAAACAAAGATGTACATGTCATACGAAGTCAGGTGGAAGTGACTGCAGTGAAGAAGGCAAGGTAGGCAAGGGTGGAGCATGCTGGATACAGAGGCAGACATGGCCTTCTTGTAGGGATGTTGGGACATTTGAGAGAGAACTTGAAGGGAGCGTGGCAGGGAACCATGGGCCATGGCGTCTGGAGGAAGAGGGAACCAGTCAGAGGGGATGGCAAGAAACAAAAAAGTGGGGAGAAGAAGAAAGCAGAGAAGAGGAGAGGAGGGAGAAGAGGAGAAAATGTTGCTTAAAGTCTGCTTTTGTGCTCCCAAATGCTCACTATGAATGACATTTTTGCAATTTTTGCAATTTTTTTTTGTAATTTAATAATGGGCTGGGCTGGGCGCCGTGGCTCATGCCTGTAATTCCAGCACTTTGGGAGGCTGAGATGGGCAGATCACTTGAGGTCTGCAGTTTGAGACCAGCCTGGCCAACATGGAGAAGCCCCATCTCTCCTAAAAATACAAAAATAGCCAGGTGTGGTGGCACGCGCCTGTAATCTCAGCTACTTTGGAGGCTGAGGCAGGAGAATTGCTTGAACCTGAGAGGGGGAGGTTGTAGTGAGTTGAGATCGTGCCATGCTCTCCAGCCTGAGTTAGAGGGAGACTCGGTCTCAAAAAAAACAACAAAGTGCTTGAATTAAAGCAGGAGCCCTCAGCTAGAGGAGCACCCACCCACCTCCTCCCCAGGAATCACAGAGTTCCCAGGGAGGCCATAGCCTCCTATAGGTCATGGCATTGCAGGTGGGTTGGTGTCCCAGCTGGCTGTTTCTGTCTCAAGAAAGGAAGGGCTGCTCCCACTGACATCCAGGCGTAAGCAATGCCCTGGTGAACATCCTCATAGCTAGAGCTTTGCTCACATTCTGGATTGCTGCCTTAGGCTCAGTCGTCAAAGTGGACTCCTAAAGGGATATATGAACTTTTATTTTTTAAATGTTTGAAATCATGTTGTCAAATTTCTCTCCTAAAAGATTGTGCCAATGTAGAGAGGCTGCTGACCCCTGGAAGCTTCCCAATAATCCCCTAGCACCTATCCCTTGTGGGTGGGATGGATCCTGTACCATCGCCAGACCCTCAAGAACCCCTTGTACTGCATGGTCCCTTCTGTTCCTCCTGGTGAAATGGAAGGAGCATGCATGCCTTGGGAAGCTGGTGCTTTGAGGCATTCAGATCTTACCGTGGCATCATGTTTGAAGAGAGAAATAGCTTGCTGTTTTGTGTGTCTCTCAATAGTCTTATTCACTGAGTTCTTGAAGGTGTCCTGTGTGTTTCTGGGCTGCAGAATCCTTTTATTGAAATGGACAGGTCAGTGTTTTCCCAGAGAAAGACCTATCCGTAGGAGTTCACAAGAGGATTTTAGGAGGTGTGTGGAGAGGGCATCCGATTCCACTGAATCATAAGGTGACAAAGTTGTTCCCTTTTCAGTTCTTTTTCATTCTTCCAGACTAGTGAAAGAGAAAGCCTCAGTCAGGTGCTAATGCATCTGTAAACCTCTCACACTCTTGATATTTTCAGCAAGCGGAGGCCAGGCCTCCGGTCAGAGCCCCGGGTCTGCAGCAATACCCAGCTACAGTGTTTTTTGTTTCCTTGGCTTTCTTTCTTTCTTTTTTCTCTAGACAAGATCTCACTCTGTCACCCGGGCGGGAGTGCACTGTTTGCACAGCTCCGTGCATAGTTTCCTGCATCCTCTATTTCCCAGGCTCAATCGATCCTCCTGCCTCAGCCTCCCAAGTAGATGGGACTACAGGTGCACACCACCACACCTGGCTAATTGTTTTTTGTTTTTATTTTTGATAGAGACGAGGTCTCATTATGTTGCCCAGGCTGATCTCAAACTCCTGAGCTGAAGCAATTTTCCCGCCTTAGCCTCCCAAAGTGCTGGGATTACAGGTGTGAGCCTCCATGCCCCACCCTTGAGTTTCTTTTAGATGTTACCTTCAGTTTGTGGCAAGTGGTACTTCAAAAAATAAAGTTAAAAGTGACATGGTTTCTAGAAAAACTTTAAGGAAATGGTGTTCTGGCTTTCAGATAAGGCAAAAAAAAATCTTCAAACATGAGTAAAGAGTTTTGGAAATTATACACTTACCCCTAGAGGGTGAGATTGTGGGGGAAATTCCATAATGTATATTTCCACAATGTTTAGAACTTTCCAAATGAGTACAGGTTATGTTTGTAAACAGGAAAAATAATAAAGACATAATAAAATGATAATTTAGTTTTAAAAGACGACCATTTGTTGAAGGCAGTATTATATTTTGTTTAGGAAATAGACTCTGGAATCAGCATAGATTTTATTGTTTTATTTTTATTTTTTTTTGAGACAGTGTCTCACTCTGTTGCCCACACTGGAGTTCAGTAGTGTGATCACAGCCCACTATAGCCTCAACTTCCTGGGCTCAGGGGATCCTTCTGCCTCAGCCTCCCAAGTAGCTGGGACTATAGGTGCACACCACTATGCCAGGCTAATTTTTTTGTGTTTTTTGTAAAGACAGATTTTCACCATGTTGCCCTGGCTGGTCTTGAACTTCCAGGTTCAAGTGATCTGCCTGTCTCGGCCTCCCAAAGTGTTGGAATTACAGGTGTGAGCCACTGCGCCCGGCCAGCATAGATTTTAAATCCACCTTTTGTTGCTTGACTTCTTGGAGCCTGTTTCTTCATCTATGAAATGCAAGAAACGTGCCTGGAAATATTGCTTGAGATTCTAATGGGGAGGTGCAGGTGGAATACTGCAGCCTGATGCCCAGCCTATGCCAGCCTATGCCAGTACACAACAGCCAATGAGCATTGGCTGCAGACTGGACATGTCCCCTCCTTGTGCTGTAGTATTAATGTCTCCAACCCTCATAGTGATCCTGTGAAGTAAATGTAAAATCGCCACCCAGATGAGGAAAACAGTGGCACCCAGAGGTTAAGAAAACTGTCCAAGGTTGCACAGCACTAAAATGTTGAAATCAGGATTTAAACCCAGCCCTCCTGACCCCAGAGGCTCTTTTTTCAAAAATTATTTTATTTTATTTTATTTCGAGATGGGGGTCTTTCACAGTCACCCAGGCTGGAGTGCAGTCGCATGATCATGGCTTACTGCAGCCTCAACCTCCCAGGCTCAAGTGATCCTCCCACCTCTGTCCCCCAACCCCCAGTTGCTTAGGACCACAGGCACACAACACCATGCCTGACTAATTTTTGTACTTTTTGTAGAGATGGGGTTTCTCTGTGTTGCCCAGGCTGGTCTCAAACTACTGAGCTCAAGCGATCCTCCGGCTTCAGCCTCCCAAAGTACTGGGATCACAGGCGTGAGCCACTATGCCCAGCATCAGAGGCTCTTTTAACAGCTCCACAATTCCCTGTGAGATGGGCTGCATACAAAGCATTACTCCTGCTTGACATATACACAAACCATGGCCCAAAGGGAGCCAGGACTTGTCCGGATGTCACCCTCTAAGTCAGTTGGGGCAGTGAGACCCAAAACCAAGGCTCCAGCCCTCTAGCCCCTCCAACCTTTCTTCTGCCCTGGTTTTATGGGTTTGGCAATGTCTGCCAGGATGGGAGGGAGCAGTTCAGATGATCCAGTCTGGAGGCAAAATTCTTCTAAATTCAAAGGGCCCAGCCTGAAGTCACTGATGTCTTTTTTTTTTTTTTTCACTTTTAAAAAATGTATTCATTTTAAACCACACAAGTAAGACACGAATCAGTCTTCCTTGCAGAAAGTTAAACTTTTTATACATAAGGCTGAAATCTATTTTACTCACTGCTTCCAGCCCCATGCCCATCCCCTCTCCTGCAGTAACCCCTATTTGACATGTTTCCAGAACTTTATCTAAACCTTCACGTAATAAAAATAATTCTTATATAGGGCTTACTAACTTCCAAGCACTGCTTTAAGGGCTTTACGTATTTAAGCCCCACAATAACTCTGTGAGGTAGGTGCTGCTCTTATCCCCATTTTACAGATGAGAACATTGAGGCCCAGAGAGGCTATGTAACTTGCCTGGCATCACCCAGCCTGCAATTGGTGGAAAGGTCAGTCCCAAATCTAGGCAGCCTTGCTCCGAAATTCATGCTCTTAGCCTCTAAGTTATAAAACATGCTATTATCGACCTGTGGGAAGAAACAGTATTGCTGTTTGTTGATGTGTATCTTGAGACAAGTGATATCATGTTGTGCATATCATTATACAATGTGTCTTGTTTATTCTATGATACATCTTGAAGATACAGCCATGTCAACAAAAAATAGGTCCCTTTCCTGTACATAATCCCACAGCGTGGTTACACCAAACTTTATTATGGCTGTCTAGGCTGTTTAAAGACCGCTGCTGGAATTTCTTTATCCAAGACTCTGTGTGTCTTAGCCCACTGGGGCTGCCTGAGACTGGCTGGATTCTAAACAATAGAAATTTATTTCTCACAGTTCTGGAGACTAAAGTCTGAGATCAGAGTGCCAGCATGGTCGGGTTCTGGCGAGAGCCCTTTTCCGGGTTGCCGATGGCGGGCTTTTCATTGTATCCTCACATGGTGCAAAGCAGGCTAGAGCATTCTCTTGGGTCTCTTTTATAAGGGCATCAATCCCATTCACTACGACTCCTCCCTCCTGACCTAATTACCTCCCCCAGACCCCGGCTCCTAATACCCTCCTATTAGGGGTTAGAATTTCAACATGTGAATTTCGGGGGAGCACAAATATTCAGTCCATCACATTGTGTATTCTGGGCCTCATGGCTGCCCATTTTGCTTTCTGCTGAGTTTAGTGGTAAGGTCAAAGGGTAGAAGTGCAGTAAGATTTAGAAGTCACTGCTGATTTGCCCTACAGGATGGGCAGACCACTTCCCAGCCTGCACCTCTGAGCCCTGGATCCAGGCCTTCTCTCCTTTATGTCTCGAGCTTACTCTGTCCCCTGCCTTACTTACCAAACCAAAGCAAGATTCCTCTGGGACATTCCTGCCAGTCCCCATGGCAAGGTTGGAGCTGAGGAGGGGACTTCCAAACGTCGATTTTATTTTCACTTTGGCTTGGGCGTGCCAAGCCCTGGCAGAGCCACAGAGTTGGGGCACGAGGTGCCAAGAAACAGCTCCGAGTCTGAGGAAGGTGCTCTGCCCTGGGAAGGAGATAGAGCTGAGTGTTGGTTATGGGGAGACATCCTCAAGGACTCCATCTAAATATGGTCAACTTGGTGGCCTTCCTGTCCCCAGGGCCTTTGGGGCTCTCAGAGGACAAGAATCACTCAGCTCTGGTTTGCTGGAGAAGCAGAGCGCCAGGTGGGAGGTAGTGAGCAGCCTGTCTCTCCCCACTGGGAGTGGAGAGCTGGGTGTCACAGCCTCGAACAGTTGTTCCCAGACATCGGCACAAGGGGAATCCCCCCGGGAGCTTCCAAAAGTGCCAGTGCCTGCGTTCCACCTCCTGGGATGGTGCTGTGATGGGTCTGGAGTGTGGACCATTGGGATTTTTTAAAGACCCTCCTCCCAGGTGATGCCATTGTGCAGACTAGCATGGGAACCACTGGCCTGGAAACCCCAGGGAGAGGCCTCTGGGGCCCGGGACATGCAAGTGGGAGCCTTTTCCTAGCAGCCTTGCTAGCCACCAACCCCTTCCTGTGGGTGCTAGACCCAAACTGCCAGGGCTGAGCGGGAGAAGCAAGGCCACCAGCTGGCCACCTGCTCTCTCAGCCAGGCTCAGGCTGGCCATAGGGCACCCCAGTCCTGGAGGAGGGTGCATCTGGAAACCTTGGGGGCTCTTGGTGGAAAGTTCAAGCCTTTAGCATAGGAAGGTGGCTGGGGTGGAGGAGGCAGTTTAAAGACTAGTGATGTGGGCTGGGACCCAGATTTCTGGGTTTCCAATGACCAGAAGAAGATGGCCTTGTTAGACTGGGGACAGGGACCACCCAGGCTCAGGCCTGAGGCTGGGAGTGCTGGCATGAATTTAAGTGCCAGCTCAGGAACACCCCCAGGGCCGCCAGGCAGGGAGACACCTCTTCAACTCCTGGCTCTTCGACTCTAGCTGGTGACCTAGGGGGGTCCCTTTCCCACTGTGAGCCTCAATTTCCTCATGTGTAAAGCATCATGACTGTGTGTTTTAAGTCCTTTAGGGCCCTACCTTTGTGAGGGACAACAGAGACGATGGTTTTCAAAGGCAACAGTCACCCCTGCATCATCACTGACTCACAGAAATGGATATGCCCTATAAGGACATCCCCCTTGCTTCCCCTGCCAGCATTTGTGGGCAGGGGAGGAAATGGCCGCTAACCTTTCCTGAAGGCACCTCCCAAGGGACCCCTGAAATGAGGGTGACACTTCCCAGAAAGAGACCAGTGGCCCGGCCCAGCCCTGCTCTTAGTTTTGTTTTCTCTGCTTTGAATGCCAGCAAGGCCTTTCCCTCCCAGGGCCTCAGTTCCCCCGTCTTTACAATGGACCCAGCATAGACCCCATCACTGGGGCTCTTTCTGCTCTGCCACCCTGTGCATCCCGGCCCGGGTGTTCTCCGAAGCCCTGACGTCATCAGCCATTCCCAGCGGGGAAGGCAGAGGCGCTGGGTTCTCTGTGTCCCCCTGGTAGGGCTTGGTGTAGGATTCAGGGAGGATTGGAGGGCCTCTGTGGCCTCAGGTCCTCCCCAGGGTCCCCAGGCCCTGACCTGTCCACCTGGACCTAAAGAACCAACAACAGCAGCACTTTCTGTTTCTCTGAGGTATTTCTGCCCAAATGTCTGTAGTCATGACTGGGGTGCCTGGCTATCACCCCAAAAACTGCATCCTTTCTGATCTGCACAGATGAGACAACTGAGGCCCTGTTTCCCTTCCACCCCAAGACCTAATGGGACCTCCTCCTTAATCTAATCCTCAAGAGGCAGGAACAGGATGGAAAGCAAAGGAACGGCAGCCAGAAGTCTGTGGCTCCACTCTTGTCCCCTCCGCATCCCTCACTTCCTTCCTTACACCAGGCGTCAGGGGCTGGAGAGACGGAAGAAGCGATAGCAACGACAACCACACTAGTGGTAATCATAGCTTGTGTGGATTGAACCTTTTTTTTATTTTTCATTTTTAATTTTTGTGGGTACATAGTAGGTACATTTATGGGTTACATGAGATGTTTTGATACAGGCGTGCAGTGTGTAATCATATCAGTGTAAATGGGGTTTCCATCACCTCAAGCATTTATCCTTTGTGTTGCAAACAATTCAATTATACTTTTTGTTATTTTTAAATGTACAGTTAAATTATTACGGACTATAGTTACCCTCTTGTGCTATCAAATACTAGGTTTTATTCACTCTAACTATTTTTTTGTACCCACTAACCATCTCCACCTCCCCCACCCCGGCCTCCTACTACACTTCCCGTCCTCTGGTAACCATCCTTCTACTCTCTATCTCCATGACTTACATTGTTTTGATTTTTAGATCCCACAAATAAGTGAGAACAAGTGATGTGTGTCTTTCTGTACGTGGCTTACTTCACTTAACATAATGGCTTCCAGTGCCATCCACGTCCTTGCAAATGATGGGATCTCATTCTTTTGGATGGCTGAATAGTACTCCATTTTGCATTTGTGCCACATTTTCTTTTTCTTTTGCTCTTTTATTTATTTATTCATTTATTTATTTTTTTGAGATGGACTCTTGCTCTGTCACCCAGGCTGCAGTACAGTGGCACGATCTTGGCTCACTGCAACCTCCGCTTCCCAGGTTCGAGCAATTCTCCTGCCTCAGCCTCCCGAGTAGCTGGGATTACAGGCATGCCTCACCATGCCCTGTTAATTTTTGTACTTTTAGTAGAGGAGGGTTTTTTGCCATGTTAGCCAGGCTGGTCTCCAATGCCTGACCTCAGGTGATCCACCTGCCTTAGCCTCCCACAGTGCTGGAATTACAGGTGTGAGCTGCCGTGCCCAGCTGCCACATTTTCTTTGTTCATTCATCTGTTGATGGACACTTAGGTTAATTCCAAATCTTGGCTACTGTAAACAGTGCTGTCATAAACATAGGAGTGCAGATATCTCTTTGAGATACTGATTCCTTTCTTTTGGGTATATACCTAGCAGTGGGATTGCTGGATCATATGGTAGCTCTATTTTCAGTTTAGTTTTGTTTGTTTGTTTGTTTGTTTGTTTGTTTTTGAGACAGAATCTCACTCTGTCTCAAGGCTGGAGTACAGTGGCATGATCTCAGTTCACTGCAACCTCCGCCTCCTGGGTTCAAACGATTCTCCTGCCTCAGCCTCCCAAGTAGCTGGGACTACAGGCATGGGGCGCCACTACGCCCAGCTAATTTTTGTATTTTTAGTAGAGACGGGGTTTCACTGTGTTGGCCAGGATGGTCTCAACCTCTTGATCTCGTGATCTGCCCGCCTCGGCCTCCCAAAGTGCTGGGATTATAGGTGTGAGCCACTGTCCCCGGCCCTATTTTTAGTTTTTTGAGGCACCTCCGAACTGTCCCATAGTGGCTGTACTAATTTACATTCCCACCAGTGTATGTGGGCTCCCTTTTCTCCACATAGATCGAGGTTTTTTTGTTGTCATTTGTTTGTTTGTTTGGAGATGAAGTCTCGCTCTCTCGCCCATACTGGAGTGCAGTGGCGTGTTCTCGGCTCGCTGCCCCCTCCATCTCTCGGGTTCAAACTATACTCCCACCTCAGCCTGGGGTTACAGGTGCCTGCCACCACGCCTGGCTAATTTTTTTTATTTTAAGTAGAGACGAGGTTTCATCATGTCGGCCAGGCTGGTCTCAAACTCCTGACCTCAGGTGATCTGCCTGCCTCAGCCTTCCAAAGTGCTGGGATTACAGGCGTGAGCCACCGTGCCCAGCCTGGATTGAGTTTGTATCATGTGTCAGGTTCCATGTCAGGGATTCCACATGCCCCATCCCACAACCATCTTGCCAGGTGGGCATTATGATGACCGCCCGTAGCAGACACTGTCAGAGTTCCCTCAACTCCATCTCTGCCCGGATGCCCCCATTCACTGTGGGTGACACCTGCATCCTTCTCCCGGGGTTGCCTTTGCCTGGTGGGCATTGCCTTGCTCAGAGATGCCTAGGCAGTCATGCTTCCCTCCCCCGCCCACTGGGCGTGCGGTGACGTGAAGTGTGACCACCCAGACCCCTTGTGCATGCGCAGGACGGACCTCTTCTGTCATCACGCTCCAGTTCTCTCCCATGTGGCAGGCTGAAGCGAGGCTTCTGAAACCATATCTTTGCTTAGCTGCCTCTGCTACGCTATCTTTCTTCCACCACCCCCTCAATAAACAACTGCCACAGGAACCCCCTTGGGCTCTGCTTCTAGGGACCTGACCTAGAAGATCCTCATTTTACAGATGAGGACACTGAGGTACGAAGAGGCTGCATAACCTACCAGGGTCACGCAGCTTTGGTGTGGAGTAGGGACTCAAATCCAGGGCCCTGGTACGGAGGCATTTGCCCTCACCAAGATTCAGGCACTGAGAGAAGCTGACGGGCCTAGAGAATGGCAAGACTTGAGATAGCAGAGGAAGGAGACAGGGTGAGGAATGGATCCCCGTGCTGAGGTCTGGTCTGGAAGGAGAAGTCTGCAAGGTAGGAAAACGAGGAAAGGGGATGTGAGGTAGGGAAGCAGGATGTGCAAGGCAGGGACTTGTGAAAGAGAATGCCGGGGGGTGGTGAGCAGCATCTCATTGGCAGGTCAGCAGGTGCAGGAGAGGCCCAGGTGGGCCGGGGACTGTATGGTGAAGGGGCATTTGTTTATTTATCCTTTGTTTTTGTTTTTTGTTGTTTAAATTGAGACCAGCTCTCACAGTGTTGCCCAGGCTCGTCTCGGCAACTAATGTCTGCCCACTCCTGGCCTCAAACGATCTTCCTGCCTCAGCCTCCAAAAGTGTTGGGATTACAGGCATTAGCCAATGTTTATTTGTCCTGAGCCTTCCCTGGACACCTGATATGTAGCTGCTTTGTGGTGGTCACAGTTCCATGGTGTGATTTATCCTGGAGGCTGTGGGATGCTGATAGCAGGTTCAGACAGGCATGAGGCCAGACCAGAGCGGAGTTTTAAAGATAACTCCAGCCAGAGGCATGCGTGCATGTGCACATGTGGGTACATGTATGTGTGTGCACGTGCATGTGTGTATGAGTGTGGACTAAAGATGAGATGGCTTTCTGAGCAAAGGGAACAGCCAAGGCAAAGGCCTGGGGGCTGCGGGGAGAGAACAGGGTTTGATCTCTCCACTCCCTCCTCTAAGCTCTGTGTCAATAGCATTTTCAGGATAGCAGGAAGGATTCCCAAAGAGCACAGCAGCGAGGGCAGTTGGAGGGAGGCGTCTGCTGGGACACTGAAACCAGGATGGGGTAAACTCCCCTCGCACCTCCTCAGACTCAGAGCCCCCATAAAGCTTCCAGGTGCACCCCAGCCCTTTTCCCTCTCTCTGTCTGAAATGGGGTGACATGATCCCAGGACTGCGACTCCACGTGTCTGGATTCCCCTTACTGACTGTGTGACCCTGGCCATTTTCCCTCCACCTTTCTGTCAGCGCCTCATTTGATTACTCGGCCTCAGGGGTGCATTGGGGATTCTTAGAGGTAACACTTCGAACTGAAAGCCAGAGGTCCTGGTGCCAAAATGCAAATGTGAGGGCTTGAAAGTTCATCGGGTTTCATTTTCTCTGTTCCGTTTGCAGCAGCTCCTCTTTCTTGTTTTCTATAGAACAGTAAAAAACTTTATGCATTTGAATATCGTGAACCTCATAATTCATATGTAATATAAAAACTACTAGATATGCATGGAGAAATCAACTGAAGCACAGTGGCTGAGCATGTCTTTCTCATTCTTTGATGGCTACCTCAGATCAAATCAATATGAACTTGGGGTCAGGCACAGTGGCTCACACCTGTAATCCCAACACTTGGAGAGGCCAAGGCAGGAGGATCACTTGAGTGCAGGAATTTGAGACTAGCTTGGGCAACATAGCGTGACCTCGTCTTAATATTAAAAAAAAAAAAAAAAAAGGAAAGAAAAAAGTGAACTTGGGAGGTTTGAATGACAACTCGTATAACTGAAGTAATAGATATATTCAACTTTTAAAACTTAATTTTCATTAGATAACACATGCATATGGTATAACATTCTAGGCCAGCTGCAGTGGCTCACATCTGTAATCCCAGCACTTTGGGAGGCCAAGGTGGGCAGATTGCTTGAGCCCAGGAGTTGAAGTCTCACTTGGGCAAGATGGCAAAACCCCATCTCTGCAAAAAACACAAAAAATTAGCTAGGTATGGTGGTATGCACTTGTAGTCCCAGCTACTCAGGAAGCTGAGGTGGGGGAATCATATGAGCCCAGGAGGTGGAGACTGCGGTGAGCCATGACCACACCACTGTACTCCAGCCTGGGTGACAGAGCAATACCCTGTCTAAAAAAAAAAAAAAAAAAGAAAGAAAAAAATTACTTTCACTAGGGACAATTACCATTACGAATTTCTTCCAGGAATATTAATGTATTTGTATACACATTTTTTTTTTTGAGAGAGGGTCTCACTCTGTCACCCAGGCTGGAGTGCAGGGATGCAATCTTAGCTCACTGCAGCCTGGACACCCCCAGGCTCAAGCAATCCTCCCACCTCAACCTTCTGGGTAGCTTGGACAACATGTGTGCACCACCACTCCTGGCTAATTTTTATATTTTTTGTCAAGATGGGGTTTTGCCATGTTACCCAGGCTCGTCTCAAACTCCTGACCTCAAGTGATCTGCCCGCCTTTGCCCCTCAAAATGCTGGGATTACAGGCATGAGCCACTACATTTATTTTTTCTTTACACAAAGGAAGCATATTCTACATCCTATTTTGCCCCGGCTCTCTTTTAAAAAACAATGTATCTTGGATACCGTTCCATATCATTCCATACAGTTCATCTTCATCCTCATTCTTTCTTTCTTTTCTTTCTTTTCTTTTCTTTTTTTTTTTTTTTTTTTTTTGAGACAGAGTCTCACTCTGTCACCCAGGCTGGGGTGCAGTGGCACTATCTCAGCTTACCTCAACCTCCCGGGCTCAAGTGATCCTCCCACCTCAGCCTCCTGAGTGGCTGGATGCTGCCTCTTTCTTTTTGATGGCTGCAAAGAATTCCATTGTATAGATGTGCCGTAATTTAATCATAAAATGTCCTCTTTGATCATTTAGGTTTTTCTAATCTTTTGCTATTACAAGCAAGGCCACGTTAAATATCCCTGGGCATATTATTTTGCACAATATGAAGATATCTGTAGGTTAAATACCTGTGTATAGAATTGCTCAGTGTGATTATATGGCATTTACCACTTTGGTAGATAAAGGTTGTATCCTGTTACATGTCCACGGATGAATTTCTTCCAGAAATATTCATGTATTTGTATACACAATTTTTGAGACAGGGTCTCAAAACTGTTGACACGTTATTATTATTATTATTATTATTTCACATTATTTAGGGAAGTTTCATTTTTTGTGAGCTATCACTGATAATTTCTTATTTACTCATCATCTTGTATGTCTCTTCCTTACATATTGGGGAAATGTCTATTCTAGTTTTTAATGTAAATGTTCTTGTGGCTTTTTTAGAAAAAATCGAAATATGCACATTAAAAAGTTTGACTGCTTCAAAGGGTCCTAAAAAGGGTCCACAGTGGAAAAGGCTCTCCTTTCCCGGCAGCCCCAGACCCCTCCTCAGACACAAGCCTGTCGTCAGTTTCCTGTGTAGCTTCCCAGAGTTGGTCTCTATGTATGCAAATACACACACATTTAAAATATACATATTCCAGGTCCACGTGGAATGATGCAAAGCATCAAAGTGCCCGTTAATTCACAACCTTGCCAACTCAGTAATATCCTTGCGAATCTAATAGCTAGAAAATGGTATATCTTTTTAGTTCTAATGTATTATATTTATTCTATCTTCTGTGAGCTTGAACATCTTTTCATATATTTAAAAGTCATTGGGACCAGGGGTGGTGGCTCATGTCTGTAACCCCAGCACTTTGGGAGGCCGAGGCAGGTGGATCACCTGAGGTCAGAAGTTCGAGACCAGCCTGGTCAACATGGTGAAACCCAGTCTCTATTAAAAATACAAAAAAAAAATTAGCCAGGCATGGTGGCTCGTGCCTGTAATCCCAGCTACTTGGGAGGTTGAGGCAGAAGAATTGCTTGAACTGGGGAGGTGGAAATTGCAGTGAGCCAAGATCATACCACTGTACTCCAGCCTGGGCAACAGAGTGAGACTCTGTCTCAAAAAAAAATTTTTAAATATCATTGATATTTCCCTTTTTTGTAAACCTTTTATGTTCTTTGCCTAGTTTTCTATGAGGTCACTGGCTTTTTCAGTATTGGTTTTTAGTAACTCTCGATTTATTAAAACATTTATACATTTATAGCTTTGTTTATGATGTATACATTTATAACCTTGTCTGTGATGCAGATATTTTTCCAATTTGTCATCTGGCTTTTGACTTTATCTGTGGTATCCTTTGACAATACAAAAATTTTAATTTATATCTGATCATTTTCATCCAGTTGTTTTTTTCTTTTTTCATGATTTCTGAGTTTTGCGTCATGCTTAGCAAGACTCTCTCTACTCTGAAATTATTTTCTGTAAAATACTTTTTTCAGCCAGGCATAGTGGCTCACACCTGTAATCCCAGAACTTTGGGAGGTAGAGGTGGAAGGATTATTTGAGTCCAGGAGTTCAAGGCCAGCCTGGGCAACAGCGCAAGACCCTGCCTCTATTTTTTAAAAGAGAAATTTTTTTAAATAAAAAAAAGAATACTTTTTTCCATGTTTTGTTTGAGCACTTAAATTTTCTTAACTTTTTTGTCGTGAAACATAACACATAGAAAAATGTAATATAAGTGTACAACTTCATGAATTGTTATAAATTGAACATACAGCCTTCTGGTACTTTCACGGTTTAACTTCTTACATTTAAATTTTGGTTTCATCTAGACTTTATTTTTATATAATTGTAAAATAGAAATCCATTTTTATTCTAAAAGAACACTTTTTAAATGTTCGTGAAATGTTTTAAAATGTATTATATACCAAGCAAAAAAAAATCTCAACATATTCCTCAAAGCAGAAATTGCACAGGACTTATTCTTTGTACAGAGTAATACAACAAAAACTAATGAGAAAGCCTTAAAAACAACCCTCTATTAAATTACTCCATTCAAATTATAATTTCAATCTACTTAGCACAAAAGTATTTGATATACATTTATCGAAATTGGCCAAAAGTGTTTTATTATTTTTTAAAAGGAAAAGGTTAGCAACGGCTTAAGCAATAAAGTTTATAATTTTAAAGAATAACAAACAGCCGGCCGGGCGCGGTGGCTCAAGCCTGTAATCCCAGCACTTTGGGAGGCCGAGGCGGGCGGATCACGAGGTCAGGAGATCGAGACCATCCTGGCTAACACGGTGAAACCCCGTCTCTACTAAAAATACAAAAAATTAGCCGGACCTGTTGGCGGGCGCCTGTAGTCCCAGCTACTCGGGAGGCTGAGGCAGGAGAATGGCGTGAACCCGGGAGGCGGAGCTTGCAGTGAGCCAAGATCGCGCCACTGCACTCCAGCCTGGGGGACAGAGCAAGACTCCGTCTCAAAAAAAAAAAAAAAAAAAGAATAACAAACAGCCTCACTAAATCAGGGGAAAGAAATAAGAAGATAAAAGCAAAAATTACAGAACTAGAAAAGGGACCATTCCAGCAAAATTGATAAATGAAAACAAAAATTTGTTTTTCAAACGTAAGAGTTACCAACTGCTGGTGAATCTAAAAAGAAGAAAAAGACAAAGTAAACTAAATTAAATGTGAAGCCATGAGGAGATTTAAAATTATACGAAAATAGGCTGGGCACGGTGGCTCACGCCTGTAATCCCAGCACTTTGGGAGGCCGAGGTGGGTGGATCATGAGGTCAGGAGTCTGAGACCAGCCTGGCCAACATGGTGAAATCCTGTCTCTACTAAAAATACAAAAATTAGCTGGCTGTGGTGGCATGAGCCTGTAGTCCCAGCTACTTGGGAGGCCGAAGCAGGAGAATCACTTGAATCCGGGAGGTGGAGGTTGCAGTGAGCCAAGACCTTGCCATTGCACTCCAGCCTGGGTGGCAGAGAGATTCCGTCTCAAAAAAAAAAAAAAAAAGCTGGGCGCAGTGGCTCATGCCTCTAATCCCAGCACGTTGGGAAGCCGACCTGGGCGGATCACTAGGTTAGGAGATCGAGACCATCCTGGCTGACATGGTGAAACCCCGTCTCTACTAAAAATACAAAATATTAGCTGGGCATGGTGGTGTGCGCCTGTGGTCCCAGCTACTCAGGAGGCTGAGGCAAGAGAATGGCATGAACCTGGGAGGTGGAGGTTGCAGTGAGCTGAGAACCCCCCCGCACCCCCAGCCGGGGGAAAAGAGCGAGACTCCCTCTAAAAAAAAAAAAAAGAAAACAAGAAAATATTATTCACAACTGTGAGCTATACTATGTTTGAACATCTTGACAAAATGAGCAACTTTCTCAAAACTATAAATTGCCAAATGTTCATTAAAAAAAAAAAAAAGCCAAAGATAACCAATCAACACAATGAGGATAAATTTAAAGTGATCGAGTTTGATTTTTTTTTTTTGAGACAGCGTCTCGCTCTGTCACCCAGGCTGGAGTGCAGTGGCTTGATCTTGGCTCACTGCAAGCTCCGCCTCCCGGGTTCACGCCATTCTCCTGCCTCAGCCTCCCGAGTAGATGGGACTACAGGCGCCCGCCACTACGCCCGGCTAATTTTTTGTATTTTTAGTAGAGACAGGGTTTCACCATGTTGGCCAGGACGGTCTTGATCTCCTGACCTCGTGATCTGCCCACCTCGGCCTCCCAAAGTGCTGGGATTACAGGCGTGAGCCACCGCGCCCGGCCTCAAGTTTGATTTCTTAAAAAAACTGTTCAAACATCTTGGTAGTGCTGGGCAGGAAGTTGGCTTTCATTCTGGGTGAGATGAGAAGGCTCTACGGGGCGTGGGACCTGATGCAGGCTCTGTCTTAACAGCTGACTCCTGCGTGGAGTAGGTTATTGGGGGATGGGTGGGCCAAGACCAGGGAGGAGGCTGGTGCAGGAAGCCCTGTGAGAAATGATGGTGTCCAGGCTAGGCCATAGCAGTAGAGGAAGCAAGATTCTTCTTGATTCTCCAAGAGGAATGCACTTGGAAAATGAAGCCACCTTTGGGCTTGAGCTCAAGGAAGCATGAAGCTGCCCCTAACTGAAGTGGGGAAGGTGATCTGGGGAGCAGTTTAGGAGGAGAGATCAGGAGCTCAGTTTCGGACTTGGAAATTTTGAAACGCACATGAGGCATCCAGGTGGAGTTGGGAGAATTAAATAATGCTGAAAGGTACTCACTTGGCAAGTAGCAAATATTCGTTATATTGTCTGTTCAACTTTGTCAACTGCTTTTCCAGTAGAAATGTAGTGCCCTTATGACACATGCATAAATGTTAAACTCAAAAGTAAAATGAAATATTTTCTCAGTAGATATGAATTACTTTTTAATTTTTTTTTTGACATGGGGTCTCACTCTGTTGCCCAGGCTGGAGTGGAGTGGCGAGATCATAGCTCACTGCAGCCTCAAACTCCTGGGCTAAAGCAATCCTCTGCCACAGCCTCCGGATTAGCTGGGATTACAGGCACACACCACCACTCCCAGCTCATCTTTCATTTTTTGTAGAGACTGAGTTGTGCAATGTAGCCCAAGCTGGTCTCCAACTCCTGAGCTCAAGCTATCCTCCCACCTTGGCCTCCCAAAGTGTTGGGATTACAGGCGTGAGCCACCACACCTGGCTGCTTTTTAATTGTAATATTCATCCTCCACCCATCATACTTAGTGCAGATATTTTTCCCTACCTATTGCCTTCCTATTTCTCTTTTATTTCACATTATTTAGGGAAGTTTCATTTTTTTGTGAGCTATCACTGATAATTTCTTATTTACTCATCATCTTGTATTTCTCTTCCTTACATATTGGGGAAATATCTATTCTAGTTTTTAATGTAAATGTTCTTGTGGCTTTTTTTTTAGAAAAAAATCGAAATGTGCACCTTAAAAAGTCTGAATGGTTCAAAGGGCCCTGAAAAGGGTCCACAGTGGAAAAGGCTCTCCTGTCCCGGCATCCCCAGACCCCTCCTCAGACACAACCCTGTCATCAGTTTCCCTGTAGCTTCCCAGAGTTGGTCTCTATGTATGCAAATACACACACATTTAAAATATACACATGCCACAGCTTTTTAAAATTTGAATTTATGGGCCGTGTGCGGTGGCTCATGCCTGTAACCCCAACACTTTGGGAGGCTGAGGCAGGTGGATCACCTGAGGTCAGGAGTTTGAGACCAACCTGACCAATATGGTGAAACCCCGTCTCTACTAAAAGTACAAAAATTAGCCGGGCATAGTGGTGGGTGCCTATAATCCCAGCTTCTCCGGAGGCTGACAGGAGAATTGCTTGAACCCAGGAGGCAGAGGTTGCAGTGAGCTGAGATCGTGCCACTGCACTTAAGCCTGGGCAACAGAGGGAGACTCCATCTCAAAAAAAAAAATTGAATTTAGACTCAGGTTCAGAGGCTCACGCCTGTAATCCCAGCACTTAGGGAGGCCGATGAGGGGAGAATCACTTGAGTCCAGGAGTTCAAGACCAGCCTGGGCAACACAGGGAAACCATGTCTCTACAAAAAAAAATAAAAATTAGCCTGGCATGGTGGAGTGTGCCTGTTGTCTCAGCTACTCAGGAGGGTGAGGCAGGGGAATCACTTTAACTCAGGAGTAGGAGGCTGCATGAGCTTTGATTGTACTACTGCACTCCAGCCTGGGTGACAGAGCAAGACCCTGTGTCAAAAAAAAAAAGAGAAGAAAAGAAAATTAGACTACCATCATAGGTGGCACAAACACTTCCCAGTTTGTTGCTTTCGTTTTGTTTGTTGCCATTTTTACTATACAGAAAAAAAAGGAAATAAAGAATACATTATTATAATATGTTAATTTCTACTGCATTATTTTTAACAACTTCATTGAGGTGTAATTTACATACCTTAAAATCTATCCATTTTAAGTGTACAATTCAGTGATTTCTAGTAAATTTACTGAGTTATGTGACCATCACCACAATCTGGTTTTGGGACACTTTCCTTACTGCCATAATATTCCTCATACCCATTTAGAATCATTCCTATTTCTGCCCCCAGGCCCAGGCAACCACTAATCTACTTGCTGTTTCAATAGATTTGCCTTTTCTGGACATTTTACATAAATAGAATCACAGAACATGTGATCTTTAGTGATCTTTTTTCACATGGCATAAACTTGGTTCCCTTTTATGTTGAATAATATTCCATGGTATAGATATATCAAAGTTTGTTTCTCCATTCATGAGCTTTTCGGTATTTGGGTTGATTTCACTTTTTGACTGTTATGGATAATGCTGGTATGAACATTCATGTACAAGTTTTTGTGTAGACGTATATTTTCATTTCTCTTGGAATAGACCTAGGCGTGGAATTGCTGGATTAGATGGTAATTCTATTGTTTTACATTCTAAGGCAGGGGTCCCCAACCCCTGGGCTACAGATCAGTGTCGGTTCATGGCTTGTTGGAACTGGGCGGCACAGCAGGCGGTGAGCTGCCAGCGGGCGAGTATTACTGCCTGAGCTCAGCCTCCCGTCGGATCAGCGGTGCCATTAGATTCTCATAGGAGCACAAACCCAGTTGTGAAATGCGCATGCGAGGGATCTAGGTTGCGAGTTTCTGATGAGAATCTAATGATAAATGTAATGAGCTTGAATCATCCCAAATCCATCGCCCACCCCCAACCCCTGTCCGGGGAAAAAATGATCTCTCACGAAACCAGTCCCTGGGCCAAAAAGTTTGGGGACTGCTGTTCTAAGGAACTGCCAAAACTGCCAAACTGTTTTTCAGAGTGGCTGGACCATTTTACATTCCCACCGGCAATATATACGGTGTCCTGTTTCTTTACATTCTCATCAGCATGTGTCTTTTTCATTATAGCCATTCTACGTGGGTGTGAAATGCTATGTGGCTGTGTTTTTCATCTCCATGCAGAAATTTTTAATTTAATTACTTAGTTAAAAATAATTCTTCAAATTTAAAACACTCATATTGCCATATGTATATTTTTATACTACGAAGTGATACAATTTTTGTTAATTTTCTTGCCTTGATTACTCTTTACCTGTATAGTATTTAAATCTTTACATAAGATCGCAATTATAGTGGATAGTAATTTATTCAACTCAAAATCTTCATAGGATTTAGAAAATTTAAGTCCTTTACCAAAGGGATTGACTTTTAACTTCATTAAAGGTTGCAAACAGTATCAAATCCTTGGTAAAGCCACATTCGATCTTTGGCACTCCAGGATTTTGAGCTATAACTGTAGTGATCACTAATATGTCATTTCTAAGCTGACGGTCATAATGACTAAAACCTCTCATAAATAGATTTTAAAATACTTCCTTCAAAGCCAGTAAACATTCCAAGTTACTAAGCTGTTGAACAATTTCTTCTTTTGAAGATGTTTTCTGATAAGTTCCAAAGTGTTTCTGATGAAGGAAATAAAAGCTGTCCAGAGAAATCTGGGTCACGGAGGTGAGCACAGATTCCATTGGCTGCTTGTGCTTTCATCATTACAGTACAATTAACTTCAGAAGTCGAGAGATGCTGCAGAATTTTAAGTACCCAAAGTTTCTCAACAAGTTGATTTTCAAGCAAGGTCATTAACTGGACCATTGTTTTTGCCAGTCCTCCAAATTCAGCCATTTGAATCTTGTATGATGAACTCGCTTGCTGGTAACCTGGAATATGCTTCTTTTGTGGTTGTGCCTGATAAAAGTCAACAATACGCTTACAGTTTTGTATCCTCAATTCAGAACTTGGTATTTTCATTAAGTCACCCAGAAGCACAACTGAATTAGCAGTATGTCCAGCATAAGTTATTTCATCCGATACTTTCTCAAAAATGGCAAGCCACACTATTTTATGATACATATGCAGATTCTACAAAATGCGGCTGGTTTTCGATTTTGACTGCACGCACATTCAGAATTTTAAATGTCTGTACTAAATCCCTTAAGGGAAGTTCATTCTGATAACACTGTACCAGTTTCTTGACAGATTTAAGTTGTTTTTCTTCTAAGCCATCTTTAGTAGTCTCTTCAAAAAGTTTGATGACAGGATTAAGGTCCACAGGCTTCAAAACACCAGTTCCACATGGCGAGGGAGGCCTCGGGAAACACCATCATGATGGAAGGCAAAGGGGAAGTAAAGACCTTCTTCATGGTGGCAGAAAAGAGACAGCATATTGCTATGTATTTTAACAGCACTTATTTCCCCCCTTTTTTCTTTCAATATCGTGGATTAAATAGTGTATTTTAAATGAGTGTGAGGCTCGCTTGGACTCTATTCCATCCCTTTGGCCAAATTTTTTCCATTTTCAATCCAAGAATCTTAAAGTTTGAATGATGGTCACCTTATTATATATTTTATTATGTTTGGAAGCTTTTTTACTATTGCCTGAACCTCCCAACGAATAGCCTTTTGATAGAATTGCCTTTATTTGTTTCTTTATATCTAATTCTAGCTTAAAATTAGACTTAAAATTAACTTCAACTGCTTTATTATGAAATATTTAAGGCATATAAATACTGCCTCTTTTCTCTAAATGACTGCTAATATAATTTTACCAACTTCTGTTAAAGTATCCTGTTGTACATAAAGTGGTGTTGTTTTTTATCTGCCTGTTAACTTAGAGTGGGTTTTATTTTCTTTCACTTTCTGTGGTCGAAGGCAAGTTTGTCTTAGTCAGCTCGGGCTGTTATAATGAAATACTGTAGACTGGGTGGCTTAAACAACAGAAACTTGTTTCTCACAGTTCTGAAAGCCGGGAAGTCCCTGATCAGGGAGCCAGCAGGCCTGGTGTCTGGAGAGGATGTGCTTCCTGGTTTACAGATGGCACCTTCTCATTGTGTCCTCACAGGGCAGAGAGCAAAGAGAAAGGGCAAGTGCTCTCCAGCCTCTTCCTTTTTCCTTTTTTTTTTGTTTGTTTGAGATGGAGTCTTGCTCTGTCACCCAGGCTGGAGTGCAGTGGCGTGATCTCGGCTCACTGCAACCTCTGCCTCCTGGGTTCAAGTGATTCTCCTGCCTCAGTCTCCTGAGTAGCTGGCACTACAGGTGCCTGCCACCACGCCTGACTAATTTTTGTATTTTTATTAGAGATGGGGTCTCATCATGTTGGCCAGACTGGTTTTAGACTCCTGACCTCAAGTGATCTGCCTACCTTGGCCTCCCGAAGTGCTGGGATTACAGGCCTGAGCCACCACACCCGGCCTCCAGCCTCTTCTTGTGAGGGCAGTAATCCCATCATAAGGGCTCCGCCCTCTTGACCTAATCACTTCGCAAAGGCCCCACTTCCAAATACCATCACACTGGGTATTTAGGCTTCACCAGGTGAATTGGTGGGGGAGATGGGACACAAACATTCAGTCCACGGCAAGTTTTTATCTCAATTTGCTAATGCCTCTCTTTATTTCTCCTGTTACAGCGTGATAATGTTGTTTTTTAAAATATCATTTAGCTGGCTGTGGTGACCCATGCCTGCAGTCCCAGCTACTCAGGAGGCTAAGGCAGAAGGATCACATGAACCTAGGAGTTTGAATCCAGCCTGGGCAACATAGAAAGACCCTGTCTCTTAAAAAAAAAAAAAAAAAAAAAGGAAAGAGGCCGCACACAGTGGCTCATGCCTGTAATCCCAGCACTTTGGGAGGCCAAGGCGGGAGGATCATCTGAAGTCGGGAGTTCAAGACCAGCCTGACCAACATGGAGAAACCCTGTCTCTACTAAAAATACAAAATTAGCCGGGTGTGGTGGCACATGCCTGTAATCCCACTACTTGGGAGGCTGAGGCAGGAGAATTGCTTGAACCAGAAGGTGGAGGTTGCGGTGAGCCGAGATCATGCCATTGCACTCCAGCCTGGGCAACAAGAACAAAACTCCATCTCAAAAAAAAAAAAAGAAAAAGAGAAAGAAAGAAAGAAAAGAAAAGAAGCACTTAAAGAGGCTGAGGCAGGCAGATCACTTGAAGTCAGGAATTCAAGACCAGCCTGGCCAACATGGTGAAACCTAGTCTCTACTAAAAATACAAGTATTAGCCAGGCGTGGTGGCACACACCTGTAATCCCAGCTACTCGGGAGGCTGAGGCACGAGACTTGCTTGAACCTAGGAGGTGGAGGTTGCAGTGAGCCGAGAACATGCCATTGCACTCCAGCCTGAGCAACAGAGCAAGACTCCATCACAAGAAAAAAGAAAGAGAGAAAGAGAGAAATATAGACATATCTTATTAGTCCCCCCGGACCTCTTCAAAAGATCTCTCTTTTCCTTTCTTATTTCTAATTGCCATACTACATACCACCTCCATTGTGTCAGAACGTGCCCTATTTACGTGGATTTGTCTAAAGTCATGGAACTCCGAGTTACATTCCTCGTATTTCACAGAGACACAATCTGAGCACACGCTGATCTTCCGCCTCTCTTCATTTCCTCCATGCAGTCTGTAGCTACCTGTTCTCTTCTTTGTTCGTAGGAAGATCTCTGTTCTGTGGTGTGGGAGTTTGTGCCAGCTCATCTTTTTATTGTGCTCTCTGCGAGCAGCTATCAATGCCTCCTGGTCTTCTCTTTAAGAAGAATGTTTACTCTCAATTGTTTAAAAACTAACTAAATAGGAAGAAGTTTGCAAATCCTAACCTTTTTGGGGTTTTATATTGGGGGCAAAAGTTGGCATCTGCAGTAAGGATTATTTCATTTTCATCTGAATGAATGAGCAGTAATAACTTTGTTGACTTGCAGGGCTCTTTATGATGCCAAAGGACATTGTAAGGTGAATATCTGAATTGGAGGAGGAAGAGGGGCATCCTCTGAGCCAGGTGTGGCAGGAGGTGACATCAAGAAGGGTTAGGCTGTGTAAACCCAGGGACATAAGGAGCTGCAGTCGGGGAAGAACAAGGTCTAGCAGATGGAGTTGGGGGGACTGTGTCTGCAGTCAATGTTCTCAGAGGCGTCTCTGACAGGCAGGGGCAAGGGCTGGTGCCTGGTTTACAGCATTCCTTTTGGAGTCTGGCATAGTGGGGAAAACTCCCTGCCTTCTCTTCCCTTAGGGGTCTGCAGTATGGAAATAACCTGTCAATCCAGCTCAAGGCACAGGACTTAGCCCAGACACCCATGAGACCCTCTCCGTGGGGACCCTAGAGCACCTATCATGAATGAGGAGACAAAGTAGGTGATTTTTCTCTCCCCTTCACCTCCTCTTTTCCCCTCCTATCTACTTCTTCACTCTTCTCCTACTGCCAAGACTGGTCCCTACCCAAATCTGCCTTACTGAGCTGCCCCCAACACAACAAACCTGCCCTTGACCGTCATTCAGCATAAGAATGTAATGATCAGACACAGAAAATCAGGAAGAGTTTTGAGACAGCATCTAATCTACCCATTTTAGAGATGGTATAACTGAGGCTTATATAGGAAAAAGGCTTGCTCAAGATCACACTGTGAGTGTATCAGCTAGGATAGGCCAGGTTACACTGCAGTACATGCACCCTCCAAAGTCCCAGTGACTCATGGCAACAAAAGTTTATTTCCTGCTCTTGCTTCCTGTCTGGTGTGGATTGACTGGGATCGCTCCTCCACATCATCCTGTCTCCCAGACTCAGGCTAACAGGGTAGCCATGATTTGCAATATTTCTGGCCCCTGGAGTAGAAAAAAAGAAAAAGTACTGTGAATCACACTTTGGTTCTTAAAACATCTACACAGGCATAACATGAGTCTTTTTTAGCATATTTCATTGACCAAAGCAAGTTTCATGGCTGTGCCCAATTTCAAGGAGGCAGAGAAGTGTAATCCCACCAAAGGCCTAGAAAGAGGAGAAAGAGTATCTGTGAACAGCCCTAGGGCCTACCACAGAGAATTAGTAAGAGAGCTGGGCCATGGATCTTTCAACCATCGTCCTCTGTCTCCAAGATTATTCCCCATGGAAATCTCAATGACTGATAATGATGCCATGTGCATTTTCTCCTGAGGATGGTTAGCCTTAAAGAGATTTGTGTCATATTCTAAGGGGATAGAACACTAATGATGGAAACAAAGGTATTGTGTTAGACTGGCTGGAGGAGAAATTTGAGGATGAGAAACGTCACCAGAAATCACACCATCCAGGCACCACTTACTTCCATCTGGCACCGTGCTGCCCTGGACCATTTCTTCATGGGCAGCATGGATGCTGGACACCATAGCCTGGAAAAGAAGTTATGCCCTAGGCTATGGCCACATCCTTTTGCCGAGATCACACAAAATCCAGGGACTTAGCCTTGTCTGGTGCCATCTAGGCCTCCAAGGCCTTGGAAATTTACTGGCCTGGGAGGCAAGAAACCTCAGTTCTGCTCCTGGCTCTGTCACGGACTTGCCGTGTGACGGTGGGCACACCCTTTGCCCTTCCTTGGCCATGGTCTTTCCATCTGCTTAGTGGAGGTGGTGATCCCTGCCTGAGGATCATGGTGTGAGCATGTTTCATAAATTCTAAGACCCTCTGCCTGAATAAGGACCTATTGCTATTAGCCCAGTTGAGGAGAAATGACCAGTGGGGCTGACAGTACATCCAAGTATGTCTCTGCTGCATGCCCAGGGAGCAGCTGGGCTCTAAACCCCAGGACGCATAGTACTGGCCTCAGCCTCTGGAAGTTGGGAAGGCTGGCTTCTGGGTGGACCTCCTACTCTTTTCAGAGTTAGAGGTGGACTCTCTGGAGTTGTGAGGATAAAATAAGGTATATAAAGCACTTAGACAGTGCCTAATACACAGTGAGTGATTTCCAAGGGTGTACTGCTATGAGGAAGGACATAGTACCAGAAAGTAAATCTGGAAATGTGATAGCATAGTCCACTAGATGATGGACCACCATTTAGTTGGCCAATCCCCAACTGTTGGGCATTTAGGTTGTTTCCAATTTTTAATAATTATAAATAATCTTGCAGTGAGCATCTTTGTAATTAAATATTGTATATACATTCATGATCGTTTCCCAAGGTTAGAGTACTAGAAATGGAATTGCTGAATCAAAGGAACTGCACATTATTTAGGCTTTTGCTGTGTAAATGCCCCTTGCCCTCCATTGGTACTTCTACAAGGAGGTGGTTTAAGAGTTCCAGTTCGGCCATCATGATGGCTCACACCTGTAATCCCAGCACTTTGGGAGGCCGAGGTGGGCGGATCACCCTGGGGTCAGGAGTTTGAGCCCAGCCTGGCCAACATGGTGAAACCCCACCTGTACTAAAAATTACAAAAATTAGCCGGGCATTGGGGTGTGCACCTGTAATCCCAGCTACTCGGGAGGCTGAGGCAGGAGAATCGCTTGACCCCGGGAAGTGGAGGCTGCAGTGAGCCGAGATTGCACCATTGCACTCCAGCCTGGGTGACAGAGCAAGACTCTGTCTCATAAAAAAAAAAAAAGAGTTCCAGTTCAGAAGGGGAGAATTTGCTTAGCAAAAGAGGTGATGGTCTGTGTTAGCTAGAATTAGAGTTCACTGTGAGTAGCAGAAAGCACTAAACAACAGTGGCTTAACCAGAATGGAAGTGTATTTCCCTGCCATGTAATAGAAGTCCAAAGTCAGTGAGCACAGGGCAGATGGGCAGCTTTACCCTCCACCTTCCTCAGTATGGGTTCCACCTCATGATTCAATATGGCTGCCCAAGATCCAGCCATCCCATCGACATTCCAGCCAACAGGAAGGAGCAAAGAAGAATAGACAACACTTCCACTTACATTCCACTGGCCAAATTACATGGCTACATATAACTGCAAGGGAGACTGGGATATAATAATCTATTCTAGATGACCAGAGAATGTTTAGTAGTTCTAATGCTGAGGAAGAAGGGAAGAACAGATTTTGGGAGACAACTAGTTGCCATGAGGTTAGCTCAGACTGAGAGCAGCATAAATGGTTCATGGAAACAAGAATGAGTAATGCATCCTCAGGAGACTGTCCACAGGGGATGAACTAGACCATTCTAGAGAGCCAGGATGCAGGCACAAATGGAGTAGGGAGGGGGTGCAGAAAAAACAGACTGATCTCTGGAGCTGATCCCTGGGCAGAGACATCAAGACTCCATGGAGATGCCACTTCCCTGACTATTTTTTGTCACTCAGATGTAGGGACTGGTTCTTGACTGCTTGACTTCCCCAGAAACTCCCCTATCCCCCAACTCACCTTCCCCAGATCACCTTCCCCCTAGTTCATCTGTCCCCAACTCACCTGCCCTCAGGTCACCTGCCCCTCAACTCACCTGTTCTCCATCTAATCTTCCTCCTGGCTCCCACGTCCCCCAAATCACCTGCCCCCAATTCACTTGTCCTCCAGCTCACTGGTTCCCCAGCTCATCTTCCCTCCAGTTCCCCTGTCCCCCAGCTCACCTGCCTGCCCTCAGTTCACCTGTCCCCCAGTTCATCTTCCTCCTAGCTCCCCTGTCCCAAGCTCACCTGTGCCCCAGCTCCCCTGTCCCCCAGTTCCCCTGTCCCCCAGCTCACCTACCCGCCAGTTCCCCTGTCCCCCAGCTCACCTCCCCCTCAGTTCCCCTGTCCCCTAGCTCATCTGCCCCCAGTTCCCCTGTCTCCCAGCTCATCTGCCCCCAGTTTACCTGTCCCCTAGCTCACCTCCCCCCAGTTTACCTGTCCCCCAGCTCACCTCCCCCCAGTTCCCCTGACCGCAGCTCATCTGCCCCAGTTCCCCTGTCCCCTAGCTCACCTCCCCCCCAGTTTACCTGTCCCCCAGCTCACCTCCCCCCAAGTTCCCCTGTCCCTCAGCTCATCTGCCCCCAGTTTACCTGTCACCCTCAACTCGCCTATCTCCTGTCCCTCCAGGGTCGACTCCTCATGGACCCCGTTGGCCTCCAGCTCGGCAACAAGAACCTGTGGAGCTGTCTTGTGAGGCTGCTCACCAAAGACCCAGAATGGCTGAATGCCAAGATGAAGTTCTTCCTCCCCAACATGGACCTGGATTCCAGGAACGAGACCTTGGACCCTGAACAGAGAGTCATCCTACAACTCAACAAGCTGCATGTCCAGGGTTTGGCCACCTGGCAGTCTTTCATTCATTGTGTGTGCATGCAGCTGGAGGTGCCTCTGGACCTGGAGGTGCTGCTGCTGAGTACTTTTGGCAGTGATGATGGTAAGGGCAGGTGTGAGAGACGCAAAGCAGCCAGGCCAGCACCTGTGTCATGGGGAGCCGGGAGGAGCCCAGGGACCAACCTGAGTCAGAGAGAGGGTGTAGCTGAGCCAGGATCTCAATTCTGTATTTCTGGACACTTCCCAGAACAAATTCCCTAATGCACCCAAATCTGCTGGGGCCTGGAGGACCCCTCCTTCCACCTAGCTTCACTCAAATTGCTCAAATTGCTGAGTGACTGCTGCCAGCCACAAAATCCCACATAGCCCGTAATGCCCGAGAGATTTCTTTCTTTTTTTTTTTGGTGGGGGTGGGGGGGTGTTTTTTGTTGTTGTTCTTGTTGGGTTTTGTTTGTTTGTTTTTTATTTTTGAGACAAGGTCTTGCTCTGTTGCCTAGGCTGGAGTGCAGTGGCACAGTCATAGCTCACTACAGTGTCCAACTCCAGGACTCAGGTGATCCTTCCCACCTCAGCCTCCCAAGTAGCTGGGACTACAGTAGAACTATAGGTGCACACCACCACATTAGGCTAATTTTTCATTTTTTTCCAGAGACGGGACGTCACTATGTTGCCCAGGCTGGTCTTGAACTCCTGGCCTTAAGTGATCCTCCTCCCTTGGCCTCCCAAAGTGCTGGGATTATAGATGTGAGCCATCACACCTGGCTAGAGGTGTTTTTGTTTGTTTGTTTTGCAACATGGTCAGAAACAGTGACAGGGAGCGCCTTCTGCCCTCTACTGATCCGTGGGGATTTCTTGGGCACCTTCTGTTTGCACAGCACTGAGGGGAAACACAGGACATTGAGGGGCAACAGCGTCTTTAGAGAGAAAATGGGAACTCACTTAAGAACCCTACTTCAAGGCAGAGTGTGGGAAATGCGGGGGGCAGGGCGGCACATGCACATATGTGCAGACATATGCAGATACACACAGTGCATATACAAGTGGGTATGTGCATAAACCCATATACACATGCATGCAAGTGTGCCCACATGCATAACACATGCACGCCTGTGCACACACATACATAAACTTGCATGCACTTGCATATACACACATTTCTGCCCAGCACTGCCTTCAAAGCTCACCACCACATTTTCTCCACCACAGATAACTGAATGTTCAGTTTATTTCTCCTTTGCTGGGTACCCACCCTGTGAGATGAGCTCTGAGCCAGGCACCAGGCCAGAGCTGGTCCCCAGCATCCCACGACAGCCCCATACTACATTATACTCTCCCCTCTCTTGCAGGGTCCACCAGCCAGCTAGGAGCTGAGGAGAAAAGCCAACCTGAATCTCAGCTCCACCATGGTGAGGAATGGAGTTGGGGGGTGGGAAGCGGGTGGTGAGCACTGTGAAGTCCCCACTTCCAAGCTGGAGGAGGCTGTGGTGGCTGGTCACAGCCATTTCTCATAGGCCATGCTCTTCATCTGTCCCTGACCCATTTGCAAGTGTGTCAAGACCCTAACTCTGTCTCCCAGCCCCACCTCCTCCTGCTGTGGCTTTCAAGGCTTTAGCTTGTCCCGTTACCAGTTCTCAAGGGTCTAACCTGGAGCCCCTCGGGAAGCCTGTTCTCACTTTCCTGCCCACAACCCACAGGGCCTCATCTCCCAGCCCCAAAGTGTCAGACTTCACGGGGAAGCCCTAACCACCCCTCCCCACTTGTACACCTTGGACTTGACACTCACCCACAGCTGCTGTCTTCACCGGGGGAGCCTTTGGTTGATTTTCTGAAGGAGCTCAGAAGGGCCAGTGATTAAATAATGACCGCCTACTGATTCATGGATCACACTTTCATCTCGGCACCTTGATTTCTACAGAAGCATTGACTTTACTTATCACTGTGCATGGCAGTAATGCCAACAGAAAACCCACCCTGTAATCTCAGCTCCCCAGTGAATCAAAACTGTCCAAGTCCCTGGTCCAATAGGCCCATATCACTGAGCTGGCATCATTGTCTCATGGCTGTAACCAGATCTGATTGATATTTGGCCAGTGAGTCCCTTTTTAATATAGGATTTGTTAAGATATTGAAGTACTCTCGAACTGGTTCCAGCCTCCTAGCTGGGCAAGGAGCCCAGGGCCTTGCTCCAGGGGCTGTTCCTATTGGTCACTTAGCTTAGCTGTGGGAGGACCCTGCTTGACTTCTTAAAATTCTTTCCTGAGTCCTCTTTCCTTTCTCCCTCCCTTCCTTTCTGGGTCCCCTTCCTTCTTGTTTTCCTTCTTCCTTTCTCAAACTCTTCCAGAAAGGCATTAAAGTGATTATTGAAATTCCATGCAATGAGACAAGACTCCGGAAACTATTAAGGGAAATGAGGAAATGTAGGTGATAAGAAATCGGGATGATAAAGCCCTAACACAGGAGGGAGGTTGCAGGCCCGGCCAAACTCACTGGGAACTTCACTTATATGAGCAGCAGTGACTTCCATAGAGCTTGGTCCTTCCCTGATGGGCAGACGGCCATTTAGTGCTTGGAGCTGAGTGTTTCTGGGGGCTGCTGGCTGTCGGCCCTGCTTCCTGCACCCTGGACTGCAAGACTGCCAGGCCCAGAACATCCACCTTCCAATGGGGGTGCCTAGAAGTCCCCTCTGCAAATAGAAGCTGGTGTTGACCCATCCTCTGCCTGCTGCCTGCCTTTCCAGTCCCTGCATGTGGGTGTACTTGGCTGCCTGCCACCTGTCTGTGGACTGGAGTTCTCCAAAGGTTCTGGGTACCCCCTCAGCCCAGATCCCCAGACCCCAAAACTCCACCCCTTCCTTTGCTTTTTCAGGCCTGAAGCGCCCGCATCAGAGCTGTGGGTCCTCACCCCGCCGGAAGCAGTGCAGGACCCAGCTAGGTGGGTACCAGTGTGGGGAGGAACATAAACAGAGAGATGGGGTTGCCTGGGGGCCAGGACGCGGACCCTGGACCTTGTCCCCTGCCAACAAGCCTCCAGAGGCCCTGTGACTCTTGTCTCCCAAGTTGCCAGGAGAAAAGGACTGGAGGTCTTGCACAGGCAGAGGAGAGGACTGGGCTGGCAGCGAAGGGGCTCCCCACCCATCTGGCTGCATGGGGACTTCTCTTAAGAGGGCTCCGCTGAAGGAGCTGGAAGCACCATACAGGTCTCAGCTTCACTGTCCAGGTTTTTCCAGGGACACCCTATGTCCTCAGTGTTGAAGGAGACCCAGGGAGGAGACCAGTTTGGGGGTGAAAAGGGATGGGAGGGGTGAGGAGGCCTGGGAGAAACCCCCAAGACAGAGGCCTTGGCGGCCCATGGGGAGACATGGAGCTGCTTAGGGCAAGCTAGGCCAGTGAGAGAAGAGAGGGGACTTCTCTCATTCTTGACCAGTTCTCAGAATGGTCCTCGTTCTCCATGAGTTGTCACACTAACTAGAGCCTTCTCTGTCCCCACTGCTGCCAACCATGGCTATAACCAGAGGATTCACATCCACTCAAAATAGGCCACTACCTTGGCCTCTCCCCCTAGGGTTCCCCCAAAAGCAGCCCCAGCCCTTTCCCTGGGTCACCTGAGACCTCTTAATGACCCAGGAATTAAAAGGTTAACATTTGGCACTGTAGGGCACAGTTCTGATTGGTAATGCCTAGGCCTACAGGTTGTTAGTGCTCACCCCTGGGCATTGCAGAACTGAAATATTGGGAAGGGGCACTGGGGATCCAGATATTACAGAAAGAGGTTGTTTCAATAAGATATTGCAAAGGGGCCGGGCGCGGTGGCTCACACCTGTAATCCCAGCACTTTGGAGGGCTGAGGCAGGTGGATCAGTTGAGCCCAGGAATTCAATACCAGCCTGGCCAACATGACAAAACCTTGTCTATACTAAAAATACAAAAATTAGCTGGGTATGGTGGTGGGCACCTGTAGTCCCAGCTACTCAGGAGGCTGAGGCAGGAGGATCACTTGAGACCAGGAGTTTGCGGCTGCAGTAAGCTAGGATCGTGCCACTGCACTCCAGCCTGGGCAACAGACTGAGACTCTGTCTCTGGGAAGAAAAAAAAAAAAAAAAGAGATGGTGCAAAGGAGGTGCCCTATTCCCCTCCCCCCATCTTACTGAACCCTAACACCAAGTGTACTATTGCAGAATGGATAGAACCATGACCCACACTTCCCCATTCCCACCTGCCCATTTAAATAGCTACCAGAGAGCCTGTGCTCCCTTAGAACTGATTCCTTCTGGAAGCTGGGGTGGCACAGATCCCCTTGTGGTGCTCTTGACACCTCCACCCTCACCCCATCATACATACACACCTGGGGCTAGAGGCTCCCAACAGCCCAATACTGAGACAAGAAGACATGAGCAGAGGGCCAGGGGGTCCTATCCTCATGCCATGTCCCTGCCCCTTGCAGAGTTGGCCAAGAAGTACCTGCAGCTCCTGCGGACCTCTGCCCAGCAGCGCTACAGAAGCCGAATCCCTGGGTCAGGGCAGCCCCACGCCTTCCACCAGGTCTATGTTCCTCCAATCCTGCGCCGGGCCACAGCGTCCTTAGACACCCCGGAGGGGGCCATTATGGGGGACCTCAAGGTGGAAGACGGCACTGACGTGAGCATCTCGGACCTCTTCAACACCAGGGTTAACAAGGGCCCGAGGGTGACCGTGCTTTTGGGGAAGGCCGGCATGGGCAAGACCACGCTGGCCCACCGGCTCTGCCAGAAGTGGGCAGAGGGCCATCTGGACTGTTTCCAGGCCCTGTTCCTTTTTGAATTCCGCCAGCTCAACCTGATCACAAGGTTCCTGACGCTGTCCCAGCTCCTTTTTGATCTGTACCTGAGCCCTGAGTCGGACCACGATGCTGTCTTCCAGTACCTGGAGAAGAACGCTGACCAAGTCCTGCTGATCTTTGATGGGCTAGATGAAGCCATCCAGACTAAGGGTCCTGATAGCCCAGGCCCAGTCCTCACCCTTTTCTCCGGTCTCTGCCATGGGACCCTCCTGCCTGGCTGCCGGGTGATGGCTACGTCCCGTCCAGGGAAGCTGCCTGCCTGCCTGCCTGCAGAGGCAGCCATGGTGCACATGCTGGGCTTTGATGGGCCACGGGTGGAAGAATATGTGAATCACTTCTTCAGCGCCCAGCCATCGCGGGAGGGGGCCCTGGTGGAGTTACAGACAAATGGACGTCTCCGAAGCCTGTGTGCAGTGCCTGCACTGTGCCAAGCCGCCTGTCTCTGCCTCCACCATCTGCTTCCTGACCACGCCCCAGGCCAGTCTGTGGCCCTCCAGCCCACCATGACTCAGCTCTATGTGCAGATGGTGCACGCCCTCAGCCCCCCTGGGCGCTTGCCCACCACGTCCCTGCTGGACCTGGGGGAGGTGGCCCTGAGGGGCCTGGAGACAGGGAAGGTTATCTTCTATGCAGAAGATATTGCTCCACCCTTGATAGCCTTTGGGGCCACTCACAGCCTGCTGACTTCCTTCTGCGTCCGCACAGGCCCTGGGCACCAGGAGACAGGCTATGCTTTCACCCACCTCAGCCTGCAGGAGTTTCTTGCTGCCCTGCACCTGATGGCCAGCCCCAAGGTGAACAAAGACACACTTACCCAGTATGTTACCCTCCATTCCCGCTGGGTACAGCGGACCAAAGCTAGACTGGACCTCTCAGACCACCTCCCCACCTTCCTGGCAGGCCTGGCATCCTGCACCTGCCGCCCCTTCCTTAGCCACCTGGCGCAGGGCAGCGAGGACTGTGTGGGCGCCAAGCAGGCTGCTGTAGTGCAGGTGTTGAAGAAGTTGGCCACCCGCAAGCTCACAGGGCCAAAGGTTGTAGAGCTGTGTCACTGTGTGGTTGAGACACAGGAGCCTGAGCTGGCCAGTCTCACTGCACAAAGCCTCCCCTATCAACTGCCCTTCCACAATTTCCAACTGACCTGCACCGACCTGGCCACCCTGACCAACATCCTAGAGCACAGGGAGGCCCCCATCCACCTGGATTTTGATGGCTGTCCCCTGGAGCCCCACTGCCCTGAGGCTCTGGTAGGCTGTGGGCAGATAGAGAATCTCAGGTGAGTAAGAGTGGAGGAGGACTGGGGAGGGGATTCGGCTTTTGGGGGAGCAGAGGCCAACCAGTCTAGCGAACCTCTGCCAAGGGGACTGGATAAGAATCTTGAATATCAAAACAGAATGTCCTGCAATGCAAGAGAGGAAGCTCCATGCCTTGACAGGACCTCTGGAGTCCAAATGGATCCTCCTCTTGTCTGTGGTTTCTGGACTCTCAGTCTCTCTCTGTCAATCATGGGCTGAAACCTCAGATCCAGGCTGTCTATAGAGGCTGGTGGACTTTGGGCAGGTGTATGGAGCACACACATGCACACTGTCTAGGCCAGAGTTTCTTCATTCCTAAAACGAATCTGTAACAATAGCCAACTCATATGGTCATTGCAAGAATGAGATGGGATAATGCATGAAAAACACTTTGTAGCACAGTGCCTGGCACAGAGCAAAGGCTCAGTGTGCATATTAGCTAAAGAAAAGGCTAGGCTGCAGTAACAGAGAAACCTCCTCCCCAAATACAGTAGGTTAAATAATGTAGAATTTTATTTCTGTCTCATGGAAGAGTCAGAGGTAGGTGGTCCAGGTCAGTGGAATGGCTCAGCTCCATGCAGTCATGCACAGACCCAGGTCCCTCCCATTTTGCTCCATTTTCCCCTTGGGAATCCTATCTGCACAGTCAAAGCTACGTCATGGGTATATCTGTGCTCTGGCTTGGGAATAAGGAAAGAGCGTGGAGGAACATGCCAGTGCATTAAAGTTCAGTCCTGGAACTAGGATACATCCCTTCCACTCACATTCCATTGGTGAGAACATAGTCACCTGGCCACACTGAGCTGCAAGGGAGGCTGAGAAATGTGATCTCTGGCTAGGAAACCATGTTCCTCATGATAGCTCTATTGCTGTAGATGAAGTGGAGAATGGGCTTTGGTGGACGATTAGAAGTCTCGGCCATAATACGTATTTGTTAGTACTACTGTATTAAGCCCCATCTGTCTGAGGGAATGGCGATGACTTCTCAGCTCTGCCCAGCACTGATCCTCTGACACTTTGCTTCTTCTCATGGCAGCTTTAAGAGCAGGAAGTGTGGGGATGCCTTTGCAGAAGCCCTTTCCAGGAGCTTGCCGACAATGGGGAGGCTGCAGATGCTGGGGTGAGCCAGGCCTTGGAGCTGAGAAGGGTCTTCAGCTGGGAATGCCTGGTACTCTCCTCCCTCTCCTTAATCCTACACAAGGCAGATTCCTGGCCCCGCCCTTTTCCCCTCCTGGTTCCTCCCCACCATCTTTGCTTACTCTGTAGGTTAGCAGGAAGTAAGATCACTGCCCGAGGCATCAGCCACCTGGTGAAAGCTTTGCCTCTCTGTCCACAGCTGGAAGAAGTCAGGTGAGTGATCTCCAGGAGGGCTCACTGGCTGGGGAGATGAGTCACTGCCTAGGTCCCAGAGTCCCCCTGGAGCCTGCCTGGGGCCTGCATGTTCCTCCAAGTCTGACCAGTAGTTTTTCAATGAGACCCAGAGAGGGAAGGCATCAGTCCAAGTACTCAGTAGGGCTGAGTCCAAACCCAAGGCTCCCAGAGTCCCCAGAGCAAGGCTTCCTTCATCTAATATTTTGGACCGTCTTGGAGGAGCATGAGTGTTAAGGCTCCCTCCCTCTTTCTGCAATCCCAGGAGAAGGGATGGCAGTGTGTAGGCAGGAATCAGGCACTGTGGGTGCACATAACTACATGAAGCACCGCACACCTTCACATTTGTGCACACATGTCTACACTTGCACAGAAGTACACAGGCATATGCAAGAATAAGCACCCACACATGCCCACTCATAGGTGTGCACATGTATGCAGCGCACACATGCATATTTAACTGCATGTACACATTTAGATGCCAGCACACTCTAACTATAACTAAGCTCATATGCACAAATATACTCCTGCCCTGTGTCTGGGACTGAGTACCATGGGTAGGAGTGGGACCAGTGACCCTCCTCTCTGGCAGAACTCTGCTAGTTTATATGGCACTTTTATGACATTTAGAGAAGGCACCACTTCATTCACAGAGATGCAGCCTGTCACTAAGGTTCAGCACTTGTTGAGTGAAAATAATAAGTTGGATGACAGTCCCTATTGTCGTCTCAGCTGGGCATCTGTGAATAGTGATTAAGCAAAGGTTCAGAAGTATTGAACTTGTTGACACTTTTCTTTCCTGGCTATTGAAAGTGACTTTGATTTTGTCTTTCATCACCCACCTTTGTTCTCAATCACCCTCACTCCCCTCAACTCATCTGTCTCCCCAGCTAGGAACCCAGGCAAGGCTGGCTTGTGAACAGGTGGGGAAAGTGAGGTCAGAGAGGAATGTGCTTGGCTTAGGGCTCTGGGTGAGTCAGGGCCATAGCCGAGGCTGCAAGCGATGTCTGCAGCATCCCAGTCTAGACTTTACTCATTGCCTGGGGGCCTCAGGCACATCCCAGGCATAAGCCCCGGGAGCAGGGTGCTGGGTCTCCTCATTGCACCTCATGAAGAGGCCGTCAGTCTGTCTTCTAGATCCCTTGAGCCACCAGGCAAAAACTTCCCCATAGGAACAGAATAGACCCAGAAGTGAGGCCAGCAGAGGGTCTTCCTCCTAGCTGTGCCTGCTGGAATCCAGCGAGCAGGCCATCAGTTCTTTCTGGTCCCCTGTCTTGTGTCTCCCACATGAGGGTGGCCATCCCATCACTTGCTAACTGGGGCTTGCAAGTGCCCCAACCCCAGGGCAGAGGGACTGGGCCTTGGTCTCCTTGCAGTTTTCGGGACAACCAGCTCAGTGACCAGGTGGTGCTAAACATCGTGGAGGTTCTCCCTCACCTACCACGGCTCCGGAAGCTTGAGTAAGTGATCTTTCCACCACCCCTGCAGCCCAGTCCCTCTTTATACCTGAGTCACCCCACTCCCTTGCAAGGCAAGGAAGATCTGGGGCCCATGGGGTAGGGGATTCCACTCCTGACACCTTTGCCACAATCATGCAGCCTGAGCAGCAACAGCATCTGCGTGTCAACCCTACTCTGCTTGGCAAGGGTGGCAGTCACGTGTCCTACCGTCAAGATGCTTCAGGCCAGGTGAGCAGAAGGAAGGGGATCTTGGCCTTCAGGGCCTTGAGAAAAGAGGAGGGGAAAGTGGGATGGGAAATGGAGAGGCCCCTTGTCTGCAAGATAAATCTGTGCATGCCCTACTGTTTTACTCACAGCTCTACCTTCAGAACCTAGCTCAGGCTTGGCACCTGGTACTTGGTATATATCGAATTAGTGGATGGATGAAAAGATGGATGGATGGATGGACGAGTGGATGGATGGATGGATGGATGGCTGAAAAGATGGATGGGTGGATGAAAAGATGGATGGATGGATGGATGGCTGAAAAGATGGATGGGTGGATGAAAAGATGGATGGATGGATGGATGGATGGATGGCTGAAAAGATGGATGGGTGGATGAAAAGATGGATGGATGGATGGATGGATGGATGGATGGATGGATGGATGGATGATGGATGGATGGATGGATGGATGGATGGATGGATGGATGGATGGATGGAAAGATGGATGGGTGGATGAAAAGATGGATGGATGGATGGATGGATGGATGGATGGATGGATGGATGAAGGAATGAGTCAACAAGTCTACGAAGCACAGGCATAGCCACAGGAATAATTAGCTGTGTGTTGCCCTCCATGGTGCTGAACCAACATAGCCAGTTTTGATCATGGGGTAGGTTAGGTGTCATGCTTCTTAATCATAAAAATTTCTATTAAAAAAAATTCAGCCGGGCTCAGTGGCTCATGCCCGTAATTCCAACACTTTGGAAGGCCAAGGCAAGAGGATACTTGAGCTCAGGAGTTCGAGACCAACCTGGGCAACATAGTCTCTACAAAAAATGAACAAAATTAATGGGGCATGGTGGTGCATGCCTGTGGTTCCAGCTACTTGGGAGGCTGAGGTGGGAAGATTGCTTGAGCCCTGGAGGTTGAGGCTGCAGTGAGGTATGAACACACCACTGCACTCCAGCCTGAGTAACAGAGTGAGATCTCCATCTCAAATTTAAAAAGAAAGGAAAAAAAACTCACAGCATTCTTAATTTTTATTATATTTCTTGTGAAAATTGTTTTTCTGACTTTTTAAAACACTCTTGCAGGATTCATCAAGCAAAGACATAATCAGTATTTCACATGCCTGATTTGAAGCACTTTTGCTAGTTCTGTTATGTTTCCCTGTCAATTGCAAAATCAGCTTTATCTGGATGTTTGAACATTTGGGGCAGAAAAGGGTGTGCCTGTGGTGGGTGATGTGCTGGTTTCCAGCCCCTGGGTTTCATGGCTCGGTATCTGATCCTGCAGGGAGGCGGACCTCATCTTCCTTCTTTCCCCACCCACAGAGACAGCTGCAGAGCTACAAAGGTAAGAAGCCAAGAGGTGGTGCGTCTGGGACCATCCTTAGAAGCAACTTGGGCTCAGGCAGTTAAGGGGAAAGGTGACCAAGAGACCAGGAAGAGCTGGGGTATGGGGATTCTTCCTGCTACTTCTGCACTGAGGAATGAATTACTGCTTAGGGTGGCAAAGGATTTTAACTTCCTCTAGCGTGTCCAGACCACATCTGGTCCCTGTGGAAGGAGGCATCCCCAGAAGTCTCAGAGGAAGGCAAACCCTTGGGGAGGACATAAAGATACTGTTAGACTGGCATTACCAGATGGTGAAAACTCTGGAAAAGCCCTTACAACTGAAAAAAGACAGGGAGGGCAATTATGGTACCTACATCTTAGGGTTGTTCTGAGAATTAAATGACTTACTACACTTAAGGAGTTTAGAGCACTGTTGGCATGCAGTGGGCAGTCAAATGCTGGCTATTCCAGCTGTGCATGGATTCCAGCTTGGCCAGTCTTGGATAGGCCAAGAAAAGGAAGCTGCTTTTCCCTAAAAGACCATTCCAACTGTGCTCTCCCACACTTTGCACTCCTGGCTAAGACTCAGAGACAGATGTACGTATGCCCCTGAGCAATCTCTTTCCCTTCTCTGGGTCTCAATTCCTTGCTTGTATAATGACCTGGTAGGGTAGGACCAATGTTGCTGGGTGCAGTGGCTCATGCCTGTAATCCTAGCACTTTGGAATGCCAAGGCAGGAGGATCTCTTGAGTCCAGGTGTTCAAGACCAGCCTGGGCAACATGGCAAGACCCCATCTCTAAAAAGAAAAGTTAGCCAGGCGTGGTGGTGCACACCTGTAGTCCCAGCTACTCAGGATGCTGAGGTTGGGATGATCGCTTGAGCCTGGGAGCTTGAGCCATGATCACACCACTGTACTCCAGCCTGGGTGACAGAGAGAGACTCTGTCTCAAAAAATGACCCACTAGGACCAGTGTCACTTTCTTTCCCCTCCAACATCTTAAAGCTGAGATGTTCAGTAGGATAGCCACTAGCCCCATATGGCTATTTAATGCTAAATGACGAGTTAATGGGTGCAGCACACCAACATGGCGCATGTATACATATGTAACGAACCTGCACGTTGTACACATGTACCCTAAAACTTAAAGTACGATAATAATAAAATTAAAAATAAATAAAAAATAAGTAAAGAAATTAAAATTAAGTTTTAAATTTAATTTAATTTAAATGCCAGGACGTTTCCATCATTGCAGAAAGTTCTATTAAACAGGCCGGCATGGTGGCTCATGTCTGTAACCCCAGCACTTTGAGAGGCTGAGGGGGCAGGATCGCTTGAAACTAGGAGTTCAAGACCAGCCTGGGCAACAAAGTGAGACCCCCATCTCTACAAAAAAAAAAAAAAATAGCTGGGCATGATGATTCACCGCTATAGTATCAGTTACTCAGGAAGCCAAGGTGGGAGGATCACTTGAGCCCAGGAGTTTGAGGCTGCAGTGAAAAAAAAAGAAAATGGTTAGCACCAATCCAAAAAGTCTGTGAAACCTGGCTCATGATGTCCTAGCTTCCCTGCAACCCCTAATGCTCCCTCAGCCCAGTGGGAGAGAGTCTGTTTACCATAGCCTGGACTCACTGCATACAGCTCATGCTCCTCGCCTTCTGAACCACAGACAGCACATCCACAAATGGAGACCATCACATCATCGACAATAGCAGCTTCTGTTTACTAAGCTTCGATTTTACACCTATGCTGGGTACTTGGACGTACATTGTCTCATTCAATCCTTCAGGTACCTATGTGTTAGATGTTGTCATCTCGTTTTAGAAAAGAGAAAAGGGAGCCGACTACAGTGACTTGCCCAAGGCCACATGGCTATACATGGCAGAGCCAAAATTTGAATAAAGGTTCCATTTGACCTCAAATCTTTTGCCCCTCCTGCTCCACTGAATCACACCTTGAGCATCCGCAAGCAATCTTCTTTGTTACCGACTCACTTTGGGTTGTGCTACAGGGTCTTCAGCCTCTAGAAGCCAAGGAAAGAGGCTTGATCCACGAGGCCCTAGATGCCTGAGCCCAGGCCAATGCTTGATCTGTTCTTGCCAGATCTCCAGACCTGCAGGAAAGTGACGGCCAGAGGAAAGGGGCTCAGAGCAGAAGCTTGACGCTCAGGTACCTTGGAGGGATCTATTGCCTTAGGAGAGGGATATGATGTGGGGAAAGTCCCAGGCGAGGGAGAGCAGGGGCAGGGAGGATAAAGGGAAAAGCAGATGAGGGACAGGGAAAGGATTAGCCGGGTGTGGTGCCCATCCTGGATAGCCCATCCTGGCTTGAATAAGGAGCATCTGTCATAATAACAATAGCTGCAACTTAATGGACCCTGGCTATCTATATGCTGGGCATTGCGCTGGAAGTTTTACATCCATTACCTCACTGTAATTCCTTTAGAATCTCTATGAAGTACACATTATTATTCCCCTTTGAGGGAGGAGGAAACTGAGTCTCAGACAGGTTAAATCCCTTGCTCAAGATCACTCAGCTATTAAGAGGTGTGGCCAGGATTAGACCCAGGTCTGTGGGCCCCCTGACTCCCCCAGCACTGGAAGCTGGAGGGGCCATGGAGTAGCTGTTTGCCCTGGGCCCTTCTGTCCCCCACTCCTACCCAAGGCTGCAGAAGTGTCAGCTCCAGGTCCACGATGCAGAGGCCCTCATAGCCCTGCTCCAGGAAGGCCCTCACCTGGAGGAAGTGGAGTGAGTATCATGGGAAGCCCTGGTGTAGGGGCCAGGAAAGGAGGTTGGAGAGGGTGGGCAGGGCCTCGCCTTTGGGTGGGTGGTGTGGGGGAGGGGCATGCTGCCTCATGAAGAATTTGGGGGAATCAGATCATTGTAACAGCTGCTACTATTCAGCACTTGTCCTGGGTCAGGTGCTGTGCTAGGGACTGTACATGCCTCCTCTCATTCACTCCTCACATCTCTGTAATGTAAAAACTGTTACTGTCCTCATTTTATGGAGGAGGAAGTTAAGCTACAGAAAGATAAACTTGCTCAAGGCCACACAGGTAGGAAGAGTCTAGGCTAGGGTTGAAGCCCAGACAGTCTGGCTCCTAGCCTCATCCTCATAACCACTGCTACCTCTCTTGCTGAGATCTGCCAAGTAGAAACCCCACCACACCTGGGTCTGCCTTCCAAACCACAGTCCCTCAGGGCTCCCCCCACGCCCTTCATCCTTCTCCCAGAGAAGAGTGGGATAACCTTCTCTTTTCGGGGTGGAGAAATTCCCATGACATCCAGCCCCTGGCTGGAGCCGATGAGAGTAGTGCTTGGGGATGGATGAAGGCTCTGTCACGACCCTAGGAGGGGTGCCCCTCCAGGAAACCTCCAAGTGAACATGAAGGCAGATGATGGAATGCCATGATGTGTTCTGGAGCGAGTGGCCCCACCTCAGGGTAAGATGGATGGGGTGAGGGTTGTCGTGGTGATCACCTCTTGATCCTGGACCTCGTCCCATTGGGAGAACCAGGACGGAACCAGAAGGCGGTTTTTTAACAAGCTCACACACTTCTACCTGCCTCACCAGCACTGAGCGTGCCCCTCCCCGAGTGCCGTCACCTGCAGAAGCAGCCCCATCACCCGCCTGGTTACGCAGCCACTTCCTAGCCCCCTTGCCCTTCTCCCACATTTAGTCCCTCCAGATGGACCTACTGGTAGTGCTCAAAACTATCCTGTTTTCCTCCACCTTTCTAGTCCAACCCACCCTCATCTCTTACCTGGATGACCACCCCCTCGCCTTGCCCTCCTTGCTGGCTTCCCTGCTTTCACCCTGGCTACTTCCACCTGGCAGAGAGTAGATTACATTTCACTGATGCCTGCCCCCTTCACTCCTTCCCACTGCTCAGGATAAAGCCCACATTCTAAACTCCCAGGTGGTCCAGAACCCCGCCCCCAGCCTCCTAAACCCCATCTGACTCCATCCTTCCACTCAATCTCCAATCCGGATACACTGGCTCCCTTTCAGGTCCTCATATGTGTTATGCCACAGGGCCTTTGAATGTACCGCTTCTACTACCAGGAACACCCTTCCTCCATCTCTCCCCCACCTTTTATCTACTGAACTCCTTCTAGTTCTTTCAGCAAGTAGCTTAAGCATCAAATAAGCCAAGCCCGACTCCCAGACTAGGTCAGATGCCCCCATAATCATGAAATTTATCACAAAAAGCAATTATGTAGCTTGCAGCATAAAGGGAGAGTTGAGGGTGGGGCCTTGAAGGCAGGCTGCCTGGGTTCAAATCCAGGTTCACCCTCAAGCAAGTGCCTTAACCACTCTGCACTTCAGTTTACTCATCAGTAAGGTGAGGATAATTACAGCGCCCACGTCATCGGCACTATGAGGATGAAATAGGCTGATAGTCATAGAAGAACCTAGGATGTTGCCAGGCATGTGGTATGGAGTCTGTCGATTTCAGTTATTATCAAGGTTCATTCCTGAGAATGACGCTTTGACTAAAGTCAGCAAAGGAAGAGTAAGTGATAAGGATTGAGGGAGGACTCCAGCCCCACAATACAGTACATTGGGCCCCTCTGTCTCAGCCTCTCAGGGAACCAGCTGGAAGATGAAGGCTGTCGGCTGATGGCAGAGGCTGCATCCCAGCTGCGCATCGCCAGGAAGCTGGAGTGAGTTGTCCACCCCACCGCTGGGTACCAGGGAAGGCCCTATAGAGCCCCAGGTGGTCCCCGTGTTCACAATCAGCAGTAAGGGTGCTGATCCACTGCAACCCCTGCTTCCTCCGAACTCCAGCAAAGTCAAGATGGTTCGACCATGCCTTGCCTTCGCCTCCGGCATGAGCCACTGTCTTAGTCCAATCATCTAGCACGCTTACATGTGTAAAATGCATTCATTATACATCAGTGGCTTGCATTCCAATTCACTGTAGCAGCCCTGGAGCACGGTGGGGTAGGGTGTTGCATTGAGGAGGTGTCATCCTGGGGTGCTGGGGTAGGGAGTGGTGTGTTCCTGTGGGGATACACTGTTGGGGTGAAGGGTGGTGAGATGGAAAGGAAGGCTATTAGGCTGCTGGGTGTGCTGCAGTGTTGCATGGGGTGGGGGTGATGTTTGGGTGGGGGTGTCTTGGGGGTCTCAGGATCAAGTGTGGGTTGGGGTTTGGGAGTGTTGAGATTGGGTAGCAGTGGTTTGGGGCCTCGGCTTTGGATTTCAATCTTGGCTCAGTCACTTAGTAGCATTGTGACCCTGGGAAAGTAATTGAATGTCTCTGGGCCTCAGTTTCCCCCTCTGTAAAATGGGATTACATGAAACCATATATGTACAAAGCCTTTTGTACAGAGTCTGGTACAGTCAGGGCTCAGAAAATGGTGGTTATTTTACAGACGAGAAAACTGGGGGTCAGAGAGGTGAAAACAGTGAGTTCTTGCTGTCAAGCTGGACTTTATTCTCCAAGTGGGGTGGGGGTGTCATGCATTTTTTGGCTCACTCACATGCACCAGAATCCTTTGAGATCCCCTGGCAAGGGACCCAGGACATCCAGGAGTGACAACCAGCAAGCTGCTGAGCCACAAGAGGGGCTAGAGCTGGCTGGGGCTGGGTACCTCAGCCGCATGCCAACGGCTGCCTTCTCCTGCTCTCCACAGCCTCAGCGACAATGGGCTTTCTGTGACCGGGCTGCATTGTGTGCTGAGGGCCGTGAGTGCGTGCTGGACCCTGGCAGAGCTGCACATCAGGTGGGAGCTCCCCCAGACCACGGTACCCACCCCCCCAATCATGCTCTCTCTGAAGCCCTTGGAATTCCTTCTGGGCCCAGGCCTTGGGACTGGCGGAAGATGCTGCTGCTGTCCCACCCAGACCCTGTTACAGCCGGCACCCCTCTTCCTAGCTGCTGTGGATATAGGCTGCTCACAGTTTATACCTCTGGAGAACTACCCTTGGCTGATAAGAACCAGAGATGCCTGGGAGGGTACAATCCCTGCTTCCCCCTAACCTGGAGTGGCCAATGACAGAGGCAGAGGGCACAACTCTCCAGCCCAAACTCTCCAGTGGGACAAAGATCCCTGGGAGACCAGGCCAAGGACCTGCTCCGTTTGGCTTCCCTCAGTCCCTTACTTTTTCTCCTGAGAGCAGACCGTCAGTCCATGACGTGCGCAACTGACAAGTGACATGCGACCCCCTACCCCACTCACAGACCCAGGCTCTGCCACTAGGGCACCCAATCCTATTTCTGTAAGTCTCGCTGTTGAGTATGGGGAGGTGAGGACGGACGCTGATTAATGTCAACTCAGTTCCCACTCGGAGGAAAGCCTCATTCTCAACCCAGTAGGGTGGTCCCTGCTTTAAACACCCCTCAAGGGAGGAGAGGGAAACCGATTCACTCAAAACATAGATTAGGGGACTTTGGTTCACTGTATATGATGACTCAATAAAGGGTCCCTAGTGCATTCCAAGCGATGCCCTGTTCACTTCCAGGAACTTATACTAAATAAATTATCATGATTGTGCAAACACATTTAGCTGTAGGGATGTTCACCTCAGTATTAGTTATAAAAGGAAAAAAAAAAGAAAATAACTGGAATGTTTAACCGAGGGATATTAGTTAGACTAAGTTACTTCCAGAGAGAACTCAGTGGAACCATGGAAAAAAAAGTGATAATATAGATGCAGTTTCAATATGGAGGGGTGACGGGGAGTTATTAAGTAAACGTAAAGAAATGTCTTTAGAGACAGGATCTTGCTCTGTACCAAGGCTGGAGTGCAGTGACACAATCATAGCTCACTGTAACCTCCAAATCCTGGGCTCAGCAATCCATCTCTCTCAGTCTCCCAAAGTGCTGGGATTACAGTCATGAGTCACTATGCCTGGCAATTTTTTTTATTTTTAGTAGAGAGAGGGTCTTGCTATGTTGACCAGGCTGTTCTCAAACTCCCGAGCTCACATGATCCTCCTGCCCTGGCCTCCCAAAGAGCAAGGATTATAGGTATGAACCACTGCACCAGGCCAAACATAAAAATTTTAACTCATTATCTTAAAAGATTACAAAAGATTTAATAAAGCTTTTCAAGATATGCAATGGCAGAAAGAATGGTATAATCTGGGCCAGGTGCTGTGGCTCATGCTGTAATCCCAGCACTTTGAGAGGCTGAGGCAGGTGGATCACCTGAGGTCAGGAGTTCAAGACCAGCCTGGCCAACAGGGTGAAACCCCGTCTCTACCAAAAATACAAAAACTAGCCGGGCGTGGTGGTGTGCACCTGTAATTCCAGCTACTCAGGAGTCTGAGGCAGGAGAATCTCTGGAACCTGGGAGGCGGAGGTTGCAGTGAGCCGAGATCACGCCACGGCACTCCGGCCTGGGAGACAGAGCAAGACTCCGTCTCAAATTAAAAAAAAAGAGAGAGAGAGCATGGTATATATAATCTGTTCCCATCAATAATGATCAAGTATTAATAATTATTTGTCATCCTTGCTTCTACCCCTTAAAAAACTAATGTTTAAAAAGAGAATTTATAATTTAATCCCATGTTTGTAAGACAAAAATTATTGTACTAGAAAATGGAAGGTTTGAAGGACCAACTCCAAAGGTTACCAGGGGTAATCCACACATACTTTGAGCAGAGACAGAACACTGACTAGCAGACAGACGGGTTTCAGTCTGGGGCCAAAAGAGAGAACACAGAATTTGTTTTCTTTTAAGACTTGCCAGGAAATGGGCTTACTTAGGTAATAGATACATTTGTGAAATATCTGTGGTAGAAAGATTTCAGCCCTCCCAAAGCTCAGAGGAAGTCAGAGGGGAGTCAGAGGAAGTGGCTGCAGCTGGAGGCAGGGGGATGGCACTTGAGAAGTCCTCCCCGCCAGAGGTAAAAAGTGACAGGCCGGGCACGGTGGCTCACACCTATCATCCCAGCACTTTGGGAAGCCAAGGTGGGAGGATCACCTGAGCCCAGAAGTTCGAGACCAGAGTAGACAACATAGACTCTGTCTCTACATACTTTTTTTTTTTTTTAACTAGCTGGGCATGATGGCACAAGCCTGTAATCCCAGCTACTCAGGAGGCTGAAGTGGGAGGATTGCTTGAGCCCAGGAGGTGGAGGCTTCAGTTAGCCATGATTGCACCACTGCACACCAGCTTGGGCAACAGACTGAGACCCTGTCTCAAAAAGAAATAGTTAACAGGGAGCCAATAATCTCTCGCTTCCTCACCCCTCTTTTCTCTTCACAGCCTGCAGCACAAAACTGTGGTCTTCATGTTTGCCCAGGGGCCAGAGGAGCAGGAGGGGCCCCAGGAGAGGTAGGGCCTGATTTCACCCCAACTCCATGCTCAGTCAGGGACATTTCCCTCTCTGCTCTCCACAGCTGGCACAGCAATGCCAGTCAGTCGACTGCCAGGGTGACCTGGACAAATTCACAGAAGAGCGGGAAGTGAGCAGGCTTGGCAAAGGATGCAGCCCCAAAGGGGGAGGGTCCAAAGCCAGACCACCTCCGCCTCTCATGGTGCCTGAAAGGAGCCCCGATGTGTAGGATATAGACAGCATGCCAGGGCAGGAGTTGGGTAGCCAGAGGGGGACGCCGGGAGACTAGAGCCCTCCAGCCTAAACCCAGGGGATTGCCTGGCCTGTAGCTCTGGTCTCGGTCGGAACTTCTGGATCCCTTTCGCAAAAGGACCCGTTAGAGTCCTGGTTGCCCCAGCCCAGCGCATGGGTAGAGACTCAGTTCTTTGCTCCCGGAGCCCACCCACAATCTCTTCTGTAGAGTCTGAACTACTGAAGGCTCGATTCGAGCTGGGGCTTACATCTCTGAAGTACAGATGAGGAGGAGGATGAGATTAATGTTAATAGCAGTCAAGGTTAATTGAGCACTTGCCATGTATGCACCAAGCACCAAACTAAGGCAGTTCACATACAATCTCCCACTGAGAGGCTGTGATTTGTCCAGGGTCACACAACCAGGAAGTGGAGATGCCAAATTGGCACCAAGGTCTGATTGACTCTAGGTGGAGTATAGGGCTCGATGGTGGAAGGCCAGGCTGAGGATGGATTCTGGAGATGGCAGACATGGCCTTTGCTCAGCCTGGCCTTGGTGATGTCCCTCCAGGGCTGCATTTCTTGACAGCCTCATGCTCCAGATGCCCTCTGAGCTGCCTCTGAGCTCCCGAAGGATGAGGTACAGTGATGGCCTCCAGCCCTGTGTGTGATTCCAGCCCCCTCCCTTCCCCTGCTCAGAGCCTGCTCCCAAACCTGTGCCCAGGCCCCACGTGCTCCCTGAAGGACACCTGACCTGCTGTGTCCAGGGGTCATGGCCTGGCTTCCCTACCTCCTACCTCCCCTGCCCAGCCCACCCCGGACAGGGCTCACAAGGCAGCCCCCTCAACCACCTTCCCAAGCCCAGGAGACTCCACTCCCCTTCACTCCCTGACCCCCAGCAGCTGAGGGGTTGTAGGGACTCTGAAAAGAGGTGAAGGGGAGCACTGGGCTCTTTCTGTCATGATCCTGGTGCCTGGGCCTGGGGGCTCCCATCAGCACCGTTCCCCACTTCTCTCTTGGTCTTTGTCTGTCCCAATCTCCTCCTGTCCGTCTGCCTCTTTCTCTCATTTCTTCCCTCTCTCATCGTGTATTTCTATTTTATCAGTTATTTATCTGTTGTTTCAGTCTTATCTGTCTTCCTCTGATCTGCTCTCTCTCTCTGAGTCTCTCTGTGTCTTGGTTTCCTTCCATCTGTGTCTCTGCCCACCCTCTGCCTATATGTGACATCTTATGGGTGTGGTGTGTGTTGGTCCCTCTCTGTCTGTCTGTCTGGGTGCCAGATGCATCCCAGTCCCTCCTCTCCTGCAAGCCTCATTCTCTGCCTCTGTGTCTGGGGAGTGGGAAAGCGGCTCCTTTCCGCCTCTGTTCAGCGGGGCATGCAGTGCTGTGGTTTTGCCCCTGGGCAGGCTGACACATTGTGGCCTCCAAGCAAAGCACCTAGAGCAGCTCTGCGAGGCTCTGGGAGGAAGCTGCCACCTCGGTCACCTCCACCTCGAGTGAGTGGTTTGTGCGTTGGAAGGTGGGTGGGGCCAATTACAGTGAGTTAGTGTTGGTGTTTGGGTTCGGTTTTTAAGATTTAGATCAACTGTTCTTTCCCTGCTGAAGTCAGAAATCCCTTGGAGAATCTGGTGAAAGTTGTGACTCTTCCTCCCAAAATACAGATCCCCCATGTCTGAAACACTCACAGGCTCACCCCTGATCCCCCAGAGGTCCATGAACCTCAGAATAAGAACCTGGGGGAGACCCCAGCTGCCCAAGCCAGATCTGCTGAGATCTGGCCTGGCAGCCCGGGGCTGTGTCCAGTTTCAGGAAGCTGAGTAACTGGAATGCAGGGACCATGCTGCCAGCAACCCACTCCCCACCTGCTAATGTTCTCCCCTCCCTTCTCCCCACCCCCAGCTTCTCAGGCAATGCTCTCGGGGATGAAGGTGCAGCCCGTCTGGCTCAGCTGCTCCCAGGGCTGGGAGCTCTGCAGTCCTTGAAGTGAGTAGCCCGCTAGGCAGAGCCTCTGAGGCTTGAGCGGGGGAGGGGGGCTAGGGGGAGCATTCTCTGTCCCATCCCCCTCCTTCCTGGGGTTATTGTAAAGATTAAATCAGAAAATGCATGAAAATTGCCCCTAATACAATGTAAGTGCTCGGTAAAGGCTAGCTAATAGATGATTCTTACTCAGAGAGTCTGTGACTCAATAATCCCACTTCTGATTCAAGGTTTCACTTCTGGAACCTGTCTCCGCAGCTCTGAACAGGCTTTCTGAGGCCACCCTGGGGAGGGCAGGTGTGGGTGCGAAGTATGACTAACGGCTGGCAGCTGTTATTCTGGCCCTGGGGTGCCGGGGGGCTGGGGCTGTTAGCTGGGATATGGTCAGGGTAGGCAGGGAGGGTTTGTACCAGACGGGACACTCAAGCAGGTTGCCCAGGGCTGCCAAGGATCCCTGAGTACCTGGCAGAGAGTGTGTGGGAGGAATCCCCAAAGTTTGCCTGCAATGGACCAGAGTTCTTGATCCCTAAATGCCCTCGGTGCTTTTGGCTCACAAAGCGCCCCCTCCTCCCAAGCTCTTCTGGGCCAAAGCCAGAGGAGCCCGGGGGAGAGGTCACAGGTCCTATATTCCAGGCTGTCTCTGTGAACACGCTTTGCTGTGTGACTCTGGGCAAGTTACCTCCCCTCTCTGAGTCCTGGTTCCCAGTCAGTAAATACATAAATTGCAGGCGTGGCCTCTGTTGGTGACTACAATCTCTGGAATGAGTGCTGGGCCCTAAGGACCCCGTGCTCACACCCTGTTTTTGTGCAATGCTGGGAAGGAAGGGAGTTTCCTTGGTTCCTGTTCAGGGCCTGCACCTGGGAAGGAAGGAAGGTCTAACCATTGCAGGCAAATTACGTGAACACTGGAGGTTTTAGCATGTCCTCATGTGACCTTCTTATTAGTGTGGACTCGTGACCTGGTGCTGTGAGGGTCCACACTCACCCTACCAGTGTCCCCGTGGGAGGCAAGTGCAGCATTAAATAGTAAATAGAAAACAATGACAAGTTGACAGGAGACCCTGAAAGAAAGGAGACGCTTTGTTCCTGCTTTCTGCACAAGAGACCCTGCATTTTCATTTTGTCCTGGGCACCACCTCTCCCTTATCAGGTGGAGAAAAGGAGGCCCAGCTCCAGCCAGAAAGCACTCCTCAGATCCATCACAGACTGAGGGACCCACTGGGTTCCCATCTCAGCTCTGTCACCAACATGTCTCATAACCTTGGGCTAGACCTTGATTCTCTCTGGGATTCTGTTTCCCCATCTCCACCATGAGGACTTGCAAGGGGCGCTCTCTGACCATCTTGGGTTCAGTGGGTTCCTTCATCTGGAACCAGGGAGCCCTCCCCTGCCCTGTGCCCTGACCACAAAGAGGATGTGTTTGGGTCCTGAGTGACCTCCATTGTGCCACCCCTGTGATCTCCAGCCTCAGTGAGAACGGTTTGTCCTTGGATGCCGTGTTGGGTTTGGCTCGGTGCTTCTCCACTCTGCAGTGGCTTTTCCACTTGGACATCAGGTGAGCGTGCCTCTCCGACCCCAGCCCTGCCCCTGCCCCCCATCCCACAGGCCATCTGCTCCCACGTGGACCCCTCGTCCACCAAGTTCATGCCAACCTATCATCCTCAGCACCTTGGGCAGTACCAGATCCAAAGAGCATGTGATGGGCGTCCACTGAATGAATGAATGATCAAATGAATGAATAAGTATGGCCTCACAGATGCTCAAATTTCTCCAAACTCACCATTAGAGAGTTCATTGACTCTGCCTCACCCATTCTTTGGATAGTCCTTAGAGATTTTTTTTTTTAGGATTTTTTAAAATTATTATACTTTAAGTTCTAGGGTACATGTGCACAACATGCAGGTTTGTTACATATGTATACATGTGCCATGTTGGTATGCTGCAGAGACTTTTAAGAAAACTGGAGGCCAGGCGCCGTGGCTCATGCCTGTAATCCCAGCATTTTGGGAGGCCAAGGTGGGCAGATCACGTGACATCAGGAGTTTGAGAACAGCCTGGCCAACATGGTGAAACCCTGTCCCTACTAAAAATACCAAAAAAAAAAAAAATTAGCTGGGCGTGGTGGTGGGCCCTTGTAGTGCCAGCCGCTCAGGAGTCAGGAGAATCACTTGAACCCAGGAGGTGAAGGTTGCAGTGAGCTGAGATCGTGCCACTGCACTCCAGCCTGGGCGACAGAACGAGACTCCATCTCAAAAAAAAAAAAAGAAAAGAAAAGAAAAGAAAACTGGGAGCTTCCTAGTTGCCACTGGGGACTCAGGGACCCATCTTAATTGTGGGAGCTGATGAGAATATAGAAGGGGAGGCACCAGCCAGCCAAGCCACCCCAAGCACTCAGGGCACCGCATCCGTGGTTTTCAGGGGAGGTCTGCCTCCCTTCCCCTTCCCTAAGGACCCCGAAGAATGGGAGGTGCCACAGCAGATGGACCAGGCTCAGTTACTTACCTGCTGCGAGCTCAGAGCAGGTCTCAGAGCCTCTCCAGGCCTCAGTTTCCTCATCTGTAAAATGGAGATAAGAATAATAATTACTGGCCTGGCTCAGGCCTGTAATCCCAGCATTTTGGGAGGCCAAGGCAGGAGGATCACCTGAGCCTAGGAGTTTGAGACCAGCCTGGACAACATAGTGAGACCCTCCCCCATCTCTACAGAAACTTTAAAAATTAGCCAAGGCATGATGGCATGCACCTACTTTGGAGGCTGAGGTGGGAGGATTGCTTAGGCCCAGGAGATAGAGCCTGTAGTGACTTGTGATCACACCATTGCACTCCAGCCTGGGCAACAGAGTGAGACTCTGTCTCAAAGAAAAAAAAATGTCAGGCACTATGGTTCACATCTGTAATTCCAGCACTTTGGGAGGCTAAGACAGGAGGATCGTTTGAGCCATGGAGTTTGAGACCAGCCTGCTCAACATGGCAAAACCCCATCTCTACAAAAAATACAAAAATTAGACAGTCATGGTGGGGCGTGCCTGTAGTCTCAGCTACTTGGGAGGCTGAGGCAGTAGGATCAGTTGAGCCCGGGGAAGGTTGAGGCTGCAGTGAGCCATGACTGCACCACTGCACACCAGGCTGGGCGACAGAGCAAGACCCTTTCTTCGAAACAACAACAAAAAAGAATTTCTTACCTCATTGTTTATTGTGAGAATCAAATGAGAAATGTTGGTGGTGTGTTTTGCATGTGCCTTGATACGTGTAATTGTTGCTTAATCTATTCCTTGTTTGCTGAGAAAGCAGGCCACCCCAGGCCCTCCTTGCCCTGACCAGTCTGGGTTCTTTCCACTGCCAGGGAAGTTGGTCTTTGCCCATTTTCAAACTGCTGCTTCCTCTCTGCTTCCAGCTTTGAAAGCCAACACATCCTCCTGAGAGGGAACAAGACAGGCAGGTGAGGAGGGAATGCTCGGGGTGGGGGAGTCCCCTCCCGCTCTGGTCCCTGTCTGTTGCAGGTCCCCCCACCCCCAGACCCATGCTGACCACTCAGCCCTCAGTTAAACCACCCAAGTCCAGCACACTAGGTTTAATCATCACTTCAGTAACCACTGCCCCCCCACCGCCGCCCTGTAAATTGTCAGTAATCAACTGCCCTCTTTTCCCCTTGGAAGGAGGCAATGCAGATGGGAGGAAGGGAGGGATATGGTTGGGAGAGGTACCAGAGCAGGGCAGGTGCCCGCAGATTGCTGCTGTGTGGGAGGAGACAGGAGAACATTTGTGCTTCTGCCTTTCGGGGAATTTTGTAGACCCACCCCTTCATACATGTCACTGCCCTCTCACGCTCTGAAGGCAGTGGCCGTTTTTGCTCTGAAAAAAAAATTTTCCATGTCTTCGCAGTAAACAACCAATACTAGTTTAGCTCTTCATGATGTTCCCGGCTGCCCTCTAGTGGGACCAGGCCTCTTGGCCTCACTTGGGAGCGGTGGCAGCGGACAGGGTGGGCCCGTGTGCAGCTGGCTAGGCAGAGAGAATCACAGCTAGCGTGTCAAGAAAAGGCACTGCCATACAGATGGGCTGTCAGGAGTCAGGGGTGGCTCAAGCCTGGGTGGTCTTGCTTCCCAGGATAGGATCTCTGTTTCTGGGGAACCTCCGGGTTCTTGAAGCCCAAAGAACTGACATACAGGGAGGCAGAAGTCATGTGATGCCAAGCAGTGGTCAGAGAGGCTCTGTCTTGGATCCTCCTGCCTGCTCACCTGGACAGGAACAAGCTGCTGGCTTTTCTAACTCGGGCTTCCCTTCCCCGAGCCTCAGTTTCCCCATCTGAACAATGAGGGACTGAGCTAGGATCTAGTGACTGCATTGTCTCTGAGATGCCTTCCAGCCCCGACTTTCCAAGTCTGGGAGTCCAATGTGGGTGATCTGAACTTTCCTTTATAAACGATCCCCCTCCTAGGGGTATATGGGCTGGGCTGGGAGTCCAAGGGGGTGATCTGAACTTTCCTTTCTAAATGATCCCCCTCCTAGGGATATATGGGCCACTGGATCTTTGCCAGACTTCCCAGCTGGAGCCGAGTTCTTAGGGTTCCGTCAGCGCTGCATCCCCAGGAGCCTCTGGTACTGTCCCAGCCCTTCTTGTTTGTGGGTAACCACAATAGGGATGAGGCGTCAGAGGGGGCAGAGCTAGCAGGGGGCTAAGGCTGGGGATTGGGATGGAGGGAAGAGAGGAAGTTTAAGAGAAGAGGAAAAGAAAGAGGCATGGGTGTGAGGGGTGCTGGGAGTTGGGGGGTTCTGGCCCCTGAGGGGCAGCTCAGCTGGCCCATGCCCCGCATTCTCCTTGGAGAGAATATTCCACATTTCTGTGAAGCAAACAGAGCAGCTCAGCCACTCCCTGCCTGGGGTCTCCATCTGCTCTGGGGGACACCCACTTTCCAGAAAGAAAGGGGTTGGCCTCTCTCCCCACAAATGCACTCCCCATCTGCAAGCTCTGCCATGAGAGGCTGTGAGACCCTGACTTGGTCCCACCTCTCTCTAGGCCTCCAGGAAAGTGGAGGCAAGTGAGGCCCTGGGAAGGACATTTCAATTTCACTTTTAGCCCCAGGGCAATGGGGAGCCACAGAGGGTAACAGGGAGAGGCCTGGTCAGATTTACAGTGTTAAAATGTGAGACACTTGCCGGGTGGAGAGGGATTGCAGGGAGGCAAGAGTGGAAGCCCAGAGGGTGTTAAATGGTCAAGGTGAGTGAGGATGGTGGCCTGGGCTCTGGTGGGGGTGGTGGGGAGGACTAGGAGAGTCACTGACAAGGGCAGATGGGAACTCAGGGTCTTGCACTGTCACTGTCAAGGCAGGAGGAATGGGGGCTGCAGGGGAGACTCGGGAGGGGAGCGAGTGCCCCACAGGGGAAGGGGCCTGTGGCCTCCCACTTAGAGTGAGGGATGCTGGGAGAAGGATAGAACCCCTGGGGCTAGCCAGGGACCCTGGGCTTTCTCTGATTCCCTGCCCTGCCCATTGCCCCTTTGCAGCCTCAGTGAGTGTCCTCTGGAGCCCCCAAGCCTCACCCGCCTCTGTGCCACTCTGAAGGACTGCCCGGGACCCCTGGAACTCCAGTAAGTAACGAGGACACAGCTCCAGAGGGCACCATGTGGGGATCTGCCCAGTGACCTGGGAGGGGGCTTCCTGGTTAGAAGCCAGCTGAGTCTTTCTCGGTTTCTTCCCACCAGCCCTGCCCCGTGAGAGTCCCCTGGCCTTTGGTAGAAACTTGGCTGTCTCTCGGCAGCTCCCAGCCTTAGGCAGCACATGTCTCCCACTGGGAGATGCTGTGCTGGGCTGGGGAAGCCTTCACCTGCACCATCCACTCAACTCAGGGCACCTGGGAGCCCTGTCCACCTCCAAACCCACCCCTGGAGCCTCATCCGGGCACCCACTTGGACCTGCTTCCATGGCTGGGGCATAGCACTTCTGAAAGCCCTTCCTCAAGGCACCCCCTCTCTCCATGGGGTTACCACCTCACTCACCCCAGAACACCTCGGTCTGTGACCAGAGACTGGACCTGGAATCAGGACTCTTGGCTCAAAAGGGCTTTAACTCCCCGGGCCTCAGGTTCCTCGTCTGCACAGTGGATGTTCAGCCTTTCCTTTTATTGTCATTGTGGTGATTCTATTATAGTAATTACCTTAAAATAAAGAAATCCAAGACAAAACCTGCCTCACCTAAACAACCTCTTCTCTCATCAAATCCATGTTGTCATGTGTCCACAGGACCTTCTACTCCTTGCCTATTTGCATATTCAGTTTCTACCTGTTTGCAGTCATAATCTAGCTGCATTCTAGTTTTATGCACTGTGTTTTCATAGCATCTGTGTTTTCCATTTTGCTTCAGTCTTTTTTCTTGCTTTCCAGCCCCCATCTCAAATGCCCTTCCAGCCCTTCCAACCAGATAATCCGGTTTGACCCCTTGGAGTGTGGCCTTCCCATGTCCTCCAGGTTCAAACACATAACCACAAAACCATTATCAGATCTACACTATTTTTTTTTTTTTTTCTGAGACAGAGTTTTGCTCTTGTTGCCCAGGCTGGAGTGCAATGGCGTGATCTCGGCTTGCTGCCACCTCTGCCTCCTGGGTTCAAGCGATTCTCCTCCCTCAGCCTCCTGAGTAGCTGAGATTACAGGCGCCTGCCATCACGCCTGGCTAATTTTTGTATTTTTAGTAGAGGCAGGGTTTCATCATGTTGGCCAGGCTGGTCTCGAACTCCTGACCTCAAGTGATCCACCTTCCTCAGCCTCCCAAAGTGTTGGGATTATAGGCGTGAGCCACTGCACCCGGCCCAGACCTACCCTATTAATGGTAATTCCTTAAAGTCATCCAATGGTCAGTGGTCCCTGACTGTCTGTTTTCACAGAGTGTATACTGATGCCTTTTAATACTAAATTGCCACGGTACGGGACGAGCTGCAAGTTACTCCACCACACCCTTCTAGAGTCTAGATCAGGGGTGTCCAATCTTTTGGCTTCCCTGGGCCACATTGGAAGAAGAAAAAGAATTGTCTTTGGCCACACATAAAATACACTAACACTAGCGATAGCTGATGTGCTTAAAAAAATTTAAAAAAAACCAAAACTCCAAAAAAAAATCTCATAGTGTTTTAAGAAAGTTTACGAATTTTTGTTAAGCCGTATTCAAAGCCATCCTGGGCTGCATGCAGCAGGCCCTGTGGCTTGGACAAGCTTGGTCTAGATTGAAATCCAAACTGCTTCTAGGTGTTGTGTTTTGTTTTGTGTAGCACTACAGTCAGTGCTACAAAAAGCACTCTTACATGATTTGACTGTTAAGTACCTATTGTATACCATGCACTGGGCCAGATCCTGGGAACACAAGGAAACTGGGATGCAGGCTCTGCTGGCCAAGGCAAATCATCTGCAGAAGAAGCTTAATATAAAAAGCCAACTGGCGGCCTGGCACAGTGGCTCACACCTATAATCCCAGCACTTTGGGAGGCCGAGGTGGGTGGATCATGAGGTCAGGAGTTCAAGACTAGCCTGGCCAACATAGTGAAACCACGTCTCTACTAAAAATACAAAAATTAGCCAGTCATGGTGGTGCACACTTGTAATCCCAGCTACTCGGGAGACAGGCAGGAGACTCGCTTGAACCCAGAAGGCAGAGATTGTGGTGAGCAAAGATCGCGCCACTGTCCTCCAGCCTGGGCAACAGAGCAAGACTCCGTCTCCAATAAATAAATAAATAAAGCCCACTGGCAGTGCTGGGCGGTCTGAGCACAGGTGGGAGTTTCAGGTCCCCCTCCGTCACTGTGGTTGGAGAAAGTGCAATAGTGAATATGAAAGCACTTTGCCAACTGTAGAGTACTGTGATCACTTGCAGGATTATTGTTATAAATAGTCATCAAGGTACTCAATGCTAAAGTCCAGTGATTAACCAACTGTGTCCTGGGGTTCCACCGGGGCAGCCAGGGAAGATAGATTGTGGGGCTCCATCCCGCCTCCCTGAATTCAAGCACTGCAGGTCTACTTTGCCTGTGTACATATGGGCATACCATGAGGGATGTGGTAAAGAGTAAAGATTTCATTGCTTTAAAAAAAAAAAAAAAAAAGGAGGGTGTAATCACCTCCTTTGCCAACCAGAGCCCATAGTGTATTTGGGGTCTGGTGGGACGCTATACGGGATGTGTTTCTGGAAAGACCGCCCTCAATAAAGGCCTCAGTCCTGACTGTGCCTCAGGGGCCCATGCCCAGTCCCTGGGGCAGAAAGGGTAGAGTTGGGCCTCCAGCCTGGCAGAGGCTCCAACATGAGACTTCCAGCCCCAGGACCACAGACTGCTCCTCCCGCCCTACCCTGCCCCCCAGCTCACTGAGCCAGTTGATGTAGGGTCCCTGCACTCCATGCCTCCCCTCCAAACAGCCAGAGGAGAAAGCAGCAGAGATGGGCCAGGCTCTTGGAGGCCCTGGAGAGGGGAGAGGGCAGCCTGCAGAGGACGAAGGAACAGAAAGAGAGGAAGGAGAAGGTGGAGAAGGCAGAAGGAGAACATAGTAGAGGTCTGTGGGGGTCGGGAAGTGGTTCCAGGCCCCCCAGGAAGGGGCTGTATGTAAACCCCAGGGCACTCAGAGTCTTGAGTGTCTTGGTCCTCCATGTAGAGCAGAGACAGCAAGGCAGGTATTTGGAGTTTCTCCTAAATGCACAGGGTTCTGACGAATTATCTGGACAATGATGAACTGGTTGGTCTGCTGTTAATGAGCAACTAGAGACCTGAGCCAGTCCCTGTCTCCTTCTCTGACCTGTTGTATGCTGAATTTCCACTGTCATATCCACTCCTCTGGGTTAAAGCAGCACTGTTTTCTTTTCTTTTCTTTTCTTTTCTTTTTATTTTTTTGAGCTAGAGACTCGCTCTGTCACCCAGGCTGGAGTGCAATGGTACGATCTTGGCTCACTGCAACCTCTGCCTCCCAGGTTCAAGCGATTCCCATGCCTCAGCCTCCTTAGTAGCTATGACTACAGGTGCGCACCACCACGCCTGGCTAATTTTTTTTGTTTGTTTGTTTTAGTAGAGGTGGAATTTCACCATGTTGCCCAGGCTGGTCCCAAACTCCTGACCTCAGGTGATCCACCCACCTCAGCCTCCCAAAGTGCTGGGATTACAGGCATGAGCCACCGTGCCCAGCCGCATTCTTTTCTTAACAAACATGTTTTGCAGAACACTAACCTTCATGGCCCTTAAAAATTAATTCTGCTAGTCCATTTAGTTTGGGGAAAAGTCTGCTGTAGCTCCTTGGAAATTCATAATGCACAGCAGTCTATCGCAGCCTCAGAGAAGCGCTGCAGCAAACAAAACCATTTAATTTGGCTTAACCCCGTATTTTCCAAACTTTCAAGACCTTCCTCTTCTTCCAGCCCCATGGACAACCCACAGACCCAGTGCTGGGAGGGAACGTTTCAGGTGACCCTGGTTAGTTCCCATCTCCAGAAGGCTCTGGCTATGAGGCCTTACTCCCTGCTTTCCTGGAAGGTTTCCCCCACCTCATCCACCTGCTTTGTTTCACAGATTGTCCTGCGAGTTCCTCAGTGACCAGAGCCTGGAGACTCTGCTGGACTGCCTACCTCAACTCCCTCAGCTGAGCCTGCTGCAGTAAGACAAGAGTTTTTCCTATTTCCCGGTTCCTTGTGCTCGTGTTCCTAAGGCTCCTCCATGGCAAAGCTGTACCTGCCCTCTAACCCCTCAACACCCCCCCCCTTTACCCCCTCCAACCCCCTCTACCCTACTCCATTCTTTCCTTAGGTTGTTTTATCATTTTACCTGGCACAACTGGGGACTCCCATCTGCTTCCAGCTCCACCCTAATACTTTGTCAACCTCAGGGGGCGTCGTTTGCCTCCTCTGCGTCTCAGTTTCCTCATCTGACAAATGGGATTAATATTCCCCGCCCATTCCCCCAGAGTTGGGACTCAAATAAGTTATTCTAAAATCACGTTAAGAAATGGAAGATCTGTGACAAATGAGCTGTCCTACTTCTCCCCACCCACGGGAGGGTCACCCACTCGTAGAAAGGGGCTGTACAGATATAGGTCCTGTACATATCACAAGCTGCTTTTTAAAGGTCACCATCAAACTCTGCAAAAAGGGAATTTAAGCAGAATCCCCCAAAGTATTAAAACTATTTTCTAATTTCAGTTCAGACTGGTTAGAATTTTAAAAGGATTTAGGCCATGTGTGGTGGCTCATACCTGTAATCCCAGCACTTTGGGAGGCCGAGGCGGGCGGATCACCTGAGGTCAGGAGTTTGAGACCAGCCTGGCCAATGTGGTGAAACCCTGTCTCTACTAAAAATACAAAAATTAGCCTGGCGTGGTGGTGGGTGCCTGTAATTCCAGCTACTTGGGAGGCTGAGGCAGGAGAATTGCTTGAACCTGGGAGGCGGAGGTTGCAGTGAGCCGAGATCGCGCCATTGCACTCCAGCTTGGGCGACAAGAGTGAAACTCCGTCTCAGAAAAAAAAAGAAAGGAAAAAAAGAAAAAGAAAGAATTTTAGAAGGATTTACTTTAAACAGTCTTCTAGCTGTGGGCGGGGGGGTGGGAAGCAGCTGCAGCTGAGATGAAAAAATACAACAGGAAAGTAAATCATAATGTTCATAACATCAGCGCAAAGGCTGGGGCTCTCTGGGATGACTAAGATGGCTCGCATCGCCTCTAGGATCTCACTTATGCTTGGGTTTTATCTGGGAGGGAGGGAAGAGATGTGACAACATTCCAGGGGCAAGTACAGCCTAGCTCACAGCACCCCATGGCACCCTGTAATAGTCCCACCCTGCCTGGAGATAATGAGTCAGAAAGGACTCCTTTGGACATAAAAGGTAGCAGGTTAAAATTGAACAGGTTGGAAACCTCAGACCAGAGAGGAACTTCTCTTTGCCTAAATCACACAGCTTCACCCCTGACTCCTCATCTGCCTTTGGAGTGGGGTGGCCAGCCTGACCCCTTGCCAGGGTTTAAACTTTGTAGTACTCAACCGGTAGTGCTTGTGCCCCTACTGTGGGCCAGGCATTGTGTGACAACAGAGCAGAAAAAGTTGACCATGTCCTTATCTTCTTGGAGCTCATCTTACAATAGTGGGAGCTGAAAAATAAGTAAAGTAAAATCAAATAAGATGAACTTAGCCAGCGATAAGAGAATTTTCTCGGGATGTGGTGAAGAGTGGCTGGAGAGGTGATTTAGATGATGGCAGAAGCCGTCAGGGAACATCTCTGAGGAGGGATGCTGAGCTGGGACCTAAAGGAAGAGAGAGAGCTCGCCTTGTGAAGAGAAGAGAACTGCATTCCAGGCAGAGTGGCATGTGTGAGGCCCTGAGGCATGATTAAGCTTGGTGGGCTCCAGGAACAGCGAGGAACCCATGCAGCCAGAGCACAGTGACTGGCAGGGACAGTCCTAGGAGAGGAGGAAGAGAGAGATGGGCTCGGGTTGGGTTGCATGGGGCCTGGCGCCCATGGGGAGAGTTTAGACTTTTGTTCCTGGGAACATGAAAGGGAGAGGAATAATTTGGGTTTTCTTTTTTGTGGGGGAGGGTGGGGACAGGGTCTCGCTCTGTCACCCAGGCTGGAGTGCAATGGCGCAATCTCGGCTCACTGCAACCTCTGCCTCCCAGGTTCAGGCAATTCTTGTGCCTCAGCCTCCCAAGTAGCTGGGATTACAGGCGTGCACCATCATGCCAGGCTAATTTTTGTATTTTTAGTAGAGACAGAGTTTAACCATGTTGACCAGGCTGGTCTCAAACTCCCGACCTCAAGTGATCCGCCCGCCTTGGCTTCCCAAAGTGCTGAGATTACAGGCAGGAGCCACTGCACCCGGTCCTCATTTGGGTTTTCAAAACCTCAGTCTGAGTGCTGGATAGAGAATGGATTGGGAGATACGAGTGGAAATGAGTGTGGGAAGAGATACGTGCAGCAGGGTGAAGGGTGCTGGGGGCTGATCACTGCTGGAGTGGGATAGAAGTTGGTAGACTCAGGGTGGATCTTGAGAGTGGAATTTACAGACAAGCTGATAGGGGGATTACTGGATGAGGCAAATGGAGGTGCTGAGGCTGCCTCCGAGGGCAAAGTGGACCTATCTCACTTTCTCTAAGGCAGTGGTTTGCAACTGGGGGTGATTTTCGCCCTTGGGAGTCATTTGGAAATGTCTGGAGATATTTTTGGTGGTCATGACTGCGGGTGAGGGGTGCTGCTACTGGCATCGAATGAATAGAGATCTGGGATGCTGCTAAACATCCTATAGGGCACAGGACAGCCCACAACAAAGAATTATTGGACCTCACATCTCAATAGTGCTAAGGTTTAAGAACTGTGTCCGAAGGGCCTGAAGCTTCCCACTCTCTGTGAGCAAGCACTCGCCTGTGAAATCTGTGCTTGCAGGTAAAAACAATAGTAATAATAACAGCAAGCACAGGTCCTATGCCTGGCAGTGCACCTGCATGATGTAATTAAATATCATATACCTCGAGAATCATACATGACGAGTCTTGATTTCCAGATAAGGAAACTGAAACTCACAGAGGTGAAGTCACTTATCCAAGGTCACACAGCCAGTAAGCAGAACTGGGACTCAAATCCAAATCTGCCTGACCCTCAGCCCTATTTGTGCCTCTTGATCCCCTGCCTGCTTCCCTATTGCCTTGCTGAGCTGCTAGCCCTCCCCACCCTCCCTTTCCTTACCCTCCAGCCTAGCCAGGTTCCTTGTCCACTCATCTTGCCGGGATCTACCCCCTTTCCTTTTCAGGCTGAGCCAGACGGGACTGTCCCCGAAAAGCCCCTTCCTGCTGGCCAACACCTTAAGCCTGTGTCCACGGGTTAAAAAGGTGGATCTCAGGTGGGCATTCCCCTGGGACAGCCAGGACTAGTCCTGAAGGGTTGTGCCTGGAGTCTGGTGGGTATGAGGGGGTAGGATGAAGACAGTAGGACCCAACTAGAGGCTGGGCTTCTGGAGGAGGGATGCTGGCCCCATGGGGGCATCCTGAGGCTGTGGCCGCAGCTGTCTGACCCAGGTGCTGTCTGCTCCAGGTCCCTGCACCATGCAACCTTGCACTTCAGATCCAACGAGGAGCAGGAAGGCGTGTGCTGTGGGTAAGCCCCCTTGAACAATGCCTAGGCAGCTAGTTGATGTTGGGGACCAGTAGATCTGCCTCCTGGGTGGCCAGAGCAGTATGCAGACTGCCTACCACAAAACATTCCCCTGGAACAACCCTGCAGAGGGACTTGTTTCACCCAGCATGAAGAAACACAGGTCCAGGTGGGATCTACTGTGGGGGTGGGAGCAGTGGATTCTGGACACTTCCAGAGGGTCCAAGCTTGAGTGGAGACCCACCTGGAGCTCAGAGGCTGTGCCCTGGACTAGCCAGGGTAGAGGTGGTCTCAGTGGCCAAACGCCCCATCCCCTGCTTGTCCCCTTTACCTCCGTTCAGCAGGTTCACGGGCTGCAGCCTCAGCCAGGAGCACGTGGAGTCACTGTGCTGGTTGCTGAGCAAGTGTAAAGACCTCAGCCAGGTGGAGTAAGTTGAGGGAGGAGGAGGAAGGAGAGGAGCATGGACACATGCCTGAGGGGCGCTGAAGGGGGTATGAGGGTCCGTGTGTGCACATACACTCATGTGTGCCTGCCTACACCTCTCAGGACCAGCTGTCAGGGATGCCTGGGACTTTGGGTCACATACCCAAAGCTTCCCTGAATCAATTTTCTCTCTCCCGACCCCACTCTTGCCAGGGTGGAGCTAGTTCCATGGTGTGCCCTCTGACTTGGGCAGCCCTCAGCCTCAAGTATGTGCAAGCTCTGCTGACAGATGGGGGCTAAAACTCAGGATTCATTGTTGGCCCAGCAGGTGGTTAAAAGTACCAGATGACTCTGCCTGAGGAGGGACGCAGAGCCAGCCAGGGTGGGGTCTTGCAGTCTCTTGTATTGTTGAGATGTGGTATCCGCGTGGCCTGTCTTGGGTACTCAAATAGTCAGCCCCTGCATGGGTGGAATAATAATAGCTAACACCTATTGAGCACTTTCTCCACTGTTCTAAGTGCTTGACGTGTTCTTTTTATCTTTCCCGTATCCCTGGATACTAGTATTGTTCTCATTTTACAGATGAGGGAACTGAGACACAGAGAGTGTAAGAACTTGCCCAAGGTCACACAGGTAGTAAAATGCAGAGTCCCTGCTCACACGCATTAGGAATCCAGCCTAGGATCAGTGGGAAATAGAGAGAGCAGTCCACCAAAAATGCCACACAATTTTCATTTCTGTTGTGATGTGGCAGAGAAGAAAAATGTGACTGATAAAATCATGGATTTCTTTTTTTTTAAGACCTGGGGTCTCACTCTGTTGCCCAGGCTGGAGTGCAGTGGTGCAATCATAGGTCACTGCAGCCTCCAACTCCTGGGCCCAAGCGATCCTCCCACCTCAGCCTCCAGAGTAGCTGGGACTACAGGCACACACCAACATGCTTGGCTAATAGTTTAGTTTTGTAAGAGATGAAGTCTCACCATGTTCCCCAGGCTGGTCTCAAACTTCTGAGCTCAGGTGATCCTCAGCCTCCCAAGTTGCTGAGATTACAGGCATAAGCCGCTGTGCTTGGAATGTATTAAAGAGATATGAATAAGAAATATGTCTTTGAGTTTTTTGTTTTTCATTAAAGAGGGAAATTTTTCTTTTCTTTCTTTCTTTTTTTTTTTAGATGGAGTCTTTCTCTGCCACCCAGGCTGGAATGCAGTGGCGCGATTTCGGCTCACTGCAACTTCCGCCTCCCAGGTTCAAGCGATTCTCCTGCCTCAGCCTCCCAAGTAGCTGGGATTACAGGCATGAGCCACCATGCCCGGCTAATTTTTGTATTTGTAGTAGAGATGGGGTTTCACCATGTTGGCCAGGCTGGTCTTGAACTCCTGACCTCAGACGATCCATCTGCCTCGCCCTCCCAAAGTGCTGGAATTACAGCCTTGAGCCACCGCACCCAGCCAATTTTTCTTATTTTAAAGACTATTTTATTAAGTGGCTTCATAAGACAAACCAATTTTTAAATGATGTTTCTCATCATTTAAATAATTTAAATAATATAACACACTGGTTATATTATTTCTGAAACTGTAGTTAAAACTAGCTGGGCGTGGTGGCTCACGCCTGTAATCCCAGCACTTTGGGAGGCCAAAGCAGGTGGATCACCTGAGGTCAGGAGTTTGAGACCAGCCTGATCAACATGGTGAAAACCCGTCTCTACTAAAAATACAAAAATAATTAGCCAGGCATGGTGGCACATGCCTGTAATCCCAGCTACTTGGGAGGCTGAGGCAGGAGAATCTCTTGAACCTTGGAGACAGAGGTTGCAGTGAGCCAAGATCGTGCCATTGCACTCCAGCCTGGGCAACAGAGCAAGACTCCATCTCAAAATAAATTAATAAATAAACCCACAGAATGCTGCAATGAAGGGAAGTAAGAAACTTCAGGTGAGGTTTCCATATTGATATTGCATTCCCAGATTAAAAGAAGAAATCTATGGGTTTAATGCATCCTCCAAACATTTTTTTTTTCCTGAATTTCCTTTCATTCAAAAACTGTGGATCCCAAATGATGCAGGCCAAGGGCGTGGTGAAGGCAAATTCGTTTTTCTTTAACCCCTGAAAGCCTGCTGGAGGCACATGAGCTGTGAGTGGCCACCTGATATGGAAGAGGACGATGAGGATGGGTTTACTGTGGTGCTGGGGAGGGGATAGTAGCAGAGAACGTAGGAGTTGCTGGTCATTCTAGTGGTGATGGAAGCGATGATGATGGTGGTACTGGGCTTGGTGGTGTAGAATTGTGGTGATAATGAAAGTGGTGGTGGTGATGGTGGTAATACTGGTGGTGGTGACATTGGTGGTGGTGGTGATGGTGGTGATACTAGTGATGGTGGTGATGGTGGCGCTGGTGACCCTGACATGGGGTCCAGTAGCAGTGACAGTGGATGCAGCCTCCTGGTGACTGAGGAGCATCTCAGGCTGAGGAGACACCTCTGATCACCGCCACTGCTCCTTACCCCCTACAGCCTCTCAGCAAACCTGCTGGGCGACAGCGGGCTCAGATGCCTTCTGGAATGTCTGCCGAAGGTGCCGATCTCCGGTTCGCTTGAGTAAGTGGAAAGCAGCATAAAAGACAAATAGCAAGGAGGAAGGCTCCCCTAGGCCAAAAGCATGAGGGGGCTCCTTCTGAGGGCATCCCCCAGAGCACCAGAGGGCAAGGACTGCGGAGGGCAAGGGGCGATTCTTCCCTTGCCTTCACTCCGCTGGCCTTGGGTCCTTTCCTCTGTCCCTCACACCCACCATGGGCAGAGCCTCCACCAAACACCCAAGAGAGGCTGTGATTCATGGCAGGGTGATGCACCCCTACAGCCAAACTGACGTGGGGACAGGGAAGCAACATTCCATCCCCAACCAGCTGATGCAGGATTGCAGCTGCCTGGCTCCTGGTCCATCCCATCCCTGAAGTTCTTCTGACCCATTCTGTTGGACATAAATTTGGAGATGTCCCTGCGGCAGGCAAGGGACCTTAGGAACTCATCCACATGCTTGCCCCATCTCCCCAGTGACCCACGGGAGTGACAGCCAGCTCCAGGACACCACTTGTTGCTAGGCAACTGAGCTTTGGGCTTGGGAGTCCTTGACCCATGCGGGGCTAGAGCTGCCAGCCTGGCCTTGCCAGTGCCCAGACCCCAGACCACAGGGGCAGCAGGCAGGGTGAGTGCAGCGCTCAAGGACTCAGGGTCTGGTGCCAGTTCTGCCTCTGTGGGGATGGTATCCTTCTGGGCCTCAGTGTGCACATCTGGAGAATAGATGCTTAGATATGGAGGCTTCTCTTCCTGGAAATGACAGCTGGAAGGGAGATGGAGGGGGCTGGGCAGGGCTTCAAGGAGGTCCTTCCCTCACCCCATTCTCATCCCCATTTCCCTTCTAGTCTGAGTCACAACAGCGTTTCTCAGGAAAGTGCCCTGTACCTGGTGGAGACCCTGCCCTCCTGCCCACGTGTCCGGGAGGCCTCAGTGAAGTAAGGGGATGTTGGTCCCCGAAAAGCCCCTTTCTGCTGGCCAACAGGTGCCCCTGGCTGATGGGAGAAGCAAGGCACCCACACATTGTGGCCTTCCATCTGGGTGGCTTGGGGCAACCTCTGCCTTTCTCTGAATCTCAGGGTTTCCTGGGCATGGGATCATAATTTCCATCCGCTGATGCCCGGGTGCCATGGGGACCACGGAGGCCATGGGGTGGGAAGGCCAGGTATTGCCATGCTCACAGAATGAGTTTGGGGGTCTCCTCTAGTTCTGAGGCCTCCATCCTCCCTTGTTCTTGTGGGTGCAGCCCCACTTCCCTCTGTGCCTCATGGGTGCCCTAGGTGCCTAGGAGGCTGGCACGTCTGGGCACCGCGCTTCCCCAGGCCCTTCTCTCTGCAGCCTGGGCTCTGAGCAGAGCTTCTGGATTCACTTCTCCAGAGAGGACCAGGCTGGGAAGACACTCAGGTAATCCCTGCAGGGTGATGGGACAGGGGACGGAGAGGGGAGAGGAGGCTGACCCTGTGGTGGTCTCCATGGCCCCCTCTTCCCTGGGCCCTCTCCTCCTTTGGAGAGTAACTTCAAGCTCACTGCCTGGGTCTGTTCCCCCAGATCTGCCCCCGATGCCCTGGTACTTCGTCTCAGCCAGGGCCTTGGCATTGAACTTGTGCCTCTTAGTCCAACATTCTAAGCCCAACTCAGCCCAACATTCTCTTCCTTGCCATGTCCTGACTACAGGCCTTGAGGCTTCTGAGTGTCATGGTTAAAGATTTTCAAGCCAACTAAAAATAAATCCCTGATCTGCCACTTACCAGCTATGTGGCCCTGGACAAGTAAAATGGGGATCATATCACCCTACCCCTTAGGGTTATTGTGAGGATTAAATGAGTTAATAAGTATAAAGTGCCAGGAAAAGGTCTGGCTCATGGGAGTGCTGTCAGCTGTTATTATAACTGTTATTATTATTATTATTATCATTACCCCTGGTAGCCCTGACTCACTGCCACTGCCTTGGGCCAGTTCCTTTACATGTCTTACTTCAGCTCTGAACAGGGCCTCCAAACTGATCCCTGCATCTTATCAGGCCTCCTCCCCTCCATTCACTCCACAGCCCCCAGAGGGATCTTCACAACACACATCTGACAGTGCCCCTCTGCTACTCTGTGCCCCTCAGTGGCTCCCCATTAACCCCAGGGTAAAGTTCAAAGTCCCTAGCATCTTCTCCCTCACAGTCTGATCCAACTGTCACCTTCCACCACGTTCCTTCCCACCTCCCCCACACCACACACACCCTACACACCAACCCCATATACCACATATACACCATGCACACCCCACACACACCACACAGCACACAGCACACACAACACACACCACACAGCACACATAACACACACACGCACCACATACCATACACATACCACATACACACACATACACCACACACACCACACAATACACACACATCCCACAAAAACAAACCCCCCACATACATACCTTACAAATACCACATACACAACACACACGCTGTTCAGCCACAACCTTCACTATTTGCTCCTAGATCAAGCCCTGCCTGAAGCTTCTCTGCCTCTGCTCACACCGCACTCAGCCCAAAATTCTCTTCCTTGCCTTTCCTGAGATAAAATTCTCCCAATCCTTTAAAACCCAGCTCAAACATCAGCCCCTCCTGGAAGCATCCCAGCAGCACTGCCCCATCAGAGTGAACTGCCCCGAGGTTCACTGGGCCTGTTCGCTTGGCTGGTCCCGTCTGCTGGCTACCCAGGGCTGAGGTGCCTGGACAGCAGAGACCCACGGAGAATCCCAGGCACACCTCCCTCCCCAGAGAGCTCACCCTCAGAGCTGGTCCTGGAGAGTAAGGCAGTGGTTAAGAGCTTGGGGTCTGCAGTCAGACTGACCTGGATGGAAACCCGATTCTGCCCTTCTTTCTCATCTGCTCTGTGTCCTTGGCTTAGTCAGTTTCCCCACCTCTAATTGGTGCTATGAGAATTAAAGGAGACCCTGCGGGTAAGGCAGGAAGTCCCTTGCACCCAGAGGCTGGCGCAGTGCCTGACCTAGAGTCAGGCTCCCTAAATAACTCACTCCTAATACTTTCTCACAGGGGCTGCGGGAGGTTCTTCCCCAAAGAGACAGGAAGCTCCCAGAGCGGGAGCTGCATATTTGGCCTCTCAGGCCCTGCTCCAGGCCTTCGCCCTCAGGGGTGGGATGCTCCCCCAATAGGCCCTCAGGGAGGCTGAGATGAAGCTGGGCAGCAGTGCCCACAGCCCTCACCCAGGCTCTGCGCTGGCTTTCTGCCCTTAGGCTGAGTGAGTGCAGCTTCCAGCCAGAGCATGTGTCCAGGCTGGCCACCGGCTTGAGCCAGTCCCTGCAGCTGACGGAGCTCACGTGAGTGACCCACCCAGCCTGTGAGGACAGCAGAGGGGTGGGGGCACCCTGCCAGAGCCACCTCAGTGACTGACCTCTGTCCCCAGGCTGACCCAGTGCTGCCTGGGCCAGAAGCAGCTGGCCATCCTCCTGAGCTTGGTGGGGCGACCCGCAGGGCTGTTCAGCCTCAGGTACCTCCTCCCCCGCTGCCTCTGGGAGGGGCCATGGCATGAATGGGAGCAGGGGTGGGCACTGGAGTAAGAGGCCCCCAGGATCATGGCCGCGGCCATTTCCTGGACCCACAATCCTGCCATCTGGACCCTGAGCAAACCGTGTCCCTCTGTCCCAGAAGAAATGTCCTTCCACTGGCTGTCTTTGGAAAAAAAAAAAAAAAAAAAAAAAAAAAAAAAAAAAAAAAAAAAGAAGAAAGAAAGAAAGAAAGAAAGAGAGAAAGAAAGAGAGAAAGAAAGAAATTTTCAGAGGATACTGAACTGAGGACAAAAATAAACTGAAACGAAGTTCTTGTCTGTCTGTTCACCATGATCATTTTAAAACACTCAGAAAAAGAAACCAAAGTAGAAAGAATAATTTTTTAAAACTCCTATTCCCAGAACCTAGGTTTGACAGTTGTTCATAATTTTTTATATTTGCTTCATATTTTTATTTTTTATTTCAGCTGAAGCGGTTTCAAGTAAGTTATAGACCTCATAATCCATCACTCCTAAATATTTCACCATGAATCTCCAAAAAATAAGGACATTTTCTCTGTAATCACAGTTCCATCAGGACACCTAAGAAACTCAGTTAGCAATTCCTTAGTGTCAGGTACTCCCTAGTCTAATCTAAAATGTCCCCATTGTCCCCCAGATGAGATAGCTGGCTTTTGGGATCCAGGATCTGGTCACATCTGGTCTGCATTTACACGGGATGGCGATGGTCTTCTGACTCTTCTAACCTGCAGCATCACTGCCCCCACCCCCTCACCACAGCTTTCTGTTTCATGTCAGTGTCTGTTGACAAAATCAGCAACTGTGTGTACTGCAGACTGTCCCGCTCCTGACTCTGGTGGCTTTCTCATGATGTCATGGCACGTGTTCCTCTAACCCCTGACTTTCCTGGAAACTGGACGTTAGATCAAAAGGCTCCATGACATTCAGTTTCATGTTTGTGCCCAAAAAACTTGCGTTACCGACAGAGCTGTGCACTTCCCATTGCAGCCTGTGACAAGGCACCTGAGGACTGACTGTTCCCCAAAATAACCTGTAAAAAATTGTTGTAAAATACACATAATAAAATTTGCCATCTTAACCATTTCTAAGTGTACCATTCAGGAGTGTTAAGTACATCCACTTTTTTGTACGGCCAATCTCCGGAACTCTTTGCCTCTTGCAAAACTGAATCTCTGTCCCCATTAAACAACACCCCATTTCCCCCCTACCCCAGCCCCTGGCAACCACCATTCTGCTTTCTGTCTCTCTGAATTGGACTGCTCTAAATAGTTTATATGAGTGGAGTCATTTGTATTTGTCTGTATTTGTCTTTTTGTGACTGGCTCATTTCATTTGGCATAATGTCCTCTGGTTCATTCATGTTGCAGCGTGTGTCACTGTGTCAGACTTTCCTTCCTTTTTGTTTTTTGGTTTTGTTTTTTTTTTTTTTTTAGACGGAGTCTCGCTCTTGTCACCTGGGCTGGAGGGCAGTGGCACAATCTCAGCTCACTGCACCCTCCACCTCTTGGGTTCAAGTGATTCTCCTGCCTCAGCCTCCAGAGTAGCTGGGATTACAGGCGCCCGCCACCACACCCAGCTAATTTTTTTTGTATTTTTGTAGAGACAGGGTTTCACCATGTTGGCGAAGCTGGTCTCGAACTCCTGACCTCAGATGATCTGCCCGTTTCAGCCTTCCAAAGTGCTGGGATTACAGGCATGAGCCACAGCACCCGGCCCTTTCCTTTTTAAGGCTGCATAATATTCCATTGTGTGGATGGACCACATTTTGTGTATCCACTTATCCATTAATTGACACTTGGGTTGTCCATTCAAGTGTCCAATTGACAGTCCCTGCTTTCTTTTTTTAAATATTATTTTATTTCAAAAACAATAGGGATGAGGTCTCACTGTTTTGCCCAGGATGATCTCGATCTCCTGAGCTCAAGTGATCCTCCCACCTCAGCCTCCCAAAGTGCTAGGTGTGAGCCACCATGCCCAGCCAGAAAGTCCCAGCTTTCAATTATTTTGGTTATATATCCAGAATTGCTAGAGCACCCAAAATAACTTTTTTTTTTTTTGAGACGGAGTCTCACTCTGTCACCCAGGTTGGAGTGCAATGGAGTGATCTCGGCTCACTGCAAGCTCCGCCTCCTGGGTTCAAGCCATTCTCCTGCCTCAGCCTCCCAAGTAGCTGGGACTACAGGCACCCGCCACCACGCCTGACTAATGTTTTGTATTTTTAGTAGAAACGGGGTTTCACCGTGTTAGCCAGGATGGTCTCGATCTCCTGACCTCGTGATCCCCCCACCTCAGCCTCCCAAGGTGCTGGGATTACAGGCGTGAGCCACCGCACCCAGCTAAAATAACATTTTTAAATAAAACTTTTCTTAGTCTAAAAATAATATTGGCCGGGGGAAGTGGCACACGCCTGTAATCCCAGCACTTGGGGAGGCTGAGGTGGGCAGATTGTTTGAGCTCAGGCATTCAAGACCAGCCTGGACAACATGGCAAAACCCCATGTCTACAAAAAATAAAAATAAAAAATAATATTTACTCATTGTTGAAATGTGCAGAAAATCCAGAAATACATAAAGAAAATAGTGCTTTAAAAATTCAACATAACTTTAAAGCAGTAATATTTAAATTAATTCTCTTTTTTCCTACTTTCAAATTAATGCACATGCATTGTAGAAAGTCTAGAAAATACAGAAAATTAAAGAAGACATAAAATAAAAATCACTCATGAGAATTCTATCATCTAAACAACCACCATAAACATTTAATATATTTTCCTTTGTTTTCCACACATCTCTTTCTCCCTCTTTCTTTCCATACATTTTTTCTCCAGATACTTTCCTTTTTTTGAAATGCAAAATTGGGATCATGTTTTATATACAGTTCGATTTCCTTATCTTTGTGATGTAACATTATGTGAATATTTTCTTAAATCTAAAAATATCAGTGGCCTGGTGCAGTGGCTCACGCCTGTAATCCCAGCACTTTGGGAGGCCGAGGCAGGTGGATCACTTGAGGTCAGGAGTTCAAGACCAGCCTGACCAACATGGTGAAACCCCATCTCTACTAAAAATACAAAAATTAGCTGGGCATGGTGGCGCATGCCTGTAATCCCAGCTACTTGGGAGGCTGAGGCAGGAGAATCGCTTGAACCCAGGAGGCAGAGGTTGCAGTGATCTGAGATCATGCCATTGCACTCCAGCCTGGGCAACAAGAGCAAAACTCTGTCTCAAAAATAAAATAAAATAAGATGAAATAAAATAAAATATAAAAATATCATTTAAAAATAATATTTTCTGTTTAGATTGTCACAATAATAGTTGTTGGAATAAGGGTGATGTTAATTTCCTTTTTTAGATTGATGCCTACTTGTATAATTTTATAGTTTTAAAATGAGCAAAAAAAATCTCAAAAAGCCTCTAGGCCCCCCCTTGACACTCCTCCCCTGGCCCTGTCATGTGTGCTGATTGTCTGTTGCTCACCCTGGGGGGCCTTATCTGTGTCCCCTTCTGTGACAGGGTGCAGGAGCCATGGGCGGACAGAGCCGGGGTTCTCTCCCTGTTAGAAGTCTGCGCCCAGGCCTCAGGCAGTGTCACTGAAATCAGGTGAGTCCAGAGAAGAGGCCCCCTTGGAATTCTTCATCTTTCATGAGCACTGGGACTTTTCCTTGACCTTCCCTCATCCTGTGGGGTAATAGCTGTGTCACCAGCTAGTTCTCCATGTCCCCAGGGTAGCAGGAGCTCCTGGGGCATATGTGAGGGGCTACACATTTGTTGGGACTAGTGCAGTAGTCAAGCCACAGTGTCAGAGGAAGACATCCCCAGAGTCAAAACGAAGGGCTATTGGATCCAGGCACACATGGCTGGGAGTCCACGCTGGTTGTTTGGAAGTGGCCCCCAGATGCAGTAACACACATCATGGCTCTTCAACCAGAAATAACACAATGACACGCAGAGGAGCTTATAGCAAAGGTTTTAGCATCCCACTCACCTATGTTCAGATCCCAACTCAGTCGCTTACTGGTTGGAGCCCGTTACTGTGTCTCTCTGGCCTCAACCTCCTGCTCTTAAAAGAGTCTAATTACAGCCCTTTGTGGGGCTAGGAGGATTACAAGAACTGGAGCCTGTAAAGATGTCTGCTGTGCTGTCACCAGCCACACAGCCTGCCCTGCTTCTTCCTTCTCTCCTCCAGGAGTGAGCAAGGGGATGCTCTGGGGACTTTATCATCTCCCATAGCCCTCTCCCCATTAGCACCCCATGAACATAACATTCAAGTGAAGGCAGTGAGCTTAGAGCACAAATGCAGACTCCAGACACATCCCCTACCCCACCCTTCCACCACACTGTGATCCTTGTGCCCCTCCCTCAGAAAATTCTGGAACCGCCCTTGGATCCCTGTAACGGCTTTCTGTCATGGTCTGAAAAGGCTCATCAACTTATTAACTATAAATTGTTGAAAAGGGCCAGGCGCGGTGGCTCACGCCTGTAACCCCAGCACTTTGGGAGGCCGAGGCAGGAGGATCACTGAAGCCCAGAGTTCAAGGCTGCAGTGAGCTATGATCGTGCCCACCACTGCACTCCAGCCTGGGCTACAGAGCAAGACTCTGTCTCTTTAAAAAAAAAAGAAAAAGAAAGAAAGAAAAATTGTTGAAAAGGCACCAGTTGGGGTATTGTGTGTGACTCACGGAAGCACCTACTTTCCAATCCTAAGCTGGTCCCTGGCAGGGGAGAAGGGGACCCAGGCAAAGTGTCTGAGAGTTCAGAGTTGGAGCCGGGCAGCCCAGGTGCCAGCTGGGCCCTCTGGGGAAGGCTGCCCGACCTCACGTTGGCTACTGCTCACTCCTCAGCATCTCCGAGACCCAGCAGCAGCTTTGTGTCCAGCTGGAATTTCCTCGCCAGGAAGAGAATCCAGAAGCTGTGGCACTCAGGTGAGACCCAGCACCAGACCCCAAGACAGGGGCTGGTGTTGGGGAGGGGGCAGGGCTGCTTCGGACCAATATTCACCACCCTGCCCAGAGACCTTAGAGGTTCGAAGTCTTTACACAGCCTACAGAGGTCTGACCAACCCACTTCTGAGGCGCTTCAGCCCCACCCCAGGCCCCAGTCTCAGCTCGTCACCCCCACGAACTTTCAGTTCCCCGAACACTATCTTGCTTAGAACTTAGGGCATTTGCACAGGCTGTGCCCTCTGCCCAGAATATTCTCTTCGCGCCTACCTGCTTCACCTGCCTAACTCCTCCTCATCCCTCAGGTCTCAGCTTAAATGCCACCACCTCAGGGAGGCCCCCTGGACCCCAAGACTTAGTCAAACACTTCCATTATCCACTCTTATAGATCCCTGGATTCACAGCACCTCTAATCCATATGGCACAGTTTTGGAAATTAAAATGTCACCCTTTTGAGTGGATGCAGCCCTGCATGTGTACATTCTGGGAAATAGAGCATGGTAGGATCTCAGCCTCACCTCACCTCCTTGGCTGTGTGTCCTTGTGCAGTGAACAACCTGCACAACCATACCAGCTGCCCCATCTGGACTCCTGCTTCCTAGCCCTTCTCATAAGTGAATAGCAAACTGTAGGACTTCATTTGATCAGCATTTATTTACCCCTACACCATAAGCTCCTTGCAGGCAGAGACTGAATCCCCCATACTGGACTAGATGTTCCAAAACTGTCATCTCCCTGTCTGTCTCCAGGTTGGCTCACTGTGACCTTGGGACCCACCACAGCCTTCTTGTCGGACAGCTGATGGAGACATGTGCCAGGCTACAGCAGCTCAGGTCAGTGCCTGGAAACTCTGTGTGGGGCCCTGAGTTCTCTGGTTGACCCTGGTGCCTACTCCAGGCCACGTGTGACCCTGGCATTCTCACTTCCTTGTGCAGGAGAAAATCACACTTGGTCAGGGGAGGGGAGGGAGAGCCCCAGGGTGGCTCAGGGGAGCTCTTGCGTGGCCCCATCTCCTCTCTTGGCACCCCCTTCTGGATGTGATGACCTCTGAGGTGTGTCCAGCCTGAAATCCTCTGGAATATCCTTGGACCTTTTCAGCTTGTCCCAGGTTAACCTCTGTGAGGACGATGATGCCAGTTCCCTGCTGCTGCAGAGCCTCCTGCTATCCCTCTCTGAGCTGAAGACATTTCGGTACGCAGACAAGACATTCACTCAGTCCGCTTTGCAGCTCTGCCCTGCCCTGCCCTGACACCTCCCATTATTCCCAGCCCTGGGCTCAGAGGACTCGGTGTCTCACCCTGTGGACAGAAACCGCAGGTGGCCCTGGAGATGATTTTTAGGGGTACCCAGTCATAAACATGACCTTAGGAACATTGAGCCACATGGCAAGAAAGTTGTTCCCTTTTTAACACTGTTTCGTTGTTTTTCTTTTAAAATAACTGCGAACTAACACAAAGTTTCAAGAAGACTGAGAACTGCTGTGTGCCATTTACCCAAATTCACCCTTAGAGCCGGGCGTGGTGGCTCATGTCTGTAATCCTAGCACTTTGGGAGGCTGAGGCGGGTGGATTGCCTGAGCTCAGGAATTCGAGACCATCTTGGACAACGTGGTGAAACCCCGTCTCTACTAAAATACAAAAAATTAGCTGG